>NC_141756.1:131793398-132105653 GCF_982258835.1 Parasteatoda tepidariorum | reverse complement strand
GGGGGGCGTCTCTCTGCCATAAACTACAGAGATTTTTGACCCTAGCCTAAACCGCGGGGCTCACGGAATCCCGCTAATGCCTAATTAACGTGGGGTCCGTCCCCTGTTGGTTCCTTACTTGTCCAATTTCAAAAGGCGTTCTGTTTTGTGGTCTACTCCCCCCCCCCTCTCCCAACATTTCTTTTGACTGAAGTGTGTTATTACAGTTCTAATGTTTTTTTTATTTTATTTCAGCTGATCTCTTCTGCTGAGAGTCTGTCGTTTGTGAGTGACTATCGATGTTAAGGACTACAAGAGCTGAAGAGTAGAGGTAAGTTCCTTCTGTTCTTATAGTCATTGGGTGTAGTGTACAGTAGTATAAGTAGTTTTTTTTCTTTCCGGATCAGTTTCAGTATGAGTCGTCGTGTACTTTATTCTGAAGGCATGTTTAAATGCAATTAAATTAAAATTAATAAATCAAAATAATCTAAAATATAAACAATAAATTCCCCCCCCCTCCCCAGCGGGGCTAGGTAAAATTATCAAACGTTGACAGGTCCGCGGTGATAAAAGGATTGGGGAACACTGAGTTACAGTATTAGTCGAAATCAATATAGTTAATTTTTTTCGGATCAGTTACACCAGTGTTTCCCAAACTTATGACTTTGGTGCACCCCTTCTAAATTTTTCGTAACGCTGTGTACCACTGATAACAAAATGAATGTACTTTTTACTATAAAAAAAATTGCACAAACGTTAAAAATCAAAACTGGCTGTTGACACCACTCAATATTAACTGTTAACAATGGAACACTGTTAACCAATTGGAAAAATACGTAATCGTAAATTTTCATGTCTACCTCTGTTTTTGAATAAAATTTTTTGCAATTTTCGTTTGTTGCAAGATATTTCGCATAAGAACGCATGCCTCTTCTAAACTGTTCCCGTACCCCTGGGGGTACGCGTACCACATTTTGGGAAACACTAAGTTACACTATCGATCAACATCAATTTGTTTTAGATTTTTTTTCGGATCAGTTACAGCATCAGTCGAAATTAATTTAGTCCTGTTAGGGTTTTTTCGGATCAGTTACAGTATCAGTCGTCATCAAATTTGGTATCAGTCGCAAATTGATATCAAAAGACGTGTTTTACCGATGTCGAATGATTGATGGATTCGTTCATTTAGACCTATATTAACTGACAGTCACAAACTGCTCAACTGAGTATCAGTCGCAAAAACCTGATACTTTTCTTATCAGATATAGTTTATCATTTTTATTTTCTCGCTTTTGTGCGGGAAATCTTTCAGTCGAAATTCCGACCACTTTATGATTAGCTAGAGTGCCCAAATTTCAACTAGAGTTCTGTGTTGGTTGCTAATACGAGTTACAAATATTTTTTTTAATGGTGTGAGTAATATATTTACCTCGAATCGAAATTCCGTTACCAGTTTCTAATGTAAACAAAGTAAAAGTTATAGTTTGTCTATGTAAATAACTTCCCTAGTCATTCGTCTATAACAGTGACTATGGTAACGAGGTATAACTATTTCAAGTAACGATGTTTAGAACAGTTTTTACTCGGGTCGGCGAGAGAAAGGGAATCTTACAGTGTTAGCCCTAGAGTGAAGAGAGGCTACCCTTGCTGAAATGCGCTATTCCAGTTTCCATAGTAGCAGACTTTGTGGCCAGGGGAGTTCTTACCGTAGACAAACCATCAATCTTAATTTATAAGCGTGATAAGAAATTTTTAAACTTCATTATTATTCTTTTTTATTTTGCTCAAAATGTTTACCTCTGAAAGAATGCGGGAACGTATTCGGTGACAAAAAGTTCGAAATGGTATTGTGATCTTGATGATAAATTTACAGTCCCTGGTCAAATTATTAGACGCTGTATAAAATCTTAATTATCAGGTGATACTATGCAGGATTTTACGCGACTGAAACCGGTTTGCACTTGTTTACGTTAGTGTATCAATGGGTAAAATGAGACGATATTATAATATAAATTCGACGAGTGGATACATTAAATGGTATATTATTTAATTATAGAATATTTATTATATCAGGTATTATAAAAGTGTATTATAATAATTAGAACAAATTATTGAACGCGCTGTAGTAATGACACGTTTTGCACGAGTTTAGATGCAATACTTTTATATTTAAGCATGCATGTCATGAGTTTTTTTTTATATACTTCCTACTTGTATTTATTTTTAACGTATTGCATTACAATGTTAACCATTTGATCGTAAGCAAGTGCAAACACTCTCGTAAAAACAATAAAGCTGTAGAGTATCACCTATATATAATTAAGATTTCACATAGAATCTTAGAGTGTATTTAATAATTTGGCCTGTACAAATCACGAGGAGAAAGTAATCTGGATCAATAAAGAGTTTTATCTAATGACCAGTTTTCCCACATATTTTTTATTTTAAAGCACTTTATGCATAGTGACTTCCTGTTCGAATCCTAGTTATGACTGAGTGCAGTAACTTATGTATTTATGGGGTGAATATTGAGTTTAAAGCAAAAGATGGCTTATAATTTTTTGACATAATTTTGGTAATTATTATTTTTCTTCTTACAGTGTATCGATAACGCAGGATAACTCTTTCATAATTTTTTAATCCTGTAACTGGGGTAGAAATTAAGAAAATTTTGGCACTGGACCCAAACAACAGTCACTAAAATATATCCGTACATTTTTTCCTGTGTCAGAAGTAGTTTAAGTGAATAATAACGGTTCACAATTCTGATGAATTAAGTGCAAAACAGGGAACTAAAAATCAAAATGAATAAAAAAGCGTACTATTTCTACTGCATTCGATTGTTTTGTTTAGTGTGATTATTTTATGATGGTCTGAGACACATTTGAGTGGTCCTAGAGACTTTTGAATTCTTTGTTGCACCTGAATTGTCAATAAATATTTACCATCGTAGGAGAGGTGATAAAAATGAAAAACTAGTCATTTTAACATAATTCTGTAGTTTTGTAAAACCTGAAAAAGTTTTGGCTTGTTGTTATTCTTATGTACACATAGATGAGGAATTTTTATCAATAGGAAGAAAATGTTTTTCTTAATGTGCATATCCTAATCATGATTTTCTTTTTTCACACTCTGCCCTATTATCTTGCTCAAATGTTAATAAAATACTTTTTATGCATGCATTCAAGTTCAAATACATTTTTTTTCGATGTTAATATAGTTTTTTTCAAGTATTAATTCATTCATTAAACTTAATTAATAAATTTTAGTTTTATGTGGGAGTTGTAATTATTTAATAAAAAGTAACTAAAATAAATATTTTCTTTGTGGACTTTTTTTTTATATTACTTCTTTTTTTATTATTAAGTACTTAAAATAGTGCTTAAGAGGCTTTGAAAATTGGACAGTGCACCCTGACTAGTGAGTACAAAATATCAGATACTGTATCCTGACATTCTTCGCTGCTATCCTATGATTTATCAGTCATCCATTATCAGGCCGCCTTCCGCGAACAAAGCAGATCAGTGCTTCGAACTAAGTGTTCGATCCCGAGAGATGCACCCCCTTTTTTTTGTTTTCATTTTGATGGGTGGCTGCCTAATCAAGAGAACAGTTATTGGACATTAGGCGCGATTTATTACACAGTAAAAGGACCCAAAGAACTGAGAGTATTCGATAATAGAAAAATCTAAGGGGTGGAACAAGGTTTCGGGTGGTGCTCCGCGATTGGATGCGATAACATTAGCAGAAAACTACGTTCTATCTACAGAACTTTCAGGCTTCAGTCAGCAAATTCGTGGAAATTGTGTTCCTTTATTCGGTAAATAAGGGTATTTTTTCCCCTTTAACGTCTCGGTTTTGTTTTAAAAGGGAGTACTTGTTTAGAAGAGAATGTCTTCCGTTATACAGATGGTACTCTGATAATAGAAGAGATTGAAACTGGAGTTGTTCCAATCAGCGAATGAAGTGGACGAATTCTAGGAAACTTTTTGTTCCGATTGAAAACGATTTTCATGGAACAAAATAAGTGACTTTGCTCTAAAAGGAGCTTATGTGGACAGCATGCATGGTCAAATTATTTGTCGCTATTTATAAAATAAATATGAAAGCAGTGCCGGATTACCCAGTAGGCCAGACTAGGCCCCCCCTTAAAATGGATTTTTTGAAAATGAATTTAAAAAAATTAAGAAAAACAATGATTTTTTTAAAAAAAAATAAAATCAATTTCAAATATATATTAAAATTTTTTCAAAATGTTATGATTATTTTTTAGTTCTAATTTAACAAAATAAAGTAAAATTTAATTTATTATTATTTACTTTTATTTTAAATATACTTTCTTAAATGAAAAGATATCATAAATACTTTGAATAAATAAAAAATATACGAGAAAAACTACTTAATCGAAGGGCCCCGAAAATTTGAATGGCCCTAGGGCCCCGCGTACGCTTTATCCGGCCCTGAATTACCGTAAAACCTCGCTACAACAATTATTTTGCGTACCCAATAAATATACTGTTGTAGAGGTATATATTATTATATCGAGGGCCTACGTACTTTAGGAACTCAATAAGATTTTTTTTTAAAACTTTAATGTTATAGATGTATTAACTATAAATCTATTTATATAATATATAAAAATTTAGTTTGCAGAGTGGTAATTATGGTCAAGTATGAAATCAGAAAGGAATGTTACATCTGTGACTTCTTAGGAGATAAGGGAGGCAATTCTAAGAATGGAACAGTTTTGGGGGTGGTCAATGTACATCAAGGATGGCGTATTGAAATCTGAATACAAAAGCCATTCACTGTGGTGAAAAGTTATAAGATAATTAGCAGTGAGTCTTCTCTTGTCAGAAAAGACCGGAAAAAAGGGCAAAATATGATGAAATAAGATTTTTTTGCATTTTTTTGAATAAATGGAGAAAATAAGTTTGAAATTTGAAGGAAAAAAAATCGTTTTACAGGGTTTATTGCCATATTGAGAGGTGGATAGCATTAATTCATATACAAGTTCGTCGGGAACATTATTGTAATAGAGTGTATCGAATATTGTAGTAGCGAGAGTCTTCCTTTCAAGAAATCACCCCCCGAAGATTTTTTTCGTTTGTAATATACGTGATCCCAAGATATTCATTGATTTTGCCTTTCCTTTTTCCCTCGTCAGACTTAGTTCTTAACACCGTTTATTTTTACATATTGTCAATGTTTTATATTGACGCAGCTCGAAATGAGTGCTTAAAATATGCTTATTTTTAATGTTCAACCCAAATTTAACAATTAAACAGGAATTTCGTACCTCCTTACTTTTCTCTAAAGATGTCACTACGTTCGGGCTACTAGGTAGATGTTATTGCGTTTGGACTTCTAAATGATCAAAATGTCTTGTTTATGGTAAGCCGTGCTGAGGCCTTCTCTGTTCTATGAGGTATGGTGAGCTGATCATATCGTCAGTGTGTGGGTGGTTGACCACTTGGATCAGTCTGCGTAGAGTACGAGGGTGCGCGGTATGGGTCATTGCTAAATTGTTCTACAGTAAAGTACCCGACTTCGCGTGCAGGTCGTTGGGCTACCGAAGCGGGGGTGCCATCCCCTCTGCAGAGGATCAAAATTGTGATGGAATGTCTTCGAATCGTCCTCGGGGATGTTTTCCAGACCGTTGCCAAAAGCCCATTCTGCAGCTCTAGTGAGACGTAAATGAACAACAACAACACCTTGTTGGGAATTCTGTATATAGCGCTGAATCTTAAAATACAATTTCTTTCTTCTTTTATCGTATTTGGTAATCCCTAGAGCATTCATTAACCTCTTCCCTGATGATGCCGAGTTAACTCGGGCACGCATATATTGGAAATATATATCATCCCGAGAAAACTCGGGCTTAGCAGAATCTGTGAGTACATTTTGTTTTATTACGTTTTTACTCGGACGGAAGCAAAAAAAAAACAAAGAAAAAAAAAACATAATCTGCTGTGAGTGGGAGTTTTGATGTTGAAACTGCACAACGTGTTTTGTGTGATGGTTGATGAATTGACTTATCAATAAGAGGCGTATTCCTTCACTGACGTTTGAAAAGTATCACTTTGTGTTGTCCCTTCTTTTATCCTACAAGGACTCATATTTAACTTATTTCATTGGTCCGAGATAGTAAACTGATTTTAAATTTAATATTTCTTACCCATTAAAAAAAAAGAATTCAAATTTCAATTTGAAACTTATGCATTATGTTTTATTTTAGTTCCTTGCATTTATTAATAACAAAAATATATGCTGATTTTTTAAATTTTTTATCTTTAAAATAATAAGTAGGGGAAGTGATTAAATGACTTTGCATTAACAATACACAACCACCAACATCAATAAGTTGAGATCTGATATTCAGCAAATTCTACGGATCGCTAAAATAAAAATTTATAACTCTTTTTTTTTATATCTGAAACAAAGTAATTAATTTTTGTTGTTGCACAGTATGAAAAGGAAAATTATGTAACTGTGAGAGGCTTGTTAACTTTAGTTCAGAGCATTGTTATAAATAATTAACAGTCATAAAAAAAATAAATAAATATTAACGCAGAAAAAAGAATCTGTGCTGTTAATACTGGGATCGAATTGATTCCACATAAAATATTCATTAATTCCTCTTTAAAAAACGTATACTTTGAAGATATTAAAAGAAACTTTCTGGAAGGAATCAGATTTTGTGAATTGCCTTCTCTAACATTGCATTTCAGAAGATAACATAACTTAATTGTAATTTATAAGTATAGTATTTTATGAATTTTATTATTCAAGTTAATTTATGAATACAATATTTCTGAAATGTACTAAAAGTTTCATTTGGGTTGAAATTATGTCAGGATTCTTATTTTCTAAATATTTCTCTTTAAATATATTTAAAATATCTTTTAAAATACCTAGGAATAGTTATAAATGTCTAGAAATATTCTTTAAATATCTAAAAATATTTAGAGGTATTTTTTTAAAAAAATACATATATATTTTTTAGTATTAGAAATCATTTTTTTTTTAAATATTTCGAAATATATTTTGTAGTTTATTGCTAATTTATATCCTGCCCAAATGTCTCCCTTCGTTTCGATAAAATCGAATTAACAAAACCAAAAAGAAGAAAAATAATAAAAGGAAATTTTTGAAAACTACGTTTTACAAGTAGTTTTTATATGGCGTTGAACAAGCAATCCAGTTTACGACTTCATCTACGTAGCCTTGCTATTTTAAATCCAATCCAGAAGACAAAGGAACTCCTGGATTAAGTTTAGGGAGAAATTTGCCTTTGTGGAGAACTTTCTGATGGAACTAACCCGCATTTTAGTTACATGGTGAGGAAAATCACGTAAACCTCCCACGGTTAACCTGACATCAAGGGTACTATGATCCGTCTACCACTGAGGATATTTTACTGTGGTGCTGCCGGGGGCGGAATTCGTATCGGCTGGGATTCAAACCCAGTTCACCTCATTGGGAGGCGAGCGTTCTATCCCCTGAGCTACAACGGCTCTTTACAAGTAGTTTGTAAAATAAATAAATGACATTTTACTGAAAATAAAACGCACGCTGCATTATTTTCCAAATAAACTCCCCGAAAATCCGTTTCACTTCTTTCATAATGAACTTCTATACCCGCTAAAATGTACTTCGCATGTCTTTTTTTTTTTTAAATTGTGTGTTTATCGTTTGAGGTCTTCTAAAAATAAAATAAGTTAGTCATTTGCAATATATATATATATATATATATATATATATATATATATATATATATATATATATATATATATATATATATATATATATATATATATATATATATATATATATATATACTGAACGATTTTGATGAAATGTACATACAATGATACAATACAAAACAAATAACCAATCAACAATTGTAATACACACGCATGATCATGCGTAACACTTGTTGGAGTCGGAAGGTATGAAACAACGGTTGCAGAATAAACACAGAAAAAAAAATGGCTTAATACTTTTTACAGGCCCTGCAGCGTGATTTCATGGTTGAAGTAAGGCAGTTTATCATTTCCTGTGGCAATTGGCCTGAATTGTCCTGTGGTAATTTCATACCTTCCTACTCCACCGAGTGCTACGCACGATCATATATATATACTTTATACCATATATAGTATGTACATAAAGTATATATGAAGAAATATATAAAGTCTATATGTAAAGTATATATATAAAGTATATGTATATAAAGTTAAATAACAAGCATAGTTATAACAAGGGCTTATATTGAATGGTGTTTTTTTCTTCTTTTTATAGGTCAACACTGATATGATTTCAAGGTTGAAAGGCCAAGGCTGAGAAGAAATGGAGGTGTTTCCTCTCCGCCTAACCTTATCTAACGGTTGGTGGAGAACAATCCCATGGTTCATCCTGTGTTCAATACTGCCCATGGTTGTGGCGGCGGCGGCATCCTACAACACCCCCAACGAAACAATCCTGTTTCAACACATGGCCGTAGACCCAGTCACCGGTAGAGTCTACGTCGGTGCCACCAACAGGCTCTTTCAGTTCGACTCCAACCTACGTCTGGAACACTCGGTGCTGACCGGTCCGGTGGACGACGACATCAACTGCTTTCCAGGCACCTGCTCCTCCGAACAGAACCTGGCGGGGGTGGACAACGTCAACAAACTCTTAGTGATAGATGAAAATTCCAGGAGACTTGTTGTGTGCGGTAGTGTGTACCAGGGTGCTTGTAGGCGTCATAGCTTAGATGACATATCGGACGCCGAAACGATGGTACCTCTGCCCGTCGCCGCCAACGACGAAACCAGTACAACCGTGGCCTTCGTGGGTCCTGCGCGCTATATGGGCAACCCGTCTAACGTGCTGTACGTCGCCACGACGAACAGCCGCCTGGGACCCTACCGGGACATGGTGCCTGCCATCTGCAGCAGGAGTTTGGAGGTTGGTAAAAAACTATTCGCTGTGATCGAAAAGTCTTTCTTAGCCATTTCGCGTGTCGACATCAGCTCGCAACTCAGAGATTATTATCTGGTGGATTACGTGTACGGTTTCCATTCGGGAGACTATGTGTACTTCGCCACGTTGCAACGACGTTCTCACCTGCGTTCCTTAGAGGAGTGGGGATACATCTCCAGACTGGCGAGGGTGTGCGTGACAGACGCGGCTTACGATTCGTACGTGGAGACGACCTTGCAGTGCTTGGGTTCAGACGGCAGAGACTACAACCTGCTGCAGGATGCCCACTTGGTGAAGACCGAAGAAGGAGATGTTCTGGTGGGAGTGTTTGCCGCCAGCAGGGATCACACGGCTCGAAGTTCGGGGAGATCGGCTATCTGTGTTTTCTCGATGGCCGAGGTGGAACACAGGTTCACTGAGAACATCCATCTGTGTTACAACGGGAGTGTTCCGTCCAGGGATATGAATTATATTGCTGGAAGTATACAGGACTGCCCTGAACCTGGGGTACGTGAAGCCATTCTTTCCACCTTGCTTTCCTCACAGGTATCCCCCTCTTTTTTGTTTTGTTCTTTTTTTTTGTTTCGTTTAACTATCAAGATCACCGGAGATGAGGTCTTTAACCCCTTCCTTCTCGCTTCCGTGAAAATGGCGGGGTGAAGTTTCGCCCTCTATTTCTCGCTCCCGTGAAATTTCCGTGCTGGAGTGTTCAGTAGTAACGCACCAATAAGAATAAAACTAATTCATTTCTTTTGCCCGGAAAACATTTTATTTCTCATTTTACACACCAGATGGCAGTTCCAAGATATTTTTAAGGTCATTGTAGATAGTTTATTTTAAACTGGATGTCAGCACTAATCAAATCCGTGTATTTTGCAAAATAGGCACTTTTATGACCGTTTTCTAGAAAATTAACCAATCGTTAAGGGGTTAAAAAAAGTCTTATGTGGAATGTTGAATTGTAGTGAGGCCTTGCTTCGTTTCACAACCCAGATCACCGATTGAGCGCCAGATACGTTTTAAAAATCTTATATGGATCGTTGAATTGTAGTTAGGGGGATTTTTTTCGCTTAAGGTCGCCAAATGAGTACCAGATGTTTCCTAAAAACCTTTTGTGGAATTTTGATATCTAGTTAAGTGGTTAAACCTTACTTCCCTTTGGCCCAAATATTGTTTCTAGATAAATTTGGTAGCAATTTCAAAATAAAAACAAATCATTATGCGTCGATCATTAGAGCAAATCTTCATATAAAATAGTCTTGATTTGATATATATATATGTAATATGTGTTCCAGTTCTTTTTATTTGCTCCATACCATATTGCTCCAGCTGGCTGTTTCCTTTTGCACTTTATTTTAAGGCTGTTTATCGTTAGGCTCTTTCGCCATAAGTAGTAACGCTTTTAAAAGAACAGAATGCAATATGCTATTTTAAATGTATAGGCTGAGTTTTTTTTCCCTCATAATAAGTGTTCCCTTTCGTTTAGTAGCCATTATGCAACTGAAACAAAATTCGGTTGAACTAGTGATTTCCTCTCGATTTATTCGAAAAAATGTTCGTTGCTTGACGCAACTGAAACATTTAGAACGTTTTTTTTTTTGTCACGTGACAGCACGATAGCTTCAAAAGTTAGTTCGATAGAACTATTTCTGATCAATACTTAGGCAGATGTCCTCCGTATGGAGAGCAACCCGAATAAAATTAAAACTTGGTTATGTGTTACTAACACTCCGTTACAATTTTATATTGTCCTGCACTCGACTGATAGTTAAGACACGGTTCCCTTTAGAATACCGAAGTCAAGCATCACTGACTGCGGTCAATGTGCGGGTGGGTGACCACTTGGATCAGTCTACGAATGGACAGGGGTGTGCGGTATGGGTCCTCGTTAAACTGTTCTACCATGAAGTACCCCTCTGAAGAGGATCAAAATTGTGATGGTATGTCTTCAGATCATCCTCAGGGATGTTTCCCAGACCGTCGCCAATAGCCCAATGTGTTTCTCTAGTATACAATAGGCGACGTAAATAAACTACAACAATTTTATATAAATAATACGCTCATTAAATAATGGTACATTCATTTTTAGTTTAGAGATGCAAATATTTCGAATTACTTATTAGCATTTTTAAAGCGATTTCAGGATCCAAAACGATGATTCGATCTTCATTAGGAGTAGCTTAATTCATGTTTTTTTATTTGCTACTACTAAAAGTAAATTACCAATATTTTATTAATTATCTTTTTCACAAGGTAGTAGCAATTACATTATCTCATTAGAGTTCTTGATACAGACTGAAATTTTTTTTATACATAAGTATTTTGAAATTGTGCAAAAGATTGAAAATTACCAATCCCTGATGACTGTAAAAAGTACTGTTATCCTGTTTTAAAAATTTAAAATATACAATCATACGAGTTTAAATTATTTAATAAGGGAGAATCTTTAAAAAAAAAAATGATAACTCTTCATCGTGGTATCCGAATTCGTTTGAAATAATTTTTCTAAATTAAACAAATCATTCAATTCTAATTTTTAAAAAAATGTTGTTAATATTTTGAAATATTTAAAGAGCAATATTTTAGATAACAGACACAAATATCTATAATAAGAACGAAACTTTTCTAGCAGACGATAATTTATAAGTCACAGTTGAGACAACGCGTAAGGCGAATATAGCCTACGTGATTCGCAAATAAGTTTCTTCGATGGACAACCCTTTTATTTCGATAGTCATCTAATGTTCCAATCGAATTAGGAAACTAGTCACAATCGAATAGCGATTGAACGAATGGAAGAGGCCGGTTTCAGTTGCATAAGAGTGTAGTTTACTCCTTTACCATATTGTTCCCACTCGCTGTTATAACCCTTGCACTTAATTTTAAGGCTGTTTATCATAAGGCCCTTTTGCGAACATTTTGCAATACATTTGCAATACTAAGCGAACATTTTGCAATATGCTATTTTTAATGTGTAACTCTAGGTTTTTTTTTCCCTCCAACATAATAAGCGTTCCTATTTGTTTAGTTTATTCCATACCATATGGTTACCTCTGGCTGTTTTCTCTGGCTCTTTTTTAAGGCTGTTTACTGCAAGGCCCTTTCGCCATATGAAGTAACTTTTAAGGGAGGGAACAATGCGCAATATGCTATTTTTTATATTAAAAAAAATTGTGTTTTTCCCACATGCATAACGAGTGTTAGCATTCATTTATTTTGTTCCATACTAATATCGTTTCCTTTATCATAAAGCTGTTCATGAAAGGCCTTTCCACCGTTTGGCGTTTTTAGGAAATAATGTGCTACTTCTTTTTTTTTTTTATGTATATATATGAATGTTAGAGAGTCAGAATTAGTAGTTAGAATGTCAGCCAGTCACTTCTTTGCTGATATGAAAATGGTACGAAATTTCAAAATAACAAAATACGCATTCCCCCCCCCCCCAGTAAAAAGCATTTGGGATGAAAGCATGCATTGCTCTTTAGTCTTAATTAATCTATCGCATTGTTTTTTATGTGCAAAAATGGAGAGTTAATAATTTATTTTAAGAAGTTTTATCAAAGTTCTAAAATGTCGCAGAATTTGAAAAATCTGTTTTTGAAAAGCCTGTTTTTGAAAATATAAAAATGTTTAATACTTCTTAAAAGTTAAACATTTCTGTATGGCTTTTCATTTAAACAATTCTTTTCAAGGAAATGGTATTTATGGAACATAATTTAAAATTTATCTCGAGTTCAAGAGGCACTAAAATTGTGTTTTGTTCATTTATTTTCTTTGGCGAACGAGTTTTAAAAAGCAGCCTTAAATTTGCCCCGTTTTGCTTTTAGGTCTACGGAGCGAAAAAAAAAAAAAAAAATGACCACCCTGATCTTACCTACCGAACGTAGGATCACTCTCTTGACCGAACTACGGGGAGCCTATTTTCCAAATTGCGTCTATCCTCTATATTTTAGGGTCAGAAATCGGAATCTGTTGGAAAAGAAATGTATGTTTATGAAGAGAAAGTACCTTTTTGTCTCCGATTTTGTAACTTAAATATCGTCTGCCTATTTGAGGTTACCCCCTCGAAGCATTAAGATTAAGTCCTAGAACGTGAAGATCGGATCATTAGATCGAAAGTTATTCAAGGTCCGTTTTTTTTTTTTTTAGCACTGTACCTATGACTTTTCATTACAAAAATGGTCATACGGTTCATGAATGAATAATAAAAGAACTCTCTCTGATTCAGCAGGAACACACATTGTTTGAATGTTTTCTTCAATAAGTAAGGTGATCTCCGAAGCAAGGAAAGAGACACTCTCTGCTTCAACAGCCGGTTTTTGTTTATATTTAGAGCTAAAAGGACGCCTTAGCTTATTTAGCTGCGTATCAAAATGAACACTCGACTAGTTGTCCATTGATTCTAGCCTCAGATTATTTTAAATACTCCTTTCTTTTAGATTTTATCAATGATAGTACGTAACAAGGTTAATAAACTAAAGCCGCTAATATTATGAGTCTTTGGCATTTTTTTCTGCTGTAAGATTTGTTTCATTAGAAAATATTGTAATAGTTCAAAACACAATTTAAAGCAAATTTTTTTCCACAAAAATTTTTGAGGAAAAAAGGAAGAATTTTTATACCGCTTAAGATTCGAATCATTTTATTCTTTAGATGTGTCTTAAATTAAAAAAAAAAATATTTGGAATATGAAAAATGTTTTTTTTGGAGTGATCTTGAAGGGCATTTTCTTACCTTCCTTGAATTTATTTATCCCTTCATTTTTTTTCTTCCCTATTTCCCTACCACTTTTATTATTATTTAAAGTACTCCTGCACTTATTATAGCTTTCTCCTTATATTTTTTTTGCCTAAATAGTTTTTGTATTCATCATTTATTAAAATTATTATTGCAGTTAATACATTACGTAGAATGTAGGTAATGTATTTTACAGTGAGGGTGGTTCAAATATTACGCAAGCACCTAACGTGAATATATATATATATATATATATATATATATATATATATATATATATATATATATATATATATATATATATATATATATATATATATATATATATATATATATATATATATATATATATATAACTAATGCTTTAACGCATTTTAATAAAAATAATAGGGAGATTTCGCAAATTTACTTTAACTTCCGTACGTAAGATTTCAAGAAGTTGCGCATGCGCACATCTAGTACGCATGCTCTAGTTTTGATGAAATGCGTTCGTGAAAAAAATTATGAAACGTAAAAGGCCAGCGTTGGGGAATATCATCATAACTAAAAAAATCATAGCAAGCATTTACAAGGGTTTCTTTAAAGCTAAGTAACGATTCGTGCGGTTCTGTGAGTAGAAACATTTGATAGATTATAGATGATATTCAGCGATAAAGAATGCAGCTTATTATTTATAATATTTAAAAATCATTCAACTTCTATTGATTATTTTAACTAAATGGGATACCTGCAAGTGACGTAGTGTGGCTATCTCGATCCTGATTGGTTATTGAAACGTGGCATTTGCTTACGCTAGCAACTGTTCTTTTTATTCTACTTTGAGGAAGGCAAGCCTGTCAAGTACCAATTCTCTTAAGTAACGCAGCCTATAATCTTTCAATTCTATATGATAACACAAAGACAGGCACGAAGCCACGTAGAACACAAACAAACTTATTATGCATCGAAGTTGCCACGAAACAAAAATATATAACAGTTACAATTAAATACATGAACAAATAATAAATTAAAGTTAAGTAAAAGAAGTAGACTAGAAAGAATAATATTTCAACAAATTTGATTTACTATACGGCTCTCTATTTAATTAACTCAACGTTAATTAATATTTTAAGTTATGTAGAGAGACTTAGCTCAACTTTAATACTCCATATTGCTGATAATGATTAGCTGGTGCTGACGTCATATGCATGGGTATGGGTTGTCTTCTTCTTCTTGGAGTGCAAGTACCCAATTGTATACAAAAATAAATGTGATTTTGAAATAGCAAAAATATATCTAGTTTCTTAAGAAGTGAGTGCCAACCATAATGTTAATCAAAAACCAATAAAATTAATTTTTTTTTAATCAATGGACCCATGGCTGTAAGATCATACGATTCATTTCTAAATTTCATCAATATATTTTTTCAAATCCGGATTCCATGTAGGTTTAGAATTTAACAGCTATAAACAGCGTGCTTTGTCTTTGTAGCGTAAATCACGCCCATATAAAGGTGAGCATGCGCAGTTGCTTCCATCTTACGTACGGGAGCTAACGTCGTCCTTCATTTTTGGTCAGTAGGAGCATGAGAAATGCTTACGTAAGTCGTTAAAATCCACTGATGGTTTTTAAAATTATCGTAGAAAGCGGAGTTTAAAAAAAAAAAATCAACAAAAAAGTTGTGTATTACGATCACTGGTTAGCCATGGGTCAAATGCTTTTTTTTCTTTTCTGGATGGACTCCGTTAAACATTTCAAATCATGGGTTGCTGTCATCAATTGGATGTTTGGATTTTCATGTCCTGCCTCTGCACGTGTTTCACAAACAATACTTTTCCTTCATTCTTTATTTATATTGAAATCACCATTCAAGACAGTCATTATGCGTTAATAATAGAAAAGAATATAGAAATACTTTGAATTATTATTATGTATAAATACATTAAAAATGCCTGCCAGTGAAAATAGAAAGAAAAACAGCAGCGGTCGCCATAGCAACGCATGCGCACTGTTTACTGTTACTCTTGAACATAGTTGAAAAGTGTGTGGAGGCCATCTAATCCGAACCAGGATCCATTTTTCCTATGGGTCATAAAGCGGAATGAAATATTACCCTTAGAAAATTTTCAGATTTGG
This sequence comes from Parasteatoda tepidariorum, assembly GCF_982258835.1. Taxonomy (NCBI): domain Eukaryota; kingdom Metazoa; phylum Arthropoda; class Arachnida; order Araneae; family Theridiidae; genus Parasteatoda; species Parasteatoda tepidariorum. Next base: position 132,089,855 of record NC_141756.1, on the reverse strand, counting down.
AAAAGAACTTTCTTCGAAGACTTCCAGAGGTTGATATTTTTGAATACTAAAGAAAAATGTAAAAAAAATTCCAAAAGACAACTTAGCTTACGTAATATTTGAACGATCTTTCAATTTTGGTTTTTCACTGTATTTGTATTCGCGATTTTTCCCTACCCATAATAAATGTTATATCATTCATTAAATCTTGAACGCATTTTTGTACAGTGAAATCTCCAGGAAGGACCACCTCTATTGACGACCCTTTTTGGGAGGGCACTTTCCATTGTGTTGAAGAAAACCTTTAGGAGAGAGACCATTAAAACCTCTCCTAGAGACCGGGCAAGCATCCGCATCGAATGCGGTCGAATAAGGAAACACGAAAAATTATCAGAACTAAAAGTTTAACAAAACAAATAAGTAGATTAAAATGTTTTCACAATATTTGTGTGAGGCAATGATTCACGTTTAGAGGTGAAAATTAAGTTGAGGGAATTTTTTTTTTTTTTTTTTTTTAGAAAAAACAAGCATTTTAAACAAACACTCTTTTCATATTTCAAAGCTAACTAGTCTTTATGTTATGAAATTAAATATAAAATTAAACAAAAATAAACATAACTGTTTATTTATTTTAAATATCTTTATCATTTATATAATTTTATTTTTACACATAATTATATCAGTTTGGATCATTTTTGGAGGCTCTAAATTTTATTCATAGATCCATAGTCTTTTGCCTGATGCCAACAGAAGTGGCAGAAAATGACACTGATTAAAATCGTTTGTGAAAAGTCATGCACATTCGATAACAATTTTGAACGACCCACCTCGCTCCCGAGAGGTTTCACTGTCGTACCATCCTATGGAACATCTCAGAATTTAGTATTTTGAAATATTTTTATTGTCTTTATTTTAAAAATATGTTTTCGAAAGAAAGAAAGAAAAAATGGTGCCCGCGAAAAATGAAACAAGAAGTATTTGGTAACTCCGTATCTTTAATTATCATTGCACTTGTGGACCCTGCAATGGTTTTAGGCGTTTAATACAAATATATCTTAAATGTTCGAACTGTCCTGAGTTTTCTGCAAATGTATCTGTAAATGTTTTGTAAGACTCGCAACGATTATTTTTAAACCCCGTTTTAATGCTTTTCTATCTTTCTGTGCTAGCAAAGCTGCAGGGAACAAAATGGTAAGACTAAGCCGGAGCGTAATATTACGTCAAAAAGCAGCGCGTGCAAAGTACCATATCACGTAATATTACGTCAAAAACAGGTAATTTGGTTTAAAAAAAATGTATTTATCTATTTTAACCATTCAGGTATTTTCTTTGGCTTTTACAGTCCCTGGCCAAATTATGAGACATAACTATAAGATTCTATGTAAAATCTTAATTATATAGATGACAGCTTTATTGTTTTTACGCGCAATTGTTCACTCATCATGTATCAGTTGGTTCAATGAGACTATATACATTTATAAATAAAGAATATTATACTATATTAGTATATCATGATAATTAGACAGACGCCCTTTAGTTTTTAAATAATTTCATACTTTACACGAGTTTATAGACAATACTTTTATATTTAAACACGCATGTAATGGGTTTTTATTCAGGAGCCTTTTTATATATATTTCCTATTTGTATTTATGAATAAAGAATATTACATTATATTAGTATATCATAATAATTAGACAGACGCCCTGTAGTTTTTAAATAATTTCATACTTTGCACGAGTTTATAGGCAATACTTTTATATTTAAACACGCATGTAATGGGTTTTTATTCAGGAGCCTTTTTATATATATTTCCTATTTGTATTTATGAATAAAGAATATTACATTATATTAGTATATCATAATAATTAGACAGACGCCCTGTAGTTTTTAAATAATTTCATACTTTGCGCGAGTTTATAGACAATACTTTTATATTTAAACACGCATGTAATGGGTTTTTATTCAGGAGCCTTTTTATATATATTTCCTATTTGTATTTATGAATAAAGAATATTACATTATATTAGTATATCATAATAATTAGACAGACGCCCTGTAGTTTTTAAATAATTTCATACTTTGCACGAGTTTATAGGCAATACTTTTATATTTAAACACGCATGTAATGGGTTTTTATTCAGGAGCCTTTTTATATATATTTCCTATTTGTATTTATGAATAAAGAATATTACATTATATTAGTATATCATAATAATTAGACAGACGCCCTGTAGTTTTTAAATAATTTCATACTTTGCGCGAGTTTATAGACAATACTTTTATATTTAAACACGCATGTAATGGGTTTTTATTCAGGAGCCTTTTTATATATATTTCCTATTTGTATTTATGAATAAAGAATATTACATTATATTAGTATATCATAATAATTAGACAGACGCCCTTTAGTTTTTAAATAATTTCATACTTTGCGCGAGTTTATAGACAATACTTTTATATTTAGACATGCATGTAATGGGTTTTTATTCAGGAGCCTTTTTATATATATTTCCTATTTGTATTTATTTATAACGTATAGCATTACAATGCTAACTAATTGATACAGGAGCGAAAACAAATGCGAGTAAAAGCAATAAAGCTGATAATTATAATTTTACATGGAATCTTAGAGTGTGTCTCATAATATGGGCCAGGCACTGTACGTCAAAAGCAGTGCTCGTAAAATACCGTATCGCGTAATATTACATCAAAAACAGGGTTAACATTTATTTATTTTCTTCGGCCTTTAAATGACGCGGCTTATTGGGGATCCCCAGTTTTATTTAATTAATTGTTCCACTTCAATTATCATTTAATTTAGAGGTATATATATTTTTTTCTTCATACTGTGATGAATACATTAATAGGAAGAGGGTTACCGCGTCCACTTATGAGATTTTTCACGATAGCCTCATTAACAAAAACATTCACTCTTTAATTGGAAGAGAGGGGAAAAATTCTTTAATCATGCGGCTTTTTATCACCGCCCCCCTCCCCCCCATACTATCTCCATTTCTCCGAGACGCCTAAACGACTATGGGAATAAAAAACTCGTTTTTATTTTATTTCTTCCTTCCTACTCTCTGCAATGCATTGAGGATGAAGAAGACACACAGATATTATTTGGTGAAGTGCTTGACTTGGCAGAGAATTATTGCGTCACTTTTCCGAGATAATAAGATACACTACTGTATTGGATGACCATTCGGCAAAATGGGTGAGGCTCTTGGAAAACACTTTCCGAACGTTTTCATATTTTACTTTCATGCATTACACACTCCCTGCGTTTTTAAAAAGCGCTTAAAGGTGCTTATTTCAGATTTTCGTTTTCTAACGCCCTTAAAGGTGCTTTTGTCATGGGGTGTTTTTAAAAAAGTGCTTCATTTTTCCCTTTTTCAAAATGAGATTTTTCCTTTACCATGTTGATTTTCGCTACAAATGATGCAAAAAGACACCATTCACATTGTTCTATTCAAAACGTTTTTACACTTCATTCATTCAACCCCAATCTATTTCGGCGTATTGTCAGTCCTTAGCGTATGACAACTCCAATAGCTTTACATGTTTCAAAATTTCAGGATTTTTGACAATTGCCAAAAACAATCCCAAAATATTTTTTTTTTTTGATATGACGGTTAAAACAAGATAAAACCGTCAATTGTCAAAAACTTTCCAATTATGATATTTTTTAAAGTGCTTGAAAATATTTTTTGAGTGCTTGAAAAACGCTTAAACGGTGCTTATTTTTTGTTGAATAATTTGGCTACGCACCCTGGTTAACATTGTAATGCAATACATTAAAAATAAATACAAATAGGAGGTATAATCTGTCTTGGTATGTTTAAAATATAAAAATATTGCCTACAAATTCGTGCAAAACATGTCATTATAAAAACACTATAGTGCGTCTAATTATTATAATTTGATAATATAATACCTGATATAATAAATAGTCTATATTGATATAATATACATCGTCTAATTTAGCCCATTGATACATTAACGTAAACAAGAGCTGTCGTCAAAACAATAGAGCTGCATCACCTGATATAATTAAGATTTTACATAGACTCTCATAAGTGCGTCTATTAATTTGGACCGTATATCCAGTAAAAGCTGTTCTATGATGCGTCAAACAATATTATTTCTGAACAGTATTATATTCGAGGAGTTGTCCTATTTTTTAAAAATACTTTTGTTTACTTGAAACAGATTTGTATGGGAAGATTGTAGTCGAAATTCTACCCTGTTCAATTCATATTAAAACAGATTCATGTTGGCGGCTCCTTGAACAATAATAAAATTCCAAAAAGAGAATGAATACGTAACAAAATGAGTCCTAAAATACACAAGAAAACTCAAAGTTTAATTTCATTTTTTTCCCAAACGTTCAAATCGTCTAAAGTGAAGGGAAATCAAATAAATGTACTATCGGCCTCTATATTGAGCAGCGACAATACGCCTTCGATCTCATCGATTTACGATAACTTCAGTTTTGAAGGATAACGAAGCCTCTTCTGTGTCTCTACCGCCATCTCTTGGCGTTTTTATGAAGCTTACTTTATGGTGTTCATCTACAATGAAACTGAACTGAAACTACCGATTCTAAATGATGAAAGCTACTGTAACTACTTTTTATACTTAATAAATCAGAATGAAAATTTTTAATGGGTGTATACTTCATCAGCCGGCAAGTGGGAATCAGTATTTTAAGAGGCACTTTAAAAACGCGAAATTTCTCAAATATTCTGAATCGAATGTAATTTAAGATTTTATTTCAATGGTTCAAGGTGTTTCGAGAAAGTTAAAAGGATTAATTAATATCAAGTCTATAAAGCTACACGAATTTAAAGATAAATGTTCGTTTTTACTTTTCTATGGTAATTTTGCACTACCGTATTATATTAACGTCAAAGGAGATTCGATTCAATACGAACGATATTAAGGTTCAAAATTTCGAATTGGATAGGAGAGGGGACCTTTTTAAATGTGCGAACCACCCATTTTGTGAAGAGAAAAAAAAAATCTTGAAGCCAACTAAATATGCAAATAAAAAATATATTTATACATAGACACGCTAGATTCCATTTATATAATACTGATTAGTTGGTTTTTTTATATAAGTAAAAAAACACAAATAAGAAAATAATTCTGAGATCCTACGATACATATTTAGAAGAAACGAGTAATATATATATATATATATATTTATAAAATTAAAGTCAATTCCGTCTTAGGTCAACCAAGAAATTTTTTTATTTTAGTTACTTTTTATTAAATAATTACAATATTTTCTCTCATATAAAACTAAAATTTATTAATTAAATTGAATGAATGCAATAATCTTAACTGTATTAAAAAAACTGTAATCTTAACTGTAGAAAAAACTGTATTAACATCAAGTGTCCTGAACTACAAGTTTTTTTTAAAAAAAAAAATTGTATTTGAACTTGAGTACAATGAATAGAAAAGTATTTAATGAACGATTGAACAATACAGGGAAAAAAATTAGAGGCCGTGGAATGGAAAAATAATGTGTATATGCTTTGACGGTTTCCCTTTGTTTCAGAAGGGAGGTAACATTTTTAATTTCTGTGGTGAATCTCTGAAACTAAATGGAACCCTGCCCATCACCTCCTTTCCTCTCATCACCTACGACAACATCACTCTTTCCTCTGTAGTGGCCACAACTACATCGCATCACGTCGTCGCTTTCATTGGAACACGGAACGGATCACTCAAGAAGGTATGCTGCTTTTTTCCATTCTATTTCAATATAAAAATAAATATATTTTTCTTCTTCTTTATATCAAAAGCTGATTGAGCTTTCTTCGATATACATTAAATAAACCACCATACCCTTTGTAAATAGAGTTTCGATGGTTTCCCCTCACTCCACACTTTTCCCATCTCTGATACCCTGGTTTCCTCAAATCTTGCTCTTCTCTACCCCAATATATATATATATAAGTAACGACCAACCATCGTTGGGATTTGAACTCTGTTCACCTCATTGGAAGGCGAATGGTAGCCCTCGGCTCTGAATGTGATGTTGTTTTTTTTAATTTTTTTTATATAAATATATTCGTCGTTGAACAGCCAATTCAGTTTTGGGTTTACGACTACTAATGTTCAACTCCATAGCCTTATAATTTTGAACCAATCCAGAAGACAAGGAAATTCCTGGATCAGTACCCACAGAGGTATTGATTTGTCATGGGAACATGGAGGACTTTGAGACTCGACAGATTTAACGTGCATTAGTTACCACGGGGAGTCTTCGGCCGGCCTGGGATCGAACCCACGAACTATTGGATACGGGTCCAGTGCCCTACCAATCAGGCTATTCCGTCCTGATGAATGGGATAGTTGAAAAAGTCGGATTTTTGACTTTTTAAGAAGTTTTATTTTTAAATTTTTATTTCTTTAAAATAATTCGACAGCTCTCATGTTGAATTTTTTTTATCTAAATTTTCATGGTTTTGAAGGTTAGTCGTTCAGTTTGTATAATTTGCAATTCCAGATAATTTAGTCCAAGGCTATTTTCCACCGTGTTTATATATTTATTCTGTGTGGTGATTTTAAGTAACTCTAACTTAAGAAAAATTGTCCGCGTTACTTCAGTTTGCATAGTTAAAAGTTGCTAATTTCTTGATAAATTTTCATCCGTCTCAGAAAAGCAGTTCAAAAACTCTTTTAAAACTGTGAGCGTTCACAAACTACCTATTTTATTGCACTTATCTGCCTTTTATGAATGCTGCCTTTGTTAGCTCTTCGAAAGCCTTTTAAATATTTCTTCCCCAAAACACACAAAATTAAATATAAATCTTTCATAGTTTTCAAAATTAATGGCATAGGAAATTCCATTAAGTCTTTCTCTTAAAATACTCTTTTATGTTGCTACATGCTCGTTAAATCTTTTTAACGGTTCCGGCCGAAATAAATGCTAACCCCCCACTCCCCCCTTTTTCTCACACCCTTTAAAAGTAGCCGGTGAAACAGAAAAAGGTCTTAAAAAGAAAAGGATGGGGGAAAAAAATAACTTCTACTTTTACTTTTTTTCTTCCCGTTTGCTAAAAGTCGCCCTATCAAAGATTTTTTTTTCTCTCTCTGCTTTTACGATTTGTTTCAAAATAGGTAGGGAAAATATATTTCTATTTTATTTTGTTTTGATTGAAAAATACGTTTTATCTTTTATAGTTTGCTATTTTGATTTTAATTAATGTCAATCGATTGTCTCTTCGTATGAAAGAATTCATTTTAATTTGTATTTTACAATTGTGTGTCGACTGTTTTTCGTATGAAGGACTCCTGTTTCATTTGTGTTAAATAATTGTTAGTCGAATTGTTCTTCGTATCAAGGAAATCATTTTCATTTGTATTCATTGTTAGTCGATTGCTCTTCGTATGAAGAACTCCTCTTTCATTTGAATTTAATAATTGTTAGCCGATTGTTCTTTGTATGAAGGAATCCTTTTTCATTTGTATGTAATAATTGTTTGTCGATTGTTCTTCGTATGAAGGAATTCTTTTTCATTTGAATGTAATAATTGTTAGTCGATTGTTCTTCGTATGAAGGAATTCTTTTTCATTTGAATTTAATAATTGTTTGTCGATTGTTCTTCGTATGAAATAATAATTTTTCATTTGTATTTAGTCACTATTTGTCGATTGTCCTTCGTGTGAAGGAATTCATTTTCATTTGTATTTATTAAAAGTTAGTCGATTGTGCTTCGTATAAAGGAATCCTTTTAAATTTGAGTTTATTAATTGTTAGTCGCATCGTATGAAGGAATCCTTTAATACTTTTTCTTGACTAAATAAGATCATGATACTTGATATTTACATATATTTTTCTTTTTCAATCATCCAGCTGTATTTGCATTGAGATGATAAGAGGTATTAAGTAAAAAGTTCAGTGGAAAAGCGTGTGTCATTTTTAAGAGTTTAATTTGATTCAGTTCTGGAATATTCATATTGTAAAATTAATTCGGAGAATGTATTTCTTTAGAATTTGATTTAATGAGCATCAACTTTAGAGTTTCTATTCATATTATGAAATTGAGTGTGAAAAACACATTAAGTATTGGTTTAAGAATTTGATTAGATAAAATAAGCTGTAGAGTATGAAGAGTTTAGTTTTAGAGTTTAGTTGATGAACCTGTTGAAGATCATTTATAAGATGAATAAAAATCAACTATAGAATTTTTGTATTATAAAATGAAGAACTTAGTGGAAGAGCGCTATTTTTCAACATTTAAACAAAGATCAGCTAGGAAGTATTTAACTTTTCTCATTAAAAATGTATTTCATTAAAGATTTGCCTAATGATCCAAAAAGGATAAGGTCTGCTATGTAGACTGACGAAAAAATCAAATAAACTTAAATGATATACAAATACAGAAATAGACATACTATAGTAACGATTCTATAAATAAGAACATTCTTCAGTGTCCAAACACCATTTGGTGATAAGAGGATTGATTTTTTATATACTTCCTATGTGTATTTATTTCTAACGTATTGCATTACACTGTTAACCAATTATTACACGAACGTAAACAAGTGCAGCAGGGTAAAAACAATACAGCTGATAATTATAATTTGACATAGTGCGTCTAATAATATGGACTGCAGTTGTTTGTAAGGAAGTGTTGCTGCAAATGCATTATTGTTCTCATAGGCTTAATTATTTCAAACGTCGTGTTATTTTCCTATCTACTGGATATGCAATACCGCTTTCGAAATGTAGAAGCAAGTTTTAAAAGTGGAATATTTCCATCCTTCTCCTTATTCGTGGAAGATATATGATTTTATGCATTCAAAAGCTGCGTTTGGGGCGTTTTTCCTTTCTCATTCCGACTTTCTTGCTCGCAATAATGTGGCCCGACATGTTGCTGGAGCTGTTTCGAAGATGCGAGCTAAAAGCTGATTCTCTCGCGACGCCATTATAGTCAATCGCGTGTTTCCATGTGCGAAAGGGAGAAATAGATTCAAATACATCACCCTATGCCGTCACTTATTCCACATAGTATGGTAACAAGTCGTGGAATTGCATAGAACAGAATGAAAAAAAAAGGGCATTTCCGAAGTATAAACTGACACGCTAACAAGGCACAGTTAGTTCCTTTGAAGAAGATGAGAGGAAGTTGCAGGGAACCATAAAAAAAAAAGTTGAGGCCGAAGCGAGCGCCGAGTGCTTTATGGTTCATCTTTCTCGTGCAATGGATGGAAAAGGAACGAATGAAAGACGCGAGAGGGCAGAAAAAGTAGGAAAGGAAGTGCTTTTACGATCAGGAATTTTTACGAGCAGGATTCTGAGTATTAAAACGATATCCAGAGGACTGTCATCGAAAGATTGCTCGTTCACCCTCCCAAACGACAATAGGGGATGCCTCTTTCGAAAAAGGGAATTTTTCCAAACCTACTCAGGAATAGTGTTTCGATTTTCATATAAACAGGGTGCGTAGCGTTTTTAAAAAGTGCTTAAAGGTGCTTATTTTGGATTTTCAATTTTTAAAAACCCTTTAAAGATGCTTTTTTCATGGGGTGTTTTTAAAAAGTGCTTAATTTTCCCGTTTTCAAAATGAGACTTTTTCCTTTACTATGTTGATTTTCGCTTCGAATTATGCAAAAGGACACAGTTCACATTGTTCTATTCAACGTAATTAATTGTGAAAACGTTTTCACAATTAATTAAACCCCAATCTATTTCGGTGTATTGTCAGTCCGTAGCGTATGGAAACGCGATTCGCTTTACATGATTCGAAATTTCATGATTTTTGACAATTGTCAAAAACAATGCCAAAAGTTTTTTTTTCCCGACATGACGGTTAAAATAAGATAAAACAGTCAATTAAGTGCTTAAAAATATTTTTTGAGTGCTTGAAAAGTGCTTAAAAGGTGCTTATTTTTTGTTGCATAATTTGGCTACGCACCCTAATAAGCCCTCAACAATTTCAATTTATTTTGTTTATTTCTAGTTTTCAATAACCAGTGCTATAGTGTATTTTTTTCTTTGTTACCGTGACCCAATTGAGTGCCCCGGGAGGATAAAATTAAACAAAACATAGAATCTTCAGATGACTTGACCAATAATTATCAAATCATCTAACGTCATTAATTTTTTTTTCATGCTTAAGTTACTTTTTTTTTTATTTTACTGTAGCATCTATAGTTTTTTTCTCCATTTGCTGAAAAACAATTCGAAATATTTTTTTTTATTACATCAGAGATGATTGTACTCCTGAAAAAAATCATGAATTCCGAATTTTTTTTCTTTTTGAAAATCAGTTAGCAATATCTTGGTTATAAATATACAAAGATGTTCACAAAAAACTAATTGTCTTACACTGGCACAAACTTTTTCAAAATTCCTAGCCCATTAGCCAAGTTGTTAGTATTAAGAAAATTTAGTAAACAAATTAGTTAGCTAGCCTTTAGTTTGTTAGCATGACTGATCTAAAAAAAAATTCTAATTAAAAAAGTTAAGATTCGAAAGCGAACAATATCTTCGAGCAGTAGTGGCTCAGGGGATAGAAAGTTCACATTCCAATAAGGTGAACCTCGTTCGAATCCCAGCGATGGCTGACATCGGGCCTGCACCGACCACAGTATTGACGTAATATATCCTCAATGGTAGACAGATCATGGGTTAGAGTCCTCAGGCTAATCGTTCCCATAGTCTTCCTCTCCATGTAACGCAAATGCGAGTTAGCCACGAAAGCAAATTTCTCCCCGTACTTGATCCAGGAATTCCCTTGTCTTCTGGATAAGGTTCGAAATCACAAGGTAACGGAGTTGAACATTAGTAGTCATAAACCCAAAAGTTTGGGCCGGCTGTTCAACGACGGTTATAAAATAAAAAATATATTCATCGTTTTCATTTTTGATATGAAGTACCGGAACATGGTGCTGAAATAGTATTTGCGTGGCTGAAAATAGTGTGTCGATTTTTGTATAATCCCTCAACCATTTCTATTTATTTTCTGTTCTTAATAACTGAAGCTTGGCGAACAAAAAACATGAAATTTTGAAATATTTTTTTTTTGTATCTTAATACTTTAAGGATTAAGTTTTAACTATGCTTCAAAACAATCGTTTGCAACTAACTTTTTTTTTCTTCTTCGAAAAATACATTTATGTATTCATTTTCATCACTTTAATGATCCATTGTATTTCTGTTAAATCTGAATAATTGCAATTAAAGTTGGAAATTAATGAGTTTGAATTTTCTTTACTTTCCCCGAAATCATTTTATATTACAATGACTTTAAATAAAAAGTTTTAATTTTCAATCCTTGAATAATTTTTTTTTCTTATATAGTTCTTTTTACTCGAATTCAATCAAAAGTACTAGGAATTACGATGAGAAAATGATGTCTTAAGCAGTAAAATGCCTCTTTGTAAAATCTGACTGATAGAGTATTTTATAGCTTTATACCAAAACTATTCCATTTATTTCAGCACTTTTGTTCAAAAAAATCTGACAATAATGATAACTCTCCATTAAAACCCTACTTAGAAAGCCAAGCCTTATTTAGAATGAAGTTTTGCGACTTAATTTAAGCACGGCCAAATCTTGATGGTCCCATTTTAATGGTTTCAGTGATGGTCCAACATCATCCCACATTTTCAACTTCATGGTTTTCGATATGCCATGTAAATTGGAAAATGCTGCTATGATCGTTAACCGTCAAGCGAAGACTCTCATGGATCAACAAATGATTCGTCCACGACAACTATGCATTTCCATGATGGGAAGAATTGTTGGAACAGACCCTTGCAAAACAATTCATGCTGGCCTATCACAAATCTTACATTGGGATGATGGTTGTTGTTCATCATAGTTCCAACATTTGATTTCTACGAAACTATGATGGAAATTTCTGGTGGTTCAAACCATCAAAACAAGTTGCTACTCTTATGTTGGACCATCATAAGTCAGTCCGAATTCCAACATTGAAGTTGCTTATACCATCAAAAATATAATGGTTCATGATGGAATTATGGATGGTTACCATCGTGATTATGTCGATCCATCAATTGAAAACCATGAAGGCGTCTAGCTTTTGCTACACGATTGTTTTGATTTCAGACAACTCTTAATTCAGCACTATTCTGTAGTTCGTGCAAGGATTTTATTTTTTCCTCTTGTGTTTTATATCCACTTTCTTTCCTTGGCGTCTTGAGAAATATTTTAAAATACACTTAATAAGAGTAAATTACATATCACTACCTATTTTATTATATAAAAGAAGTTGTGAAGAAAAAAACCCCAATAATATTTCTTTTTTTTTGTAATGGCAACAAAGAACGAAAAGAAGTCATAAGCATGAGTGTGTTTTAACTAACGATTTCAAATGTCTGAATGAAAATTCCTTCTCAGTTGGTCCACAAAATGCTGAAACAATCTGTCCTATATATTTTTTTTAATAATGCGTATTGCTTGACGCAGGTTTTAGAGTAATTTGGAACTATATTATATTTTTAGTGATGCTTCGTTATTAACGCATGCATGTTTTTAACAAAGCTCGCCCTGTTTTGCTTTATAATTTTTTGCCGAATAAAGAACAGTTGGATACTTGCAATTCAAAAAGAAGAGAACGGATACCTACACGTGTGGACGTCAAAAGATAGTTTATAAACAAAATGGCGTGTTAAAGTTGAGCTAGGATTCTATCAATAAGTTAGAATGTTAATGAACGTGAAGTAAACTAAATACTGCTCCGTATCACGCATGGAATTTATTGAAATATAAATTTTTTCGTCTTTTACTTAATTTAGATTTATTATTTGTTTTCGCATTTTATTATAGCTGTCATATATTTTTGTCAACTTCGATATATAATTAGTTTGTTCATGTTAGTAAAAAAAGTAAAAAAGTGAAATAATTCAACTCTTTCTGAAAGAATGTGTCACTTAAGAGAATTGGTACTTGACAGCTTACTCGAAATAGAATGGAAAGAACACTTGCTAACGTGCGCGTTTCAACAACCAATCAGGATTGAGATACCCACTCTACGTCTCTCGTAGGTATCCCATTGAGATTCAAAAATGGATTTTTTAAAATTTCGAATAGTGTTATTAGCAAAATGGAAAATGATTAAAACTACAAGAAAAGAAAAACTAAAGAAGTTAATTTTTGTTAGTTTACGATCTGAATTAGAGAAGAATTAGAACTGCGTAAGAAAGCAAAAAGAGAAGATCTTTATTAATTTGGAGCAGTTCTAACTGAATCTAAACTAAAATCGTGAATTAGAACTGCTATAAAAAATTTGGAATAATTTTAACTGGATCTAACAAAATAAATAAAAGAAGCAACACAACCGTAAAAAAATTAATTATTTAGTTTTCTGATCAGTTCCTAAAGAGGAAATTCGAATTATAAAAGTAAAAAAGTTGACTCTTTATTTTTCAGAACAGTTCTTAATCTAAGCAAAAGAATCAGATTTATAAAAATTGAGATTTCTACTTCTAAAATGCGAAACAACTTTTGTGTGTGAGTTGTGCCATTTTTACTTGTGACTTGCCTTTATAATGATGATGTGTCCAGCGTGAAAGGACGCGTGCCATTGGTCGAATTTCTTCCTCCCCTGACATTATCAGATGTATCTTTTTTTCTTCTCAAAATGTCACTCATCACACGGATGTCACACATCTTCTGCGATAATGTGTCAAAAAGCAGCTAACAACTGCGGATTATTTTTTTCCCTCGTCTCTGAAGAAATATTATTCCATTTCCTTCTTTTCAATCGAAATAGAGTCATTATTATCGTCAATCATTTTTTTTACTTTCTTGTTTTTAACTTCATTTTATTTATCAAAGTAATTAATAATCACTCTTGTTCGTTTACGTTACGTTCTCATCTTTTAATGCTTAATAACACGCGCGAATTTATTGACTCGTTTTCCTTCGTCGAAAAATCTTATACTATTTCCGTTCTTTCAATTTGTTTTTCTGGCTTGAAAAGTATATGCTAGTTCTTCAATAACTTGTTAGTTCGTGAACTGATTCATGAAAGTGATTAACATGGATGAGGCAGCAAACATTATCAAATGCCAACTTGAAGTGCAGGGCAAAGCAGTTGTATCCTGTAAGCAACATACAAGTACCAAAGACTTGTCGAACCTTCATCAATGTATGTTTTGTAATCCTGAAGTATCACGAATTTCAAAGTGTTCTTTCTCTCTTTTCTAATCTTTTGTTCTACGTCTTTGATTTTTATCCTAGATGTTTTTAATTTAGTTGTTAACATTTTTCGGGTTTCTCCTTTGACTTATCTAAAATGCAGAACACGCAAAAGATGAAGTGGTTACCTAGATTTAGTGCCTCTATCCCAGACAGCAAAATAAGGTTTATTTTCACTCAGAAAAAAAGTTTTTTATGCGGTTTACGTGTGATCCTACTCACCTTAAAATGAGATATGTGACAATCTGCTACGTAACATTACCAAAACCTCTGTAAAAATCGAGGTTGACTTAAGGTTTTCTAGCCTGTTAAAAAAAAAAAATCCTTTCATAAAGCTAGTTTCAAGGTCATTGTAGGGCAAAGTCTTGTATGCTCAGCTAAAATCCATCTTGTCATGAATAATGGCAATTGTGCTAGTGTGACGTCAGCTAAAACCTGAATATGGACTTTTTAACAAAAATAATTTTTAATCCTTTTAGGACGAAACTGCACTTTATTGAATAAGCATTTCTGTGACACAAGGTTGCCATAAAGGTCTTCACAATATGAAGAGCAACTTCATTATTACACAAGTACAATGTTTAAGCGACAGTGGGACATCTGAAAATTGCAGCCCCACCAGGTGACAAACTGTGGTTTGGAAAAAGAGAACATTCCAAACTAAACTGCTGTTTGTAGAAAATGCAACACCATGAAGGAATCATCAGAATCAAATGAAATTCGCAGCAAATGTCAATTATAGGATATTATGCAAATTAATAAAGTTTCAGAGCCATCGCGCGTGCGTGGCGCGCGCAGCGCCCTCTGAATTGATGCTGAAAGCGTATAAATAAAGTGCTGTAGCGGGACGTTGAAAATAGTCTATGATTATTTGTTAGTGGCAAACGTTTAGTGAGACCTGAGTATGCCTCCACGACGGAAGAATAAGAAATTCAAGCAACTTACGGAGTTTGAACGAGGGAGGATAATCGGCCTTCGAGAAGGAGGATTTTCCTATCGCGCAATAGCAGCTCGTATGCAGCGGAACAGTTCCACAGTGATGCGAGTTTGGAAGCAGTGGACCGACGAGCACCGAACAACTCGAAAAACAGGCACTGGACGACAGAAGGTGACGTCAGAGCGCGATGATCGACACCTGCTCCGCATGGCGGTGAATGATCGCACAGCTTCTTCCAGGCAGCTGGCAGCACATTGGTCTACTGCTACAGGTGTACAATTGTCGGCTTCGTCAATTCGTCGTCGTCTGCTGCGCCGTGGATTGCGTGCAAGGGTGCCATTATACAGGATTCCCCTCACGGCGGATCATCGACGGCTGCGTCGGCAGTGGGCTCTTGAGCACAGAGACTGGCGAGCTGATTGGCACCAAGTTGTCTTTTCAGATGAATCACGCTTCAATTTGTGGACCCATGATGGCCGTGTTCGTGTTAGACGTTATGCCGGTCAACGCTGCCTTCCTGAGTGTATTATTGAACGACATAGTGGTCGAACACCCGGAGTTATGGTCTGGGGTGCGATTTCGTATCATGGACGATCCAATTTGATACGAATTGAGGGTAATCTCAATAGCAACAGATACGTCCGTGAAGTGCTACAGCCCGAAGTCGTTCCTTTCCTTCAAGGCATCCCTGGAGCTATCTTTCAGCAGGATAATGCACGCCCACATGTTGCGCGGACTGTTAGAGACTTCTGTTCAGCACAACGCATGCAACTTCTTCCTTGGCCTGCTTATTCGCCGGATATGTCGCCTATTGAGCACGTGTGGGATATGGTTGGTCGGCGTCTCACTCGTGATCCGCGTCCTGCAGTTTCCAAAGACGAACTTTGGTTGCGCATACAAGCGATATGGAATTCTCTTCCTCAAGCAGATATTCAACATCTGTTTGACTCCATGCCACGTCGTATAGCAGCACTTATTGCAGCGCGTGGTGGCTGCACCAAATACTGATTTCGGACGCTTAATTTGTTTCTTTTGTTTTGAAAATTTCATCATTTATTTGTATCAGTACAAGTCGTTTCTGCATTAAATTTCATTTGATTCTGATGATTCTTTCATGGTGTTGCATTTTCTACAAACAGCAGTGTGGTGTGGCTAAATCAAAAAGGGGGGTGACTAACATTAAGTCAAATTAAGATTAAATAAAATTTAGATACTAATTATGTAAAGGCCGAAAATGTATAAGTGGTTAACAGTGGAAGTGGGTGCAATTATTCAGGTAAGCGCAACAAAGGAGCATGCTGAAAAAAAAAGGAAGAGAAAACAACTTATACTGTACAATTACTCACCAGATACATATTCTAAGATGCAAAGTAACTTTTATTTCACAATTGAAGGCATTATAAAAAAAAAAAACTGGACATGTTAGCAAACATGCCAACAAAAAATAAATCGGCTTCAGCCGAATACAGAGAAAAACATACAGCGTTGTTGAAAACAAAGCAACGACTGACTATTTCTTCGTTATGAAGATAGGGGAGAAAACTCTCGCCAAAAAAATTAAACTTTTGCGAATAACCATTCGGTTGGCTGAAGAAGGATCAGAGGGGCAAATCACAGAGCTGCAAATATTGGCCAACTGGCGAAATTAATTGTTAAGCTCCATGCCAAACATGAAGCGGGGTTGTCTAAAGTGGTGATACACCTGGTAAAGAATTTTGTGGAATGTTCTGGAACATTCTTGGCGCCATCATAAGATCAAAAGGGGCGCTTTGCAATTGATGCAAGCCGAAACGTGGGAAAGAGGACTTGCTGACATTCCTTCTCCATCCAACAATAGGGGTTTGCTGACTGGACATACATCTTGCTGTCAGCAAGTAACAAAAGGAGGAATCTTCTTTTAAAGGAAGAACATACATGCAGAGAAAGATTACTTTCCCAAGGTTACAAAACAAATTGAGGCTTAAAACTTAAATATTACATGAAATATATTGCAAAGAATTATTGAATACTGATAAATAAATAACATTAATTACAAGTGTAAAAGGAAGAAATTAAAAAAGCATACAATTAAAAGTTAATCACAAATTTAACAGTTACAATTATTTAAGCGTTTAATACATTATTAACAATTAACAAATGATTATTAAATTAGATGAATGATGATGATTAAATAAATTAAGATGATTAGATAATTAAATTAGAATTAACAATGATTAGATAATGAAATTAGATAATTAAATTAAAATTAACAATTGATTTTATTTAATATGTAGTATACCATACTACAAGCAGTTTATAAAGTAGTTTCTCAGGGAGATTCTAGAAATTTCTTGATTTAACTGAATGGAATCCCTTCTTGGCAACTCATTCAACGCTATGCCATAGTGTACCGTAGTCGCTACTTTTTGCTGCTTTTCTAAAAAAGTAGTGTAATGCGATACAAAAAGTAGTTTGTGACTTTTTTTGGCAACTACTTTTTCCGTTAGTTTAGTAAAGAAACAGGGCTCTAACACAACTCATTTTTACAATTGGATGGGCACCCCGGGTGTGTCAGTGCAAGCTATTTAAAATGCCCCCCCCCCCCCCTGTGAGTTAAGAATTGAGTATTTAGAATCACATATATAACCAATACTTAAGTCGTATCAAAGAGATTGAACATGATGATAATCTCGAGGAAATATACGACTTGCAGATTTTGAAGAATATGTATCCTTTCTTGATTATAATTTGCATATTTTCTGACTCCCTTTTTCCTTGGTTTCAATCTGCGTTCCTCTAGACATTATTGTCCAGTTCTTGGTTACAATCTGCGTTCTTCTAGACTTTATTTTCCAGTTCTTGGTTTCAATCTGCGTTCTTCTAGACTTTATTTTCCAGTTCTTGGTTACAATTTGCATGTTTCCAGACATTATTGTCCCGTTCTTAATTACAATTCGCCTATTTTCTGACTTTATCTCCCTTTTCTGGGTTTCAATTTACGTTTTTTTTTTTTTTAATTAATTTTCTCGTTCTTGGTTAACATAATTTCATCGTCATTGTTATTAACAGTAATTATTTCCTTTTTCAGGTTCTCATCGGAGAGGAAGCAGAAGAGTTTGAGGAAGTAGTAGTGGATGAAGGTTTTCCAATCCTCCAAGACATGTATTTAGATCCTTCTGAAAATCATGTCTACGCCGCATCACCTTACAAGGTACATCACTTTTTATATCACCTTTCAAACCTTTTTTTCAAAATATAAGAAATTCGATTCAATTAACAACTTTCGACTTTGACATTTCAACAGTGGACATCAATTGGACAACAATTATACATGATGCGTAGCCTTTTTAAAAAGTGCATAAAGGTGCTTATTTTAGATTTTCGTTTTTTAATAACCCTTAAAGGTGCTTTTTCCATGGGGTGTTTTTAAAAAAAATTGCTTAATTTTCCCTTTTCGAAAATCTCATTTTCTCCGTGTATTAAGTAAAAGCGTGCATTGTTTTATTCAATATTTTCACAATTCATTAAACTACAATCTATTTCGGTGTACCGTCGGTCGTATGAAAGCACCAATCATTTTACATGTCGGACGACATACTTACAACGTGCATCTACTAAGCTGGGTTCGGTGAGATTATTACACTCTCATGTGCTGCATTTTGCAAGATATTCTGAATTTTAGGCTTCATTTTCCACCCTGTGATATTGAACCAAAAAATCTCTGGATCATTTTATAATTGTCAATATAATCCAGAAAAGAGTTCAGTTATTTTATCATGATCATGTAAAGTCTTTGAAAATTATTTTGCATTTTGTTAATGTATATAGTGCTTAAAAAGTACTTAAAAGGTGCTTTTGTTGAAAGATTTGGCTACGTACCCTGTTATATATTAATTAAATTTTTTTATCACCTTGCTGTTTTCAGAAACAACAAAAATATTTCCGCAACAACAAAATTTAATCCGCGCTTTCTATTCTATCCCAACAATCTTGTCAGTAGGCGGTTGTTTAGATTTTTTCGTTTGGACTCATTTTTAGGGGGGCACAAAAAAGCTTCCTTTGATCGAATATAATAAAGTTTAGTTCACAAAATTTCCAAAAATCCAATTTTGTTCGTGATAATATTTGAGCTTTTTGTGATTTCTCCATACCCTATATTCTCCTCTCAAAATCAAAAATATATTTACGTAAGAATGATTAAATGAAAGAGCACGGCTGTCCGTGCTAAGATTCATGCGAGAGGTTTCGCCGTTAATGTGCCATCCAAATTTGACTTTCAATTCTTCAAATATCTCGTTAAGTGAGCGGGAAAGAGAATCAAACTTGAAACACTGTTGTAAGAAATTAAGAGATTTCACGAGGACCGATTTTAATGAAATTCGATACAAACTATTGTAATATACACACTCGTTGGAGTCGGACGGTGCCTTATTTTAAGTATGGCATCACGCTGCAAGATCCTGTAAGAGGGGACACTGTTTCATACCATTAGGCAGTTTACTGTGGCCTGAATTGTCCAGCGTATGTGTGTATTACAATTGTTGAATGTGGTGTATCAAATGTGTCCAGAGATCTTCATTTCTTACAGCAATGTATTTCGGGGACCAAAAGGGCCCACATAGATATAGTTTTCTTTTGTAACACTCCTATTTCAATTCATTTCAACCCCTATCCACACGAGTATTCATGAATGTGTGTGTGTGTTCACAGATGAGTAAGATCCGAGTGGAGGAGTGCGGTCGGCATGAAGCATGTGACCAGTGTCTTAGAGCCAGAAATCCATACTGTGGATGGTGCTCACTGGAAAAAAAGTAAGAATCTTTATTACTACTCTCTATGGATGGATGGTGTTTAGAAAGTTTTCAGCTTACTCTGCGAGGCTATATTTTCAAACGGATAATTTTTGTTAAAATAATAAGTTTAGATAAGTTTTGTTAAAAGAAATAAGTTACATAATTTATGAGCTGCCGTAAAGATGTTAATTCTGGTGAGGTGAAAATTTGCTTTAGTTATTTATAGACTAAGGGGCTCACCAACCCCGCTTCGCAATAATTGTCTTTTCTTAGCGGAAAACAGTTTTTCTACAAAAGTTATCACTTAAGGGGACACTTCACGATGAAAAACCCAAAAACCGACCAAATTATACTTTTTTCAATTTTTGTTTCAAAAAATAATAGTTATATCTAGCCACAATTTAAAATTTTTTTTTTTCAATTTCATTTTATTTTTGCAAAGTTATAAGCATTTCAAGATTTGTAAACATGGTTATGTAAACTGTCTGTTTTTATTGTTAAACTGTTTTTCTCAATGTTGTTTTTTACGATAATATTCAAACTTCGAAAAGTTCCTTGCGCATGAGTTTTGAATAAATCTTTATTTTTTTTTTCATATATATGATTGGTCTAATGTTCCGTAACCAATGTGATATAAATAAAAGCTGAATACTCACTGAATATTTTTTAAATTACTTTAAATTGTTATTTAAATTTCAATTTTTAAAAATTATATAAAGACTATGATATTTTGATTTTTTATTTGTTTAAAATTAAGTGCTAAGTTGTTCAAACATATCCAATTTTATTTATACTTATTCAAACTGTAATATAAATGAGTTTCATACAGCTACGATAAAAACTCATGCGCAGGAAACATTTTGAAATATTGGAACATTTAGTAATTTAACTTGCGGATAAATTATTAAAAAAATTATAACTTTTCAACAAATTAATATTTTTGCTTCAAATTTTGGGAATATCTTTCTAAATGCTTTATTCACAATCTATGAAATTTTCATTAAAATTGGTTGATATTTAAAAAAAATCATTTTGAACCTGAAGTGTCCCCTTAAGTAATGTTAGATTTTGAAAAGCTCGCTTTTTTGGCAGTCCTATGAAAGCTATGCACCATCTTGCGTTAGTGTTAGCATATTATTCGAGCGGCAAGATTAATTTTACAAAGGTTAAAAGTCAGGTTAAAAGTTTGCATATATTATTGAAAAGGTAAGAAGTGTTTTATAGCGATTCTTTTTTCAAATTATTATGGATCAGACCACGTGTTACTTCCACTTAACACTACTATTTCACAATAATGGTTAAAATTATATACCCTTTATAATTTTAGCATTAATAAAATAATAGTATAAGCATACTGTCTTTTCACTATTTTTCTTATTACATCTTTATTAGTTATGGATCGAATGATAAATTTTAACTTTATTTCATAACCTCCATTCGACATAGCCGACCCGATTTTGTGTTTACAACTATTCCGTAGCCTTGTAATTTTGAATCCAATCGACCTACGAAATTGCAATTGAACAGTGTTATGTCTAACCTAAGCGGAAAAAGAGCAAAAGTCAAATATTATGAGTCAAATATCGAGCGCGAAATTTCAAATAGATAATTTTAATGTAAACCTTCATTTCAAAAATGCATGTATTTCACATAATATTTAATGAAATGTCGTATCATATGAAATTGTTCGAACACGGTTTTTCTTTTTTAAGATATTTTTTTTTAGTTATAATTAAAAATATTTGGAATCATATTATTTAAACTAAGTTCCTCTAAAAGAAACTGTTTTATGTCTTTTTAATGTACGATAAAAGAAGATTAATTAAGATTAAAACCGAGTCAATTAATAATTCAGTTTATAAATCTAGTATTTATTAAAGTTTTAGGCTTTGAGAAAAATCAGAAAAAAAGCGAGCTTGCTCTGAAAGAAATAATTCGATTTAATTATTCATAGTTCAAAAATTACTTCCATTACTTTAATTTAAAATTTCTAAAATTTAATAAGTGCAATAAAAATGCCGCATTTATTTTTAATGATGCACTCAGTATTGTTGGCAATTGAATTGTAATTTTAAATTGAATATTAAAACATTCTATTTCATATTGTCTACGATTCGGAAGCAATACCTCTTGGAACAAATTGGAAATTTGATCTGAAAACATTCTTTTATTTTTTAATTAAAATAATGATAAAACCGAGGCTCTTCAAATGGTTTATGAATCAAAGGAATTGTAACGATTTGATTCTAATCATCCCAATTCCTTGATGTTTCTTCTATTTTTAATACAGTAATGCATTTAACAGTATTGTTTGCAATACAATAGCTTTACAATTTTTAAATCAAAAGAAATTCGGTTCTCAAAATTCTTTTTATTTATTTCTGTTTCAGGAAAGGAACGTCTACAGTCCCTGGCCAAATTATTATGATTCTATGTAAAATCTTAAATATATTCTTTTTACGAGACTGTCTTGTACTTTTTTGCGTTCGTGTAATAATTGGTTAACAGTGTAATGCAATACGTTAAAAATAAATACAAATAGGAGTATGTAAAAAGAACCCATTGCATGTATGTTTAAATATAAAAGTATTGCTTACGAACTCGTGCAAATCATGTCGTTATTAAAACGCTACAGTGCGTCTATTAATTTGGTTCAATTATTATAGTATGCTAATGTAATACCTGATATAATAAATATTCTATAGTTGTATAATATATTGTCGAATTTATATTCTATGTTTTCTAATTTAACCAATTGATACTCGAACGTTAACAAGTCACATAAAAACAATAAAGTTGTAAAGTATCACCTCCTGATAATTAAGATTTTACGGGACTGTATAAATATAAAACATCTCCTGTTTTTTCAATCAAAGGAAATGTTTGATTCAAATCTCGTAATAAACAATCCGATTCAAATATTTTTGTTGCAGTTGTAACAGCAGTATAATGTAAATCAAATGATAAGCCACAGAATATATCCCAGTGTAATACTCGTTGTAAAAAACACCACGCTATTTATAAGTAAGGAATAAGATGTTTCTGTATATTCTAAATTTTTTTACATCGAGAGGGTTGTAGTTGTAATTAATTTACGTCGCACTGCAGCTGCGCAATGGGATATTGGCGACGGTGGAAAGCGTCCCTAAGGATGATCCGAAGATTACAATTTTGATCCTCTGCAGAGAAGATGGCCTGACGAACCTGCTCTCGAAGTCGAGTACTTCACGGTAGAGCAGTTTAACGAGGACCTATACCTTATACCCTCGGTCCCTACGCAGGCTGATCAAAGTAGTTACTCATCCGCACACTGACCTCTGCCTGTGATGCTTGACTTCGGTGTTTTATGGGCCTCGTTGTACTTTGGGTGGAGCTAACCCTCGTTACATGGAGAGGAAAACCTCTCACGGTTAGCCTGACGGCAAGGGGACCCATGATCTGCTGGGAACCGTGTCTTAACGGTCAGTGCACTGCTGGACTTGATCAAAAGGTGTGTAATTCCCTAATAAAATCTATAAAAGTAATATGTTCTGTGTGAATTAATAACAGTTTTTGAATTAAAGAAAATGTGACAATTTTTTAGTCGTCTTGTCGCAATTATTTTAACGCCATTGTAATTAATATATGAAAGTGCATAAAGAGCTGCTGATTTGAAAACGAAACTAATGATAACATTTTCAAGATTCTTTTAATATCTTTAAAAGCTATGTCTGTAGTATAATCGATTACCAGCTTTTGAATCAAAGGAAAGTCGACGATTGGATTCTAATTTTCTAAAATTCTTCTGAAAATATCTTCGTCTGCATAATCTTTTAACAATTTCTGAAATGGAATGTGACGGTTTTATTTTAATGACCACGATTCTTTAAATTTACTGTCTTTAAAAGCAATATGCACTTGTTTAAGAAATGAAGAGAATTCACAGACTTTGTCGATTGTCTCTAGAACTACTGGACCGATTTTAATGAAATTCCATGTGAACATGCATTGATACAATACAAAACAAGTCACCATTCAACTATTGTAATACACAAGCATGATCGTGCGTAACACTCATGGGAGGTATGAAATTGCCACAGGACAATTCGGGCCAATTGCCGTAAGAAATAATTAAAATATAATTACCTTATTTCAAGTATAAAATCGCGCTGCAAGGCCTGTATATCAATCTGTAAGAGAGGACCCTACCTCCTCTTTTTTTTTCTGCAACTGTATATTACAATAGTTGATTGGCTATTTGTTTTGTGGTGCATCAATGCATGCATGTATCAAATTTCATTCAAATTGGTCCATTAGTTCTAGAGATAATCGAACAAATCTAAAAATTCTCTTAATTTTTTACACCAGTGTAATTATATTATGGCTTTTAATAAAATAAAATTTGGCGATTAAAATAAAAGTTGGCGATTCCATTATAATTCTTTCAATTCCATTCCATGACAGCAGCATAGTTGGTAAACAGTTCTTGAATTGCAGGGAATGTTGACGATTCGATTCTAACCATTCTAAATTTTCTTTTTAATTCCGCGATAGCTCTTAATTAGAATAACTCTTGATATTTTTTTGTAAAATATTTCCTTCCACGCGACACGTGCGAGTAGAGGGAGCTAGCAAGTGATCGATTGCATTTTTAAAAGAAACGCATTAAGGCCCTCTCAGTTAATGCGCTTCCCCTTTTAATAACTGAGCGCAATTGAAGCCGCTAAAAGCCTTCTTTTCACTGCTGTCATCTTTGCCATTTTGACACACCGGAGAACCTTTTTACACGACGCTGCTTCTGCAATTAACCTTTTAGAATTATCAGACACTTAAAGATCGGTGTTAGGACTGATTTACATTTACTTTTCTGCATGTCGTCGGACAAATTAGATATTAGGTTGCTTAATTGAAGTCGTATCTTTTCTTCTTTTTTTTTTTCCTCGTTAAAAGCGAACTTGTTTCGTTAAAACTAATAAACAAGGATTTTCGGTAAAAGAATTGCAGATTAGAACAGTCAGTATTCCTCGTGATTGGAAATAGTGTCGTGTGCATTTTTTTTAGTTAACTTAATTTGTAGACGATTAAAATTGTAGAATTATTATTTCGAATATGGATGAGTGATAACAAGCAAAAAATCACCACAGTTAATTTAGTTTTACTTATATAAACCGCAAGAATATATACTAAAAATATATACTAAGAAATATATACTATAATATATAAAAATATATACTATAATATATAAAAATATATACTATAATATATAGAATCTATACTAAAAATATATATTAATAATATATACAGGGTGGTCCCGAATTCATGGTACAAACTTTAATGGTAGGTACAGGACATAGTAACAATGATTTATTGCATAGGAATGTATAGTCGCAAGTGACGCGGTGAGGCGTGAACAGGGGAAATAAAAGGAAAGAGAAATGGATTAATCGGTTGGTATCATTGCCGGTAGAGGTCAGTAGATGTCTAGCCGCCGTTGAAAATGATGCATCGCCGTAGGGAAAAGCGCCATTCACAATTGTGCTGCCGTAGACGATGGGTGACTTTACGTATGCAGAAAAAACAGACATGCATTACATGTACGGCCGTGCAAATGGTAACAGCAGAGCTGCGTTACGAATGTATCGCGTGGAGTATCCTGATCGACGAATGCCGGATCATACAATTTTTCAACGGTTACATCGTCAACTTTGTGAAACAGGTGCGTTCGACGTCAACAGACATGACGCTGGTCGATTTAGAGCTGCACGCACTCCAAGGCTGGAAGAAAGCATCTTGAACATTGTGGCTGATAGACCCGAGTCAAGCACAAAAACTGTTGCGCGTGACGTAGGTGTGAGTCATCAGACTGCATGCAGAGTGTTAAACGAAAATCGCTTCCATTTTCAGAAAGTACAAGCATTGAATCCGGCAGATTATCCTCTCTGCGTGAACTTCTGCCTGTGGGTGATGCAGCAATGTGCGTTGCAGCCGGATTTTGCAGGTGATGTGCTATTTACAGAGCGACATTTTCACGCGAGGGTGTCTTTAATGCGCACAATTCTCACGTGTGGGCAACCGATAATCCACATGCAACGCGTCCACATGCGTTTCGACAACGTTTCTGTATGATTGTGTGGGCTGGTATTGTGAACGACTTTTTGATTGGCCCATACTTACTGTCAGGGTCACGTGATGTAATAACACGCATTTTCTGATGTTGCGAGCTAAAAGCTTGATATTATAGATATGATTTGTTTCTATTTGTTTTGGTTTTTGGACAATGGATAAAAAAGGAATAATAAAAATGGTGAATTAGTTTTTGTAGAATTTTGCGTTATTTCTTTTGTAAAAGGTTACGACTGACAAATGTGCGGGAAGATCCCAATGGATTTCGAAATAAAAGATTGGTAGTTGTTTGTTCTATGAATTTCAAGTTGTTTGATGGAAGATAGTGAGTTATTTAGATTGTCTTGAAATTGGTTTAGGAAGTGGCATTTTTTTTTGTAAGAAGGTGCAGTTTAGAAAGTAGTAGGTGAAAAATGGCATTTTTAGAAAGAGCTTTAAAAGTAGATTTGAAGTGTTTGGCGGAAGAGTTAGGAGAAACGGCAACGGAAGACATGAGAGTTACCGAATTAAAGAAGATTATATTGGCAAGTACGGAGTACGAAGAGGAGTTTGTGAAGGAATTATTAAAAAGAATAGTTAGTGGAAGAGAAGAAATAAAGCGCCAACAAAAAGAAGATGAAATTAGGCGACAAGAATATGAAATTAAGCAACAGGAAAGGGAAGACGAATTAAAGCGGCGAGAACAGGAAAGGGAAGATGAATTAAAGAGGCGAGAACAGGAAAGGGAAGGTGAATTAAAGCGGCGAGAACAGGAAAGGGAAGATGAATTAAAGCGGCAAGAAAAGGAATATGAATTGGAGAGGTTGAAGATAGAAGCTTTATTGGTACATACTGGTACTATAGGAGAGACGAGCAGCTCTCGAAATGAAGAAGCAAGAGAACATGTACCTGGTGGATTGCAAAAATTAATGCGTACTTTTGATCCAAAAGAAGGTGATATAAGTTTTTATCTAATATTGTTTGAAAGACAAGCACGAAGAGTCCATATAAAAGAAGAAGATTGGGTAACGCATCTTGTTGGATTATTGCCTCTAGAAATGGCGAATTTAATTGCAAGGGAGCCTGAAGAAAAAGCAAATGATTATAAACATGTAAAATGTATGTTATTGAAAAGGTTTAAATTGAGCCCAGAAGCATTTAAAATAAAGTTTAAGAGACATTGTAAAGCGGCTGAGAGCACTTGGCGAGATTTTGGATTTGAATTGGCGAACTATTTTAACGAATGGGTTTCGGGACTAAAAATTAATGACTTCGACAGCCTGAAACAACTTGTCATTGTCGAACAGATAAAAGAACGAGTACCTGGAGACATACAAAATCATTTTATTGATGAGTGGAGTAGAATTTGCTCAGTTGACACACTTGCTGAGAAGTTAGATGAGTACGAGAATGCAAGGAAATATAACCAAACTACTAAATTCATTGCTTCTCAACCATATAGGAACTTATACCGGGAAAAACCAAACATGGTTAGTAGAAGATATCATACATTTGGTGAAGGATATAAACATGAGCATAACAACCATGGCAGAATTGATAAGCGGAGTTCTTCCCAAAATCCAGTCACATGTTTTAATTGTGGACGAGTAGGACACTTGGCACGATTTTGTCGAGATAATAAAGAGAGGAGAAGAAACATTGAAGGCAAAGTGGCCGAGGTTCAAGTATCGGAAGGGCAAGTATCCGAAGTTAAGGTACTCAGAAATGGAAATATCGAAAGCAAAGTAGTCACTGCAAGATTTAACGGTGAAGTCATGATAGGAAACAAAAAATGTAAAGGCGTTCAACCAAAAATAGCTGCCCTTAAGAAAGTTAGAATTTCATATAATGGAAATGAATACGAAGCTGTAGTAGATTCTGGTGCACAAATAAGTGTATTTAAAAACGATATAGTGGGTAAGGAAGTGGATTACAAAGGACATATAATACTACAACCTGCGTTTGGCGAAAGTCTAAAAGCTGAATTAAAAGAAGTGGAAATCGCTTTGGTAACGGAAGGATATATTACGCCTATAATTAAAACGATGATAGCAGCCGTCAATGGGTTAAATGCTGACATTTTGTTGGATGCTGAAACTTATGAGGCATTATTAGAACAAAAAAGAGTATACAATCCCAGTTTTACTGCTGCTATGAAGCTAAGATCAGATTCCCGAAAGGAGCAGTTATATATGAGTGCAAGTGACGGAGAAGAGCAGCAGGAGCCAACAGTAGGTGAATGCGGTGATAAAAAGAATGGAAATGAAACCGAACGATTCAAGATACAACAACAAAGTTGCGATACTCTCCAAGAAGCATGGAAATTGGGGAAGCAAAATAAAGGAGGGTATGTGATACAAAATAATATACTATGCCATGAAGAGCTGTTGGACGGGAATAGAATACAACAATTAGTAATTCCTGAAATTAGAAAAGGTAAAATACTAGAAATTGCCCACGAGTCAGTATTCGGAGCACATCTAGGAGCTCGTAAAACAATTCAAAGAATTAAATTTTCCTTTTATTGGCCAGGGATGGTCAAGGAAATTAAAGCTTATTGTAGCTCATGTCATGGGTGCCAAGGTAGAAGAGTTGTTCGTTCAGTAGACAAAATTCCGATAACACCTGTGTCACGTCCTGAACTTCCATTCCAAGTGGTGAACGTAGATCTAATTGGTCCTCTAGATCCAGTATCAGCACAAGGACATAAATATATCCTTTGTTTGATGGACCAACATTCAAGATGGCCTGAAGCAGTCCCGCTCAAATCGTTAACGGCAAGGAATACATGTGAAGCACTGCTCGAAATATTCTGTAGGACAGGAATTCCAGAAGTAATCGTGGTGGATAATGCGACAAATTTTACGGCAAGTTTAACGCAAGAGTTTTTGAAGGTTTTAGGAGCTTGTCCGCGATTTTCAACGCCATACCATCCGGAAGGGAACGGATTGATTGAAAGATGGAACCAAACTTTCAAAAATATGCTACATCACATTATTAGAGAAGTAGGAAGAAATTGGCATCGACACATACCATTTGTACTATGGGCTTATCGAGAAGTTCCAAATGCAACTACAGGAGTACCACCTTTTCTGCTAATGTACGGGAGAGAACCGAAAGGCCCGTTATCTATATTGAAGTCAATTTGGGCCGGAGATATGTTTTTACCTTTGAATATGAAAGGATCAGCGGAGGAATATTTAAAAGAGTTAAAAGGAAAATTAGAAATAGCAACCGAAAAGGCAAGGTTAACAAGTGATGTGCAACAAAGTAATTATGCCAAATATTACAATAGAAGGAAAAAATACCGGGAATTTGCGCCAGGAGATCAAGTACTTGTGCTAATGCATGATTCATCCAATTCATTATATGCCAGATGGATAGGTCCAGTAAAGGTAATTAGAAGAGTGAAACCGAATTCGTATTATTTGCAAATGCCTGAAGGAAATTTAAGATTATTGCATGTTAACAAAATGAGAGAATACAAAGCGAGAATTCAAACAGTTGGAGTTGTCTATGATATTGATGATGAATTTGGTGAAATATACGAAACACCAACTCTTCCTACAGATGTGGAAAGCTATGAAGCATTGAAAGGATTAAATTTGGATTACTTACCCAAAATGCAACAAAATCAATTGAAAGATCTTTTACATAGACGCAAAACGTTGTTTTCGGGGAAGATAAGGATAGCTAAAGTTGGGAAACATGCGATAAAGCTGAAAGCTGAGGAGGATACGATGAAACCAAAAACGTATAAGATACCAGAAAACTTAAAGGGGAAAGTGGATGCACAGATCAATGAATTGCTAGCGTTAGGACTGATTGAACCGGTGGTAAGTGAGATAGCACACCCGGTAGTATGTGTTCATAAGAAAGACGGAACAATCAGGTTATGCATTGATTTCAGAAGTTTGAATGCTCTTACCGTTCCGGATGCATATCCAATGCAAAATATGATGGAGTTGAATTTCTTAGTAGGAAAGAAGAAATTCATTACTGTGCTAGATATGTTGAAGGGATATTGGGCTATACCGATGGAGAACGGCAGCAAACACCTCACAGCATTCCGAACTCACCGAGGCCAGTACCAATGGAATGTATTACCCTTTGGATTAAGAAATGCTGCTGCAACCTACCAAAGAGCTATGTCTAAAGTGGTTCAGTCCATGTCTGATTTCACTTGTGCTTATATCGATGATTTAGCAGTATTTTCTGATACGTGGGAGGAACATTTGATTCATCTTGAAGAAGTTTTTAAGAGATTGGAATATTTTAATTTCTCCGTGAACTTGAGAAAGTGCGAATTTGCTAGACAAAAGGTTAAATACTTAGGACATATTATTGGTTCAGGTAAACATGCTCCTGACAAAGAACGAATAAGAGTAATACAGAAATTAGAGGCACCCAAAACCAAAAAACAACTGAGAAGTGCTTTGGGATTATGCAACTTTTACAGGCAGTATATTCCAAACTTCGCAAAGATTGCTCTTCCACTAACAGAGCTTACTAAAAAGAAAGTTCCTAATGAGATTCCTTGGAGCGAAGAAGCTGAGAAGGCATTCAAGGAATTGAAGACGTCGCTATGTAAGATCGCAGAGTTACAAGTCCCAGACATAGAGAAACCATACTACTTGCATACGGATGCATCTCAAAATGCGGTCGGATGTTGTTTAGGTCAGTTAGATGAAGAAGGAAATATTCGTCCCATAGCTTTCGGTAGCCAGAAGCTGAATTCAACTCAACAGAAATGGTCTACAATTGAAAGGGAAGCTTATGCTATTATTTGGGCTTTGCAGAGATTTGAAACCTTACTCTGTGGTGCTAAGATTATTTTATTAACTGATCATAATCCCCTAGTATTTCTGACGAGTGCGACACCCCAAAGCCCGAGGTTGCAGAGAGGGGCGTTAGCCATTCAACGCCATGATATTGAGGCAAGTCACATCAAAGGATCGAAACTTAGTAATGCAGATGCATTGTCCAGACTGTAAATATAAACTAAAATAAGACTCTGAACATTTTTTCCTATTATTATTATTAGGTGATTAAAGTAAATACCTAGTGTTAAGTTAAACCTAAGATTCAGTGAATATTTGGGTGAATGTGAAACATAGTTTGTTTATGTGTAAAGTGTGACCCTTAAACTATTTGCCATATTCGATCTTTGGATCTAATATGACTCTGGGGGGAAGGTGTCAGGGTCACGTGATGTAATAACACGCATTTTCTGATGTTGCGAGCTAAAAGCTTGATATTATAGATATGATTTGTTTCTATTTGTTTTGGTTTTTGGACAATGGATAAAAAAGGAATAATAAAAATGGTGAATTAGTTTTTGTAGAATTTTGCGTTATTTCTTTTGTAAAAGGTTACGACTGACACTTACTACCCACGCGACTCAGTGGCGGAAGCTATCTTATTTTTCTGAAAGAAGTGTTACCACAACTGCTGCATGATGTTCCGATCGCCATTCGTAACCGCATGTGGTTTCAGCACGATGGGGCGCCAGCACACTTCAGCATTGATGTACGGAATTACCTGAATGCCACGTTTGGTGCTCGATGGATTGGGCGTGGTGGACCAATCCCTTGGCCACCCCGATCTCCCGACTTATCGAGCCTCGATTACTTTTTATGGGGGCATCTAAAGCATCTTGTTTATGAGACTCCAGTTGACTCAGATGAGGATCTCGTCGCTCGCATATCTGTAACTGCTGCAGGTGTGCGTGAAATACCAGGCTCTTTGAACGTGTACGCCAATCGATCCACCGACGCTATCAAGCATGTATCGCTTCTGGTGGACGCAATTTTGAACACTTACTGTAAACATGACACTTGTCAACAACGCTTTCCATAAAATCTTTGTTTTTCCTTTCGGCCGTTATTTCTCCTGTTTACGCCTCACCGCGTCACTTGCGACTATACATTCCTATACAATAAATCATTGTTACAATGTCCTGTACCCACCATTAAAGTTTGTACCATGAATTCGGGACCACCCTGTATACTAAAAATAATATTTTTAAAATATCAAAATGAAAAAAAAATTCGATATTTCGAAAATGTTTTTTTTTCTTCAGTATTTGAAACTTCATAGTTTTCTCTAATTTTGCATCAGTCCCGCAGTGGACTGATCGCAAAGACACGGTTCTCAGCAGATCACTGAAGTCAAGCATCAACGGCTGCGGTCAATAAGCGGGTGGGTGACCTCTTTGATCAGCCTGCTGCGTGGTATTGATCTTCGTTAAACTGTTCTACTGCTAGAGTTCGCGCGCAGGTCGTCGGGCTACTAAAGCGGGACAGCCATCAATTATAGCATTGAATGAAATTGTGATGGCATGTCTTCGGATCATCCTCAATGATGTTTCCCAGACCGTCGCCAATAGATAGCCCTTTGTGCAGCTCTAGTGCAGGTAATACGAGGTAAAAAGTGTATTTGTACCAAAATAATTTTTGTATTTGTACAAATTTTTTTTATTGAACTTTGTACTGTTTCACTTTCACGAGAAATTTATTCCGAGATGAAGAAAAAAATTGTTCATGTTGTAGGTGTACAGTAAAGACTGCCTGTCAGAATTCCACTCTGAGTACAGTAGATGCCAGTAGTCCCCGTTGGTTGTCTCTCAACACTCAGCAATGTATAGATTTCCAAGCTATCCGGCCAGAGCACCTCCCCCGCAATACTGTCTCAGTTGTAAGTATATCGCATCGTATAAAATCTTGGTAGTTTTTTTTTTCTGGAAAATATGCTCTCAATTTTAATTGTAGGTGGAATTAGTGATAAATCAACTGCCGCAACTGCCCTTCGGTGCAAAATACATGTGCGTCTTTGGTCGCAGCACACCCGTCCAGGCTACAGTCACAGACCAAGGACTAGCTTGCCTTGCTCCCGTCCTGGCCGAAAGACCTCCCATACCCACGGGTAAAGGTAAGCTCATCTATTACATTTATGAAACACGTTATTTCATGCGAACTAAATCAAGGGATCGTAGCCTTTTTACAAAGTGCTTATTTTCGATTTTCGTTTTTTTTTTTTTTTTTTTTTTCAAATCCCTTAAAGGTGCTTTTTTTATCGGGTGTTTTTAAAAAGTGCTTAAAGGTGCTTATTTTTGATTTTCGTTGGCTTTTTTTTTCATTGGGTGCTTTTAAAAAGTGCTGTAAGGCGCTTATTTTCGATTTTCGTTTCTGAAAAGCCTTTAAAAGGGCTTCTTTTTATTAGGTGTTTTTAAAAAGTGCTTAATTTTCCCTATTCCAAAATGAGATTTTTTTTTTTACTATGTTCGCTACATATTATGCAAAAGCGTGCTTTTCACATTGATCTAATCAATATTTTCATAATTCATTCAACTACAATCCATTTCGGCCTATTATCGGTCCATAGCGTATGAAACGCCAATCATTTTACAGGTTTAATGAAATAGTGGCGAGTCCGCATGGTGAGCTGGATTCATTGCCTTCTCATGTGCAACTCTGCTGCATTTTCCAAGATATTCTCCATTTCAAGCTTCATTTTCCACCCTCTGATATCGAACTGAAAAGTCTCTTGATTATTTTTTAAAGGCAAACATAATCAATAAAATAGTTCTTTCTCTGAAACTAGTTATTTTATCGCGATCAAGTCGTTAAAAACCGCTGGATTGTAAGTTAGCCACCGCTAGCCAAATGACGGAAATGCGCTATGTCACAATGTTACGGCTAACCGAATGTCAAAAATGTGTCGTTTTTATATTCAGGAGTTTGTCCAGGCATTTTGTGAAAGGTCCGTTTTTGTAAAATTGTGAAAAAATGACTCGTAATTTGTGAATAAAAAATAAACGTTAAGTCACATTCTTTCAAACAGGGTCCTGCTTTTGTGAATGTGTGCAAATAGGGTCCTGTTATTGCAAAAAAAATTTTCATGGAGTTTTTAAATTGTAAAGACGCACAAGATTGACCTCAAGACTGTAAAATTATAATAAAAGGAAATTGAATTTTCAAAAATAAACAGCAATTGCTGCTACTAAATTAGGGATGCAACATACAAATATTTGGTATTTAACCTATACTGCTGAACGCAAAATATTAATTTCGGACGAATAAAGGAAGAAGCGTCTGCCGAAGACAAAACTTACTTAGTTTACATCCATCTTTCTTGTTTTCTGCCCTGGGAAGGGTTTATTCGATTAACAAAACAATAATAAAGATAAACAAATTTGTGAAGGGCCCGATTAAAAGATAAATTATTTAGGTAAGGGTCCGTTTTTAAGTTAAAATATTTTGTGAAGGGTCCGTTTTTCTGAAAAGATATTTTGTTAACGGACCCAAATTTCTTCTAAACAGCCCCTGCTTTTATTTTATACTTTAAATTCAATGTTACATAAAATAATCGACTTAAAGTTTTAAAAACTAGATTTGAATCGATGTATCAACTTTCAGCTTTTTTTGTTTTGGAGTCCAAAGAGATGGAGTAACTTTATCAGTTGTTAGAACACAATTCATTTATTAGGAACTGTGAATTTTCTTTATTTATAAGTGTTGCAACATATTCATTAAAAGCATTCAAAAGCCTGAAATAATGAAAAACAGTCAGGAAGAACTATAAAAAATAGCATATTATTACATCTGTCCCCCCAAAAAAAGCCGTTAATTTAATTTTTTTTTCTTCCTATCACGACGAAAAACTTTTCGATAAACAGCAATCAAGACACATCTTTGTAAAAAAGTGTCATTAGCGGAATTATTTTGTTTTATTTTATAACCGTCGTTGAACAGCTGACCTGGTATTTGGGTTTACGACTTCTAACGTTCAACTCTGTAGACTTGTCATTTAAAACCCAATCCAGAAGACAAGGAAACTCCTGGAACAAGTATTGGGAGAAATTTCCTTCCTTTTTTGATGGAACAAACCCGCATTTGCGTTACACGGAGAGGAGAACCTCTCACGGTTAGCCTGACGGCTAGGGGACTGTAACTCATGATCCGTCTTCCACTCAGGATATTTTACGTCAACACTGTGGTCAGTGGGAGTCGGGTGCAGAATTCGTATCGACCAGCTATCGCTGGGATTCGAACCCGGTTCACCTAATTGGAAGGCGAATGCTCTAACCCCTGAGTCACCATGGCTCTAAATTACCACGGGAATTACTACGATAGCGAAATTAATATTGACACGATATTATTATTTTTTTTTAAATAAAAAGTTCTCCTGATTTGTTTACTTTATTTGTTTTTCTGTACATAGCTCATAGTGTTCTTTTTTTTTCCAACCACAGATCACGTGTCAGTAGATTTAGCAGTCCGATCTAGTGAAACCAACAAAGATTTTCTTAATAGACTATTTGCCTTCTATGATTGTTCTGTTCATAAGACGTAAGTATCTTATTATTTCTTTCCTTGTATAATGCTTTAATGAATAAACAAGTAACATAAAAAAAAAGTCAACTCTTACTTAGGTCAAGAAAGAAATATTTTATCTTAATTACTTTTTATTAAATAATTAAAATTTTTTCTTCCATATAAAACTAAAATTGATTATTTAAATTAAATGAATGAATTAATCTTTGAAAAAAACTGTATGGACATCAAGCGTCATCCACTCTATAAGTTTCAAAAAAATGTGTTTGAACTTGAGTGGATGAATATAAAATATTTTGTTAACGATTAATCATTTGAACAAGATATATCTTTCTATATAAGAAGAGAGTGGAATGATAACACACAGCCAATCACAGAAGACTTCTGATTAGTAACGCACAAAACAGCCAATCAAAATTGAGAACGCATGTATGTGAAAAGGTAATAATTTTTAATAATGCTGTCAAAAAATACAATGTCCTCAAATAAAACTTCGAATCAAATAATTAAGAAAATTCTACTATTACGTTTATAAAAAGGAAGATTTATTAACTCAACAACAAAATTATAACATCGCCATTCCAAAAAAAACAAAATCTCACACTTGTTACGTAATGCTATAAAAAGACAGAACGATTATTATATTATAATGCAAACGATTATATATGATTATTATGAACTAAACTTTATGCAAACGATTGTTTATGACGTCATTAGATAAAAGTGTCATTAACGCAATATTATCTAGTGCTTATTAATAATTTTGAGGGGCAATGTAAAAAGATAGTTGCTCTAAAGTTTTATAATAAAATGTTTGTTTTGATAGAATGCAGTTATTTATTTTAGAATTCCAATATATTTTAATAATTTTGATAAATCGGGTAGAGTTATTTGAAGCACGAATGAACACTCTCTCACAAAACTATTTACATTCCAAATTATCAAAATATATTGAACAGAGTTTACTTTAAAATACTTATATCTTTTATAAAAAATGGATTGATAGGCGATATCAACAGCGGCATAGAGCTGAACATGATTTAGCTGCCCAAAATTAACTAGAAAATAATCGTAGTGCTATCAATACGCGACGGCGGAATGCGCGGCGAAGAAACGTTGAAAACTCAAGACGTTTAAATGAAAACGAATACCTTGGTGTACTTACGAATATTTCTGATTGAAACTAAAATATTTTGTCAGTTGACAGTATTGATTCAGTTAATTGAGCAATTACTTGCAATGGTATTTGATTTTGAAATATTACTTAGAATCAACTTATTAATATTACATGTTTTAATTTGTTTGTAATTTTTGTAAAGTATTTTTTTTATCGGGTTTTAATTGTTTTTAGTTTGAAATTTAAATTACTGGGGGGGGGGGATAAAGCACCCTATAGGGAGCGTCCGGCATCCTATAAGATCAACAATGATTTGAGTTAGGCTCTACCACGCATGCTTCGGATACGGAGATTAATCTCCGGCTAATGCCCTATAGTAATGTGTTGAATAATATTGCTTCCTCGCTTTATATAAGTTTATAATATAGTTTGTATAGAAATTGCTTTATATAAGTTTATAATGTTGATAATAAGTTCCTCTGACATTATGCAATCCTATCATATTTCCTCTATGTGATGTTGTGCAGAAAAATTGCCAGCTAATCTCCAGGAAAACGACTTTAAGTTTGTTCGCGAAGCGAACGAAAATGTAATTGCATAGCAATTATCGGGGATTGGCGAGCGGTAGTGAGCAGGGGGCGGAGCCCTCTAGTAAATATATATAGGGAGAGTGTTAACTAATAGTATTAATTGAAAAAAGAAACGGGCGCGTGGTGTATCAGACAACTTATAAAAGTATAAATTGGGTGACGTGGACACCACGTCATGTTCTTTATTGAATTCATCTGACAGAGCGAATGTAAAATAATTAAATATTTAAATGTGCTCCAATAAGCTAATTTTTTGTTCAAATAGAGCTATAAGTTAGACTTTATCACTGATCTTATTTTTAAAGTATGTGTAAAATTGATTCGCTTTTAGTAAAATTTAAAACAATGACTAACCCATTAGAAAATTCCATTTCATTTTTTGTTCATTCCTATTAATATTTGTAAAAACTGTATTAGCATCAAGTGTCATCCACCCAACAAGTTTAAAAAAGAATGTATTTGATCTTGAATGGATGAATAAAAACGATTGAAGACAAGAA
This sequence comes from Parasteatoda tepidariorum, assembly GCF_982258835.1. Classification (NCBI taxonomy): domain Eukaryota; kingdom Metazoa; phylum Arthropoda; class Arachnida; order Araneae; family Theridiidae; genus Parasteatoda; species Parasteatoda tepidariorum. Next base: position 132,052,350 of record NC_141756.1, on the reverse strand, counting down.
CTAATAGCAGGAATTGAATAAACAAAGCTTCGTGTGGTTGAATTTAAGACAAAAGTAAATTAATTTGTATAACACATTTGAAAGTGTACTGCAAACTCATATTTATATTCCAATTACTGGTTACAAATTGAACCCACTTGATCATATTCATTTTCTAAATTAGAAAAATTGTATAGAACAATAGTGATCTCGATTCAAATATTTTCCCCAACACCTTTATATTTAAAAGGTTTTATAAAGGTGGTTAGAGAGTTCCGATGAGGTGAACCAGATTCGAATTTCATCAATGGCTGGTCGATACGAATTCTGCATCGGGCTTGCACGACCACACTGCTGACGTAAGCTATCCTCAGTGATAGACGGATCATGGATGAGAGTCCCCTTGCCGTCTGGTTAACCGTGGAAGGTTCTCGTGGTCTCCATGTAACGCAAATGCGGGTCAGTTCCATCAAAATGTCCTCCAGGAAGGCAAATTTCTCCCTATAGATGATGCAGGAATTCCCTTGTCTTCTGGATTGGGCTCAAACCCAGATAGCAAAATAAGGTTTATTTTCACTCAGCAAAAGCCTTTTAATGTAAACCTAAAAAGGTTTTTATGCGGTTTACGTGTAAACTTTCTAATCTTAAAGCGAGATCTGTGACCATCTGTTCTATTCTACGCACATTACCCTCATCCAAAACCTTGGAAAACAACCTTCTATATAAAACCCAGAAAATCGAGGTTGTCGGAGGGTTTTCAAGCGTGGAAAAAAATCCTTGAATAAAGCTAGTCTCAAGGTAATCTTAAATCTAGGTCATTATAAGGTTTCTTTTCGCAACGTCTTCTATGCTCAGCCTTGTCATGAAATGCAATTGGATCCTTACGCTAGTGTGACGTCAGCTAAAACATGATACAATACTTTTTAAAAACTGATTTTTAATCCCATTAGGAAGAAAGGTTTGAAAATGCAATATTTATTGAAAAACGGTTTTTAATGCAAACATATTCTGGAGAGTAAAAAGAAACACAAGGTTACATGCTTTTTGGGAAATGACATTAGCGGTCATTTTGTTGGCTGACGGTTATAAGATCAATCAGTAGCATATTACTATCTGAAACGGATTAATCTCAGTTCGTTGATCTTATTCTATTTGATATTCTTTTCGGACACAAAAAAGGCTTTCAGTGAAACCAGTGAATGACAGTATAAATCGAAATCTGGTTTTAGCAGAAAGCTCCATAAAATTTATACGAGCCATTTACTTATTCAAAAGACGCAAGTAGATTCCTTTTTTATGGGAGACGTGATTTTATTTTCTTTGCCATTTAATCATCTTCTTTCTGAGATTCCTGCAACTTTTCTATTGCTTTCTCTTTTTCGAACCGTTGAGTGTTCCGTTGTCTTCCAAGAACTTCCGTTCGTCGTTAAGTCCTCCCCTGCTCGTATTCTCAGTATGCCGAAAACGAAAAGCCTTTCGTTTTTCCAGAATAAAAGATGAAATAATAAACACTTATGTCCACGTTTGACTGAGGGAAGAAAAAAAAATGGCCATCGTTCTGAAAAAGGACAGGAGTTTCGAGTCTTTTACTATTAAAGAGCGAGAACAATTTATGCACAGAATACTGTCTATTGTTGCTTTAGAATACAGTATATTCTACAAACGTATTTTAAGAACTCATTCCCAATTATTTATTTAAAAAATCTCATTCAAATATCGAGAAGAATTTTTTTTTTATTTATTCGTTTAAATTATTCATGCGTAAACCTTAGCATTTTTAATTGTATAAACTTGAGATGGAATAAAATAACAAGATTTTTTTCCCATTTGAAAAGTGAGGAACAAAGGGAAAAATTAGACATAGGTAGGTAGGTATAGTTTGTCTACGGTATGAACTCCCCCCGCCACAAAGTCTGAGGCCGTCTGCTGCTATGGAAACAAGAACAGCGCATTTCAGGAAGGATAGATCTCTTCTCTTTAGGGCTAACACAATAGACCGGAGATTACCTTTCTCTAGGAGACGCGTGCCAAAACCTGTCCTAAACAGTCACCCTACACCCCTACTTGAAATAGCTATATTTCATTACCATGGTTTCCTCCACTGATCCAGACGAATGGCTTGGGGAGTTTTTACTTAAGACAAACTACACTTTATTTACGTTGCACCAGAGCTGCACAGCGGGATATTGGCGACAGTCTGGGCTCATATTGTTATATTATAACTATCATTGAACAACCGCTTTGTAATTTCAAAATTACAAGACAACTTCGTAGCCTTGTCATTTTGAACCCAATCCAGAAGACAAGGGAGTCATCCTGGATCAAGTAGTGGGAGAAATTTGCCTTCGTGGAAGACATTTTGATGGAACTAACCCACATTTGCGTTACATGAAGAGGAAGACCACGAGAACCTTCCACGGTAAGACCGACAGCAAAAGGACTCTAACCCATCATCCGTCTACCACTGAGGATGTTTTACGTCAGCACTGTTGTTGGTGTAAGCCGGATGCAGAATTCGTATCCACTAATCATTCTTGCAATTCGAACCCGGTTCACCTCATTGGAAGGCGAACGGTAATGTGCAGATTATCTAGGTGATTTGCAGATCAACTACGTAATTTGAGAAATGAAAGCATTTCGGCACTTTAAGGGATTAGCCTAATTAATCTACACATTTAATCTTTAGAATAACTGTATCTTTGACGATTTCATTTCGCCACTATTTAAGCTTCAATACTGACTTCATTCGAAAGTGGGGTCTTTTTTTCGATTAGCGAGGAGTGTTCCGATGTCTTTTCGGGAACTTCCTTTTCGTCCTCCTCCTCCTCCATCGAATCCCGAAAGCAAATCTTTCCGGAAAAAGCCTTCCTGGAATGAGAGATGGAATACAAAAGTTCCTTTTGTGTGTTTATTTAACTAGAGGGAGCGTATTAGACAGAAAGAGGGCAAAGAAAAAAAAAAAAAAAAAGTGTTCGATTCTTCTTCCAGGATCTGCATCAGGAAATTCGGGATCACAATGGCGGGCTTTTAAAGGAAGAACCATCATCCGTGGGCTTTATTGTTTCTAGCTGTCGTGTATCGAGTGCAGTTTACTTAATGTTTCTGAGAGGGGTCTTTTCTTCCAGGTTTTCTTTTCGTGGTGTTTTGTTTGCTGAAACATTTGCCATGAATGATTCTTGTTGTTTTGTTTTATTGTACCCCAAGTGGGGCCAATCTTTAAGGAACGTTCTTGTTGGAAAAGAAACATTGATTAATCATATTTTTTATAATTTTTAGTAAATTCCTCGTTCTTGCAAAATTTACCAGCCGATCTGATGAGCGGTGGAAATCGATCACGTGACTAAAATAGATAATCGAATAAGTAATAAACTCTGACTGAAAAAACAAGAAATATAAAAAATATACATATGTGTAAAGTCAATTCCTACTTAGGACAATAAAGAAAAATATTATTTTAGTTATTTTTCATTAAATAATTGCAATATTTTCTCCCATATAAAACTAAAATTTATTAATTAAGTTTAGTAAATGAATTAATATTTGAAAAAAAACTGTAATCACATTAAATGTTATCGACTACAAGTTTTAAAAAAAAATATGTATTTGATGTTGAGTGGATGAATAAAAAGTATTTTATTTAACGATTGAATTGATTGATCGAATTGAATTGAATGATTGATTTTATTAACGATTTGAACAAGATAGAGGGAGAGTGTGAACTAATAGTAGGAATTGAAACCTCTTTGCCTCAACAAAATCTCAACCTGTTTTTCAATTATTTCGATTACCCAGTTATGATTTAGCATTTGTTTAATTTGACTCTTTGTGTTGCAGTTGTACTTCTTGTGTCACTAGTTCGTGGGCTTGCAGTTGGTGTCCGCATGAGAACAAATGTACGCACAATGTCACCATCTGTTCTAGAACTGTTATTTCTGGAGAAAATGTAAGTTTTTCTTTCAGTCTGCAATGTAAATTTAAAAAGAAAAATGCGATATTTTTTAAATCCTATTTCCCATGCGACAAATTTTTTTATTTTGTATTTTGTAAAAGTAAAAAAAATGCGATATTTTTTAAATCCTATTTCCCCAGAACTATTCGACTAATTTCGTTCAAATTTTGTATTTTGTGTTAAAAAAAAAATAAATAAGAAAAAAAAGAAACGATATTTTAAAAATTTTATTTCCCAACAACTATTCGACTCATTTCATTCGAATTTTGTATTTTGTCATTTAAAGTTACATAGTTTAAAACAATGTAGAAATTTATATACCTTACCATTCGACCCTTGTTACATTAAATAATAAAAACGAATTTTTAAGAAAAAAACTAATAAAATTAATTTTTGACTCGGAATAATCACTAGATAAATTTCGTATATAATTAAGTGCAAAACTTTTTCGATTTGCTTGAAAAATTTTCGAGCTATTGCAAAATACGCAAAATGTAAAATTATTGTATGGAAGCCCACACTTCTGACCTCTCTCCCGACTTAATTATCGGGACCCTATTTTTCAGATTAAGTCTACCCCCCAAATAAATAAAATTAATTCAATTTATTTATTCCAACAGAATCCTCAGAACTCTCTAATCAAAGGTCGCCAACACTGCCCAAGTTTCAAGTTGGAAAACGAGATTCTGTTGCCCAGTGGGGTGCCCAAAGAAATAACTATAGAAGTTCGAAATCTGCCAAGTGTGGTTGTAAGTTCTGTTTTTACTGTTCTAAATTACATACTTATCAATACCATCTTAACATATAGAATTACCAGCGCTTAAAGGAGGCAAATAGCTTAAATAGTAATAGTAACTAATATATATATATATATATATATATATATATTGAAAAAATATGGAAAATAGTAAGTAATGAGGATTAATGACAAGCGTAGAAGAAAAATTATTAGAGTAAACTTATTTTTTAAAAATATTAAAAAATAAACTTCTTGAAAATCTGGAAAACAAAATAAGGAAAAGTTATAATCTCTTCATCAGCTCACACGGTTATATCTGTAAAAAAGAGTGCTTTCTAATATTGTATTAATCTAGCCAAAGCAAGATATATTAATACAATAACGTGAGGAGCACTAAAAAAAATTAGAAACGAAAATGGAACACATTGATTAAAAAGTATATACGAAATAAAGTATATCAAGCAAAAAACAGAAAATTAATTGTTAAGAAAATACAGAACAAAAGACGAAAGGAAATCTATAAAGCCAGGAGCGAATTCGAATGAACTATATATATATATAAAACTTTTTTTTTTTTTAATTACACATTTGGCGATATTTTTTGACCTAAAAGAAATGCATTAAAATAGAGAAATAATTATCGTTTTTTGTAAATATTTAAGGAGTCCAAACAATGCAGCGATAGATTAATTATTCCAATGTTAGGGGGACCGGAAAGTAATGTCGTTTCGGCGCATTAAATATTCGTCAGTCTTAAAAATCAATTCATTTTTTTCGATTTCTTTTCGATCTAGCATTGAAGAGTTGTTGCTAACGAGGGTGAATACAGTACTGATAAAAAAGTAAAACCCTGATAACAAATATCAAATGCTCCGAAACGACATTACTTTCCGGTCTCCCTAATATGTAAAATAAAAATGAGCTCACAAATGCTTATTTCAATTTCCGTTGTTAGCTGACCTATGAACGGCAAAACTTAACAGTCCTATAAATAGCTGTCACAAACAGTTCTAAATAATTCGCCAATAAGTAACGACAGAGCCTCTATATGAGCATAATAATGTTAGAAAAACCAAATTCGAATGCAACATTATTAACACTAAATGTCACAATGGCATGTATGCTAATATTCACGTGATGAACATCTCTAATGCATAGGTAGGGGTAATGGATTGGCAATCAGGAATGAATATTTAGTAAAATCCGAATGAATGAATTTCGTGAGTCCAAGTGTGCGAGATTTTCTTGCGCAACAACAAAAACATTTTCATCCTAGTTCTCTAATCTTTTATTTTACTCTTGGATTGCTATTTACCTCAATTTAAGTGCCACAGTGGACTGAAGACACGGTTCCCAGTAGAACGCCGAAGTCAAGCATCACTCGCTGCCGTCAGTAAGCGGGTGGGTGACCACACTATGATCAGCCTGCATAGGGACCGAGGGTGCTCAGTATCGGCCCTCGTTAAACTGCTCGACCGTAAAGTGCCGGATTTGACGTCAGACTACCAAATCAGGTTAGCCATCCCTTCTGCAGCAGATGGCATGTCTTCGGATCATCCTCAGGGATGCTTCCCAGACAGTCGCCAATAGCCCATTGGGCAGCTCTAGTGTGACGTCAATAAAATACTTACCTACCTACCTACATCAATTTAATGCGCACTTGTATGTTTGTACCCAATCAAAAGAACTCCTGTATGACCCACACGCAGGGCTTTTTGAATAAAAACTAATGTACATATGCATTAACATTCCTAGGAATATTCTCACTGCTCGAATAAACAAGCGTACGGATGTTTAAAATCTACATGTTAGAACAACAACTGTTCGATTTGCAATTAGGCATTGTGAATCGAATGCAGCTTATATTAATCCATTTTGCCTAATGAATCCTAGCCACTAAATACGATGAAATCCGTATGTTTGTATACGAATCTATTTGTTGGATTCGAACCTGTGTCGCACCACCCGTCTTCTGAACAATCCCATTTCTTCCTTAGTCTCTTATTAAGTTTCAAATTTACGGATTTGTTGGGTAGGGTTTATTCTATGCTAATTTTTCAGAGAAATAAGAATAAATTTGATGCAATGATCAAAATTTACAAGAAAATTGTACATTTTTAGTAGAATTTTATATGCGGTAGTGCAAAAAATTTTTTTAAAAAAAGTTTTTCATTTTTTTTCTTCTGAAATATGATACAAGGAACAAAAATTATTAAAAAGCTCTAAATTTTTCCTTGATACGAGGAAAATAAATTAAGTTAAAACGTTTTTTATACCGGGTAACTTTAGGCTTTTGTTTGTGTCTCTTTAACTAGTTTCATTTTGTCTTTATTTACAGGAAAACTTCCAATGTGTCATTGAAATTGAAGGTGCCAAAGAACGAGTACTTGCTATAGCTAAAAACAGCAAGATCATATGTTCTGAAACTGCAGTAAGTGTCCTACTTTCCCTCTCTGCACCATAGATTTATACAGCTATATATACGCCATGCTGCAGAAAATCTTTCTCTACATTTCAAGTGTGTATCAAAGAGGCCGGGATAGCCTGGTTGGAATAAGGGTCCAAGAGGTCGTGGGCTCGATCCCCGAAGACTCCCCGTGTAGTCAATGATGCACGTTAAATCTGTCGAGTCACAAAGTCCTCTATGTTCCCGTTGCAAATCATACCTCTGGGGGTACTGATCTAGGATTTTCTTTGTCTTCTTGATTGGATTCAAAATGACAAGGCCACGGAATCGTAAACTGGGCCGGCTGTTCAACGACGGTTATAAAAATAAAAGTTTGTATTAAATGTACTGCCGTTAGTTCGTGATATCACGTAATCTTCAGTCGCCTCTTCTATTATTTACAATGAATAGAGTGACACTAAAAATTTTACGTCTTCTATGATGGGTTGCAACTTAAGGACCTTAACTTGGACAGGTTTTGAAGGATAAAAATGTTTTGGAAAAAGATTTTTCATGTCCGTCTTGATGTTTACATCACGCCTTTAAGCTGATTAAGATTCACACTCATTTATTTACAATGCTAATGAAGTGAATGAATAAGACTAATTGAAAAAGGAGTGATATAACTGCTCTCATCGTCACTAGTGGCCTGAAATAAGTCGTGCTGCATTTTTTTATTAGCCTGAAATATCTGGATTCGTTTCAATAAGTCTGAAAAGTACTGAAGATTCTCAATAAGTTTTTAATGCATTCTTTCAAATAACATGTTTTTCCACTCATTCTGGTAAAAGAATTCAGCTTTTTAAATGTAAATATTTTATCCACATGATTTCTCGCCCTTCAGAACCATATTTCTATAAATATATATAAATCAATATTTATAAATAATAAACATAAGCGTGTAAATGTTTATATAAGTAACAGCGTTTTTAAAAAGTGCTTGATTTTCCCTTTTCGAGATTTCTTTTACATGTCGATTTTCACAATGTTTTCATTCCACCACAATCGGCCTTCCATAGCGGCAATCATGTTTGATGAAATACTTGAGCTGAGTTCGGTGGGATGTGTGCTGCATTTTGCTAGATATTCTCAATTTGCTAATGTAAATAGTGCTTAAAAATATCTTTTAATGCTTAAAAAAGGTACTTATGTTTTGTTGAAAGATCTCACCCTGGTAATGTTTATATAAATGTTTACTAAAAAATATGCGTGTAATGGTTCGATTTTATTTGTTTTTTTCTTTTTAGTACACATATCAGGCAGAAGTAGGAAAAGTAACAGCAACATTGACCGTTTTATGGAACGACGATACATACATCGATAAAACCAATGGTAAGAAAAGAAGAAAAAACTCGTTTTTTTTTAAATATAAATTCTCTTCCGATATCATATTAACCAGTTTTTTATTTTAATTTTTTAGTCACTCTCTACAAGTGTCCACTTCTGGGCAGTCACGGGGGTCGGGCAGACTGCTCTCTTTGCCTCACTCGCGACCGCAAGTACCAGTGTGCGTGGTGTGACGGCTCTTGCAAATACGGCGATTCTTGCCTCGTTCCTGTAGCCACTACCTGTCCACCCCCCAGAATAGATTATGTGAGTTTTCGAAGCACTCTTACCCCCCAAGGAAATGAAAAAAATCAATATGACACTCATTTTTTTTTTTTTTAAATTTCTAGATCCACCCTTTGAGTGGTCCGATCGAAGGAGGGACACTGGTCACTATAGAGGGTAGCAATCTCGGGACAAGCGAAGAGGAAGTCCGGGACAACATCACCATTGGAGGAATTCCTTGCATCTTAGAGGACTACTCTGTGTCGGTCAGGTAACAATACAAATTGAATCCATCCTCTTTCGTTCTATGTTCTAAGAATACTTTTTAAGGGTCATCGTTCTTTTTTTCTTTCTCTAGAATTTCGTGTCGAACGGGACAGAGTCCGAGTTCCATGTCGGGCGATGTCCTGGTCGGAAACAAGGCAGGAGTGACTCTAGCAAAGGAAAAATTCTCCTACAAAGTAAGTTTTCCAACTGACTTTTATTCATGAATCCCCGTGATCCGTGGTGGCTCAGGGGATAGAGCGTTCACCTTCCAATGAGGTGATTTTATTCGAATCCCAACCATGGCTGATCGATACGAATGCACCGGCATGCACCCACCACAGTGCTGAAGTACAATATCCTCCTCAGTGGTAGACGGATCATGGGTTAGAGTCCCCTTGCCGTCCTCATATGATCTCAAAATTATTCTAACACGCATCTTTGTTATTTCTTAGATATCATCTTTGTTCTTCTTCATGTCATATCTTGTAAATCTGTAAAAAAAAAAAAAAAAAAAAAAAATTTAAAATGATTTAATAAACACTCCCTGATTAAAGTACGCTCCCATGGTTGTGGTGGACTGGACTAGTAGCAAGACGTGGACAATACGTGAAAGGGTTTTTCAAGCCTAGGTACGTGCCCACGTCTGGAGGCAGTCCTCTTACCGTTGGGCTAACCATGAAAGGTGTCCGTGGTTTTCCTCTCCATGTAACGCAAAAGTGGATTGGTTTCCTTAAAAAAGTCCTCTATGACGGCACATTTCTCCCAATACTTAATCCAGGCGTTCTCTTGTCTTCTGGATTGGGTTCAGAATTACAAGGCTACGGAGTTGAACATTAGTAGTCGTAAACCCAATAAATTGGGTTGGCTGCTCAACTCCAATTATAAAATATTAATCACCGTGAAATCACCCTCAGCAAATTATTTCTGAAAATGCACTGCAATATTTTTTTAGTAAAGATGACGAAAAAATCCTACAGTGCAAATTCTCTTTAATTTAAACCATAGAAATAGAAAGTTCAGTTAAACAATGAAGTTTCAAATGTAGATTCTTTTCTTTAATTTTCAAAATATCATAATTTAAACAAATTATGGCAGGATATAATCCAGGATTATGCGGAGGAAAGTAATCCTGCCATAGTTTAAACAAATTATGTCAAGAACACTTCAGATTATGGCATTTTGAAGAAATTTTTTTTACTCTAGGTTTACCGTTACTCACTTTTACTTTTCTCTATTTAAAATGCCAACAAAAACGAATTTACCGTAAAAAAGTTTCTCCTGTTTTTATAAAATTGTAAATGGAGAAAAAAAACGATACTTTGGGATTATCCTGTCAACACTCGCGAAACTGCGCAAATCCTTTAGCGATGAAAAGCAATTTCCAAAATAAACATAAAAATTCTAAACACATTAAATTTATCAAATAATAATAACAAAAAAAAAAAAGAAAAGAAAAAAATATAAGTGTAAAAATACGTAAAAAAAAAGTGTTAAACTGAGTTAAAAACCTTTTTTTTTTTTAATAATTACACATTGAATTATTCTTGAATCTAATATTATAAATCATTCCACGGCCGAAAATCCTTGAAAGAGCTAACAAAAAAGTCATTAATCGCCGCCACATAAATTCGTTTCAAGTGCTTTCGGGTAGTGTTTCGTTATTTTGCCACACCCCCACAATCATAAACATTTGCGGTTATTGGCGTAGAAGGTACCTTTTTTGTCGCCAATGTCTTGAGTTAGATAAAAGGGGAGCTACCTAATTTTGTACTTTATGTCAATTATCAACTGCCATGGTAACTAGTTTTCGATGAGAACCCACAATTGTGTTATATGGAGACGGCTAACCCGTCTACCATTGTGTGAGGGACGCGATGGCTGATCGATACTAATTCCGCATCCGGTTTGCGCTGACCACAGTGCTGACGTAAAATATCCTCAGTGGTGAACGGATCATGGGTTAAGAGTCCCCTTGCCGTCAGGCTAGCCGTGAGAGGTTCTCGTGATCTTCCTCTCCATGTAACGCAAATGCGGATTGGTTCCATCTAAAACAGCGTGTTTCCTAAAGTGTGGTACGCGTACCCCCAGGGGTTCGGGAACAGTTTAGCGGGGGTGCGCGTTCTTATACAAATTTCAAAACATTTTATTAAGAAAATTTCAAATTTTTTATTTAAAACAAAGCTAGCCATGAAAATTTACAATTATGTATGTTTTTATTGTCTATTTTTTGCAAAGTTAATAATGAGTGGTGTAATCAGCCAGTTGTGGTTTTCAAAAAAAAAGAAATAGATTATTGGACGTAGAATCGCATCTCAGACTGAAATTGACCACAGGAGAGCCGAACTAGGATGAACTGTTATCACAGCAAAAACAATATCATCCTTCGCACTGTTGCAAATAAGCTTATTAACAAAACTTTGTACCAAAAAAGAAAAACATATCTTTTAAGAAATACATTCATTTTTTTATGAGTGGTACACAACGTTACGAAAAGGGTACACAAAAGTCATAAGTTTGGGAAACACTGTCAAAGTCCTACACGAAACTAAATTTTTCCCAATACTTGATCTAGATGGTCACTTGCCTTCTGGATTGGGTTCAAAATGACAAGGCTACGGAGTGGGTGCCTGGATAGCCTGGTTGGTAAGGCCCATCCCCACCGGTGAAGATGACTGATGACCGGTAAATGGTGACTGATGCACGTAAAAACTATCGAGTCACAAAGTCCTCCATGTTCCCATAACAAATCATACCTCTGGGGATCCGTAAGTTTCCTTGTCTTCTGGGTTGATTCAAGGCTACGGAGTTGAACAATAGTAGTCGTAAACCCGAAATTGGGTCGGCTGTTCAGCGACTGTTATGTGAGCCGGAATCCATCAGTCATAGTTGGGAGGTATGATCTGAAATTGACCTATCATGTTGTATAACCATAAAATTTGTATTTAAAATCTGCATTGATTGCCTTGAAAATAAAGAATTTCTAAAAGCTGCAATTAAGGAAAAAAGAGGATTCCCCTCTCCCGTAATTGCGTAACGAATCAACAAGAGGAAGTGGATAATTAATTTTCCGATGAAGTGGATTATTTTGAAAAAGATAAGAAAAAATATCCCCTCTCTCTCGATAAATAAATTTTCAGAAAAAAGAAAGAAAGAAAAATAAAACGGGAGCCTCATTATAGGCCGGGAGAACGCGGGGAAACATAGCTCTGTTTGCTTAAATATAAAACAGTAAAAAAATGAAGAAAAAATGTTGGATATTTAAAAAGTTAAAAGAAAATACCCTATCTTCTTTTTTTGATTTGTAATCGAAAAACTAATTTCAAAAATGGTGCTAGGATGTGACCAGTTAAGAATAAAAGAATCTTATTGAAATTTTGTTTCAATTCCCCCCCCCCCATAGAAATGCCATAGTGGTAGAAGATTTTTTCCTCTATAGAAAAGTCATTCTAAATTTTTAGTGATAGTCCAGGCATCATCATTGACCGTTACAGATACGTCTTAATTTGGATGTAATGATCTCAGAGAAATAAATAAAACATTTTAAGAAAAATTTATTTATTAGCTATTAAAAAAGGCCATAATTTTTAAAAAAAAAATTAACATGGGTAAGTATATATTACAAACATTCCGAGAAAACTCTGGCTAACCAGCATTTGTCAGTACATTTATCGTTTTTACTCGCTCGGAAGTTTGCCGATTTTGATGTTGGACTGCACCCGTGTTTTGTTTGATTGTATATAGTCCAAGGGTCCCCAACCCTATGCCCGCGGGCACCATGGCGCCCGTCGATCGATCTAGGTGCGCCCGCTGCTTGTGCCCAACGATAAAATATTTCAGTTTTCCATTTTCCCAATAAATGCTTTGCAAATACATACTGAAGTACGCTGGCTCAATAAAGGCAAAGTACTTGATAGATTTCTACATTTAATTGGAGAAACAAAAAATTTTCTTGCAGCCAAAAATCAAACATTTTTAGAACTAAGAGATCCTCTTTGGCTAGCAGATTTGTCTTTCATAACGGACATAATGGAAAAGCTAAATAATTTAAATTTGGAGCTGCAGGGAAAGGACAAACATAAAGCAAAAATGATAGAGGTTACAAACTCGTTCATAGCTAAGCTAGGTTTGTGGATATCACACTTGAAATCTCTTGTGCATTTTCCAAACATGAAAAATATGATAGGTGACAGTGAAATTGACTTATTAACATTTGTCATCAACCTCCGGTTGCTTAAAGATCAATTTAAAAAGCGCTTCCAACAATTTAATATCATCGAGCCTTTGATAACTTTTTTGTTAATCCTCTTACCAACCAAATAAACGTAATAGCTACATACATTTCAGAATTTCTTCAAGTAAAGCGAGAAGAATTGGAATGACATTATCCTCAAAACTATTATATCACATGAGAAATATAGTTGAAGGTTCCATTCTTAAAAAGAGCATCATATACTCCCAATTATGTAGCGCTGGCCAGCGAAATGCCATGACAAAAACCACATTGACTATATTTTATGAATAAATTTTATACTTGGTATGTTTTGAAAGCAATTTAGTAATCATTTATTTTACAGAAGAATATTAATACTAATTATATTCATATGTTAAATTAATGTGCACTATATGTGTATTATTACCTATATCTACCAATTATAAATTTATCTTGAAAAAGTAAATGGTGCCCGCGGATATTCTGGCTCTTAGGTACAAAAAGGTTGGGGTCGATGGTTGCTGAATTGGCATATCAATAAGAGGCTTCACTGACGTTGTTGTTTTAAGAACTATCCGACTCATTGGCCCGGGATAGTGAACTGATTTTGAATTAAAATGTTTTTTACCCATTAAAAAAAAATTCACATTTCAACTTAAAACTTGTTTTGTTTTTGATCCTTGCATTTATTAATAAAATAAAAAAAATATATTGATTTTTTGCATTTTTTTTTCCTTCTTCAAAATAATTGGGAAAGAAAGTGTTTAAAGGGATCAAGAAAATCATTCTCTTCATTTCTGTTAGGATTCATATTCAGTGGTTGGAACTAGTGATGCCCACTAGGGCATCTTCAGTTGCCAAAAATTGGTAATTGAAAATGAATGAATTGTTCTCAACGGACAATTAGGAGCATGGGTAGAGATCCAAGGTTGGCGATTTATCGAAAGATATCATTGCCGAAAATAAAGTCAACCCCCCATAATCGATATGAAATAAGTTGGCGATCGCAAATTGCCAAAAAGACTGTTAGAATGCCATGCAACTGAAACATTTTCACGGTAATAAATAGATTTCCATTTAGTGAATCTACATTAGTATTGGAATAAAAAGTTAGCATTGATCGATAAGAAAAGCTTCATATTCGCTTTTTATAAATTGCAATAAAAATTAAATACATTCAATTCGATTAAGAATGATTAAAAAAAATATGAGTTTAAGAAACGAATTTTAAGGGCTAGGAAACATATGTAATGCCTATTGTGGCACATTACGAAGGCTATACTTAGTTGATTTTAAATGATATGGGTGAAAAAATGTATTGATTTTTGTGTGTACACAGGTGGTGGAGCTGTCTCGGGTTCAACCCAACAAAGGTCCTCAGTCTGGTGGTACGCGACTTTATCTCATCGGATCGAATCTCAATGTCGGAAGTCACCTGAAAGTCATGCTCGACGACCTTCCCTGCAATGTCGACAGGTAAGAGCACTCGATAAGCCCAACTTTTTTAATCAACCAATTTTATAAAAAGAAAAACTTAACTTTTTTAAGCCTATTCATCCTTTAAGCCTACAGTGGTGGCCAAAAGTGTGGACACTTTTTTAAAGTTTCATGTTTTTCAACTTAGTGTGCTTGTAGAATATATTAATTTTCACTTAAATATAAACGTTTATATATCAAATTGAAGGTAATTTAATGTAGAATTTAATAATAAATACAGTATTACAATATCTGTATTACAAAAAAAGTTATGCAATTAATAGTAAGATCTATCATAGATTTGTATTTTTTTAAAGTGATACTTACACAATCAATACTTAGTAGGATAACCCTTATTTTTTAAGACAGCTTCACAGCGTCTTTTCATAGAGTGAACGAGTGTTTGGAGTTCATCTTTCGTAATCACATGGTGCCAAGAATCAATTATAGCTTCAATAAGTTGTCTTTTATTGGATGGACGTTTTTTTCGTACAAGAATTTTCAAACATAGCTACAAATTTTCAATTGGATTGAGATCAGGGCTGTTTCCTGGCCATGGTAATATATCTATGCCTTTATTTTGAAAGCATACTTTGCATACTTTTGCTGTGTGGCATGGAGCTGAATCCTGCTGAAAAATAAATGGTGCGTTGTTGGGGAAGAGATCCCTGATGGAAGGTATAAATTTTGGTTTCAGGACAGTTTCGATGTATTTTTTGGCATTCAGGATGCCAAATCAGGCCGAAAAAAATGCACAAGTGCTACTACCGATAGAAAAGTTAAATGGCTATGCTTTCAAAATAGAAAAATGTCATCAGATGCCATTAGATGTGAAATGAATGCAGCTGGTATTGCAGTAAGTTCAAAAACAATAAGAAGAAGGTTATCAGGATTTGGACTACAAGCTAGAGTTCCAAGGAAAAAACCATATTTAAATCAGAAGCAACGCGAAAAACGAGTGAAGTCGGCAAAAGAACACATTAAATGGTCAGAAAATCAATGGAAGCAAGTAATCTGGAGTGATGAGAGTAAAATATCGCTCTTTGGAAGTGATGGTAGAAAATACGTGAGACGTAGAGTAGGCGAAGCGCTTCATCCTGATTGCATTGAAGCAACTACAAAAAATCCAACAAATGTCATGATTTTGGCATGTATGTCTGCAGATGGTGTGGGCCGAATTCAAGTGATTGATGGCATCCTGAATGCCAAAAAATACATCGAAACTGCCCTGAAACCAAAATTGATACCTTCAATCAGGGATCTGTTCTCCAATAACGCACCATTTATTTTTCAGCAGGATTCAGCTCCATGCCACACAGCAAAAGTATGCGAAGCATGCTTTCAAAATAAAGGCATAGATATATTACCATGGCCAGGAAGCAGCCCTGATCTCAATCCAATTGAAAATTTGTGGCTATGTTTGAAAATTCTTGTACGAGAAAAACGTCCATCCAATAAAAGACAACTTATTGAAGCTATAATTGATTCTTGGCACCATGTGATTACGAAAGATGAACTCCAAACACTCGTTCACTCGATGAAAAGACGCTGTGAAGCTGTCTTAAAAAATAAGGGTTATCCTACTAAGTATTGATTGTGTAAGTATCACTTTAAAAAAATACAAATCTAAGATAGATCTGACTATTTGTTGCATAACCTTTTTTGTAATGCAGATATTGTAATACTGTATTTATTATTAAATTCTACATTAAATTACCTTCAATTTGATACATAAACGTTTGTATTTAAGTGAAAATTAATATATTCTACAAGCACACAAAGTTGAAAAACATGAAACTTTCAAAAAGTGTCCACACTTTTGGCCACCACTGTATATGTTTGATATGTACTATATATTGAAAAAGTGGGTTTTTAAAAAGCCTATTCCACCTTTTTTCCTATTCGCCTTCTGAAGCCTGTTATACTATATATTGAAAAAGTCCTTCCAAATTACAAAAAATGGATGATTTTCGAAGTTTTTCTCTGCAATATTTTTAGAATCTAGTTATTTTATCATGATTACGTAAAGCTTTTGAAAATGTTTTTTAATTTTATTGATTTTATGTTTATGAATTAAAAACTTTAAACAATAAAAAAAAACATAATTTTTATTCCTGCATAAATCCTAATTAAGATTTTTTTTGTGAAGTGATTAAAATAATTTTTTAGTGCTTAAAAGGTGCTTATTTTTTGTTCAAAAATCGGGGTGCGCACCCTGATAATTAAGGAATAGTAAGCTCCTTAACAGTCAAACAGTTTTTGTGCGTGAATGTTGATTCTGAGAAAAAAACGAATTTTCAAGACGTAGAAAAATATTTTCTCGCTATCCCATTTTCACTGGGTTGAAACCCTCGAAAAGAACCAATTTTTCCACATTACTAATTTGCCATGACTCAATAATCCTCAAAATTTAGAAGTTGGCGATATAATCGTCATTTTTGGAAAAAATTGACATGAATCGTTCTCCCTCTTTAATCTCCATACGTCAATAATTGTATAATTAATAAAAGCAGGGGTCTGTCCAGACATGTTGTGAAAGGTCCGTTTTTGTAAAATTGTAAAAAAAAAGACTCGTAATTTGTGAATATAAAATAAATGTTAAGTCACATTCTTTCAACCAGGGTCCTGCTTTTGTGAATGTGTGGAAATAGGGTCCTGTTATTGCAGAAAACTTTTTTTAAGGAATTTTTATATTGCAAAGGCATAAAAGATCATGCTTAACACTGTAAAATTATAATTAAACAAATTAAATTTTCAAAAATAAACGGCAATTTGCTGCTACTAAGTTAGAGATATGACATGCAAATATTTGGTATTTAGCCTATACTGCACAGTCCCGCAGTGGACTGATCGTTAAGACACAGTTCCCAGCAGATCACCGAAGTCAAGCATCACTGGCTACGGTCAGTGTGCGGGTGGGTGACCACTTGGATCAGTCTGCGTAGGGACCGAGGGTGTGCGGTATGGGTCCTCGTTAAACTGTGCTACCGTAAAGTGCTCGACTTCGCACGCAGGTCGTCGGGCTACCGAAGCGGGGGTGCCATCCCCTCCGCAGAGGATCAAAATTGTGATGGCATGTCTTCGGATCATGCTCCGGGATGTTTCCCAGACCGTCGCCAATAGCCCACTGTGCAGCTCTAATGCGACGTAAATTAACAACAACAGCAGCCTATACTGCACAACACAGAATATTCATTTCGGACGAATAAAGGAAGAAGCGTCTGCTTAAGACAAAACTTAGTTCGTTTACATCTGCCTTTCTTTCCCCTCCTTCCTGGGAAGGGTTTATTCGATTAACAAAACAATAATGAAGATAAAACAAATTTGTGAAGGGTCCGATTAAAAGATAAATTATTTTGTGGCGTTTTAAGTTAAAATATTTTGTGAAGGATCCGTTAAATTTCTTCTTAATAGACCCCTGAAAAGATACCAAAAAAAGAATCTCACTAGGGCACTACTAATGACATAGAGCATACTTTAGCCAAGCACTATAGGTTTCCAAATTGACTTGTGTTTTCAGGACGTTAGCTAGCAACAGCCAAATCAGTTGTCGCACTACCAGGAGCCCCGTGCCAAACTACAATGTGAGTACTCTGAAGTTATTCGTGGATAAGGCCATCCTAGTCCTCCACAACCCTTTCTCATACAGGGATGATCCCATTGTCAAGAAGATCACCCCCCTCAAGAGCTTCGTCAGGTAAGCCTTTTACGGAACAATGTTTCTTAATGTAGGTGCTCTCGAATTACATGTATATTACTTTTGTTGACTACGTAAGTTATCACAGGTTTTTATTTTTAAAAAATGGAACGTAAAAACATTGAGCTCATTTTTTTCCCTTTCGAAGTTGCCAGATTTTCGAATTCAAAATATTATTTACCATGTTAACGAGAAGCAAACAAGAAAGAAGTATGAAACTTGAAAGAGTGGCAACAGATGTCTTCGTTTGAAGTTGTTAGTGCTTTGTTTTAGTTAGAAATGGCGAAAAGTTTCCTGATATTTAAATAAATGTAATTTTTATTAACTGTGTTTCACTAACATTCCGTTGTTCTTTATTGCGATATCCGACAGGTAAGCTATACAATTTAAAGCCTAGTTTTGACTATTAAAACACACAAATGCTCAGCAACCTGTATAATTAATTTAGAAGTATGACACAAATGTGAAGTAAAATGAAAAACGAAAATAGATAAACAGATCGAATGCAATGATACTTCAACGTTCTAAGTAGAACAAAATGGCGACTGTTTACCCATGTGATCGGCAGCAGCCAATCAAAATTGAAAGCAGCACAAAGGGCTTACTAACTAGATCTTCAATTAAAACTCGGAACTGTTCTGATTCGAAAATCATTTTCATTTCGAGAATTATTAAAAATGAAGCATAAAACACAATTCTTTTTTCTAAGTTGCCAGATTCTCAGATACAAAATATAAATTAAAATATTGACTAGAAGCAAGCAAGACGGAAGTGTAAAACTTCGAGTCAGTGGCATCGCAAAATTAATAGATATTAGAAATCGTGCATTATAATGAATGCAAAGAGTATTTATAATTCTATGTGAGTCAGTTAAAGGAAGAACCTTTTGTAATAAATGACGCCTTCTATTGTTATTTTGCAGCGGTGGCCGTGCAGTGACGGTGAGCGGGGTGAATTTTCTGCCAGTTCAGCAGCCAAGGATGATCGTCTACCTCAACGACACCCTCGTCAATGAAACGGTAATTACCCTTTATCTCTGCTTCTTCCTCCCTTTCAGCACGAATCTTCTAGAATAAGATCGATTTTTATTATTCTATCTAAGAATAAAATACATTTTGTTAAGAGTACGATTTGTGTTTTATTTTATATCTTCTTAACTTACATTAATTTTTTTTATCGCTTCTGTCGTACTCTGTGCATTTTCTACACCTCGTCGTAATTTCAAAGTCTCATGGTTTTTGTAACGTAAAAAAAAGCAAAACAAATTGCGACGCAAAGAGAAAAAACTCGCAAACAGGCACTTAAAATTGTAATAATTTAGAACAAATTGTAGTTTCAACAAAATAATTATAATAATAAGTTTATAAACAGATATGGCCCTTTCAGCACGTCGAATTTCAACTCAATAACTGCATTGCTGCAGTGTTTAGAAAGGCCCTCGTGGTATTATTTACTACAAATTAATCAATTAATAATTACTAATTATCTGTTGCGAATTTTTTTTATCTCATCGCAAGTAGACTTTATTGTCGTGTCATCGCCAAAAGGAATTTATGGCCAGTCAATATCTGCAGCGTTTTCCGATTAACACGACTAATTAAATTTCCTTTCCAGCTGTGCGTCTTATTGCAATAGTAGTTTTAATCGTTCCGTAACTGCTGCAAACAGCTATTGAAACGCTTTCACTAATTCACTTTCGTAATAAACTTTTATCATCGTTGGAAACTCTCTCACAATTTTTTGAAATTGATCTGAATTGAATTGTTTTTTTTTTATCTCATCACAAGTAGACTTTCAATTGCAAGTAGACTTCGTCGTCGCGTTATCTTCAAAAAGAATTTATCGCCAATCAAAATCTATACCGTTTACCGATGAACACCACTAATTAAATTAGCTTTGTAGCTGTGCGTCTGACGGCAATAGTAGTTTCAATCGTTCCTTAACAGCTATTTAAAATCACTTTCACTAATTCACATTCGTAATAACCATTTTTTGATCCGAATATATATTTTTTTATTTCTGACAAAAAATAAATCATTTTTACTCCTTCTAGTCTACATTAAAAATTCAGTTTTTGAAATGATTATTTTTTAAATGTTTGCAGATATGCGAGGTGAGATCAGATCACTTGATGGTGTGCCCCTCCCCTTCAGTGTCGAGTTCCGCCACCAGATGGCACCTCTCTCAAACAGATTACTTGGCAGAAGAGAGTGCGGATCACTTACTTAAGTTGCGAATCGGCTTCATCATGGATGGGGTGGAGAGTGTGAGATCCCTGCAGGATTCATTTCCTAGTCTGCATTCGGATCTGATCTACGTCACTGATCCAAAGTTCTTTGTCTTCGAAAATAATGGCATCAAGCTTTACAAGGGAGAATCTCTCGTCATCGAGGTAAGTCTTTTGCCGCATCTTAACGCGGACTTTTGTTCACTGTTTTATTTAAATACAATGGTGTAAGAAATTAAGAGAATTTGCAGTCTCTAGAACTACTGGATCGATGAAATTTGTTATGTATGTACAATGCGAAACAAATAACCATTCAACACACACGCATGATTGTGCATAACACTCGTTGGAGTCGGACGGTATGGAATTGCCACTGGACAAACAATTCGGGCCAATTACCACAGGAAGTGATAAACTGCATTATTTCAAGTGTGAAATCAAGCTGCTGTATGAGGGGACCCTATTCCCTATTAACCCAATTTTTTACCGCTGTTTCATACCTTCCGACTCCAATCGATCCAGTAGTTCTAGAGACTGCAAATTCTCTTAATTTCTTACACCATTGTATTTGCCTCAACTTATGTTGTAGCTAGTAAAAGGTGTAGTTGGCTCTGTTATGAAAAGAGCCCATTCGTTTCTTGGTATGAAATGTAGAAACAAGATTCAAAATCAGTATTTATTGAGATTTGAAACTTTTATTATTTAGGTTTGCGTAAATATTTACGTTTTAGCTGTAACCTCGGTTCACAAAATTACTTCACTGTGTTACTAAATAAAAAGATCACTAGCTGTCCATTTTTTTAATGTCTTTAACTGATTTGATTGTTAACATAGGCCTCAGGCTACACTAATACCTTTCATTTTAACGTGACAGCGGTATTTTTTTAAATCATAATTTTGTGTTTTTCAATATTGTTGCTCTGTAAATAAATCGCCAAATAGATGAACTGCTAAAAAGCAACTACATTTCATCAAAAAATTATTCAACAACGTAATTAAGATAAATAAAAGTACTTTTTTCAAAAGCGCGCATGAGTAGCCTATCCACAGCGCTCAAGTCAAAATTATTGATGATCCCATCGAAAAAATTTGACGATTTATATGTTGGCTTCAGAGCGATTCATGATGGTCCAACATCATCCACTATTTTGCAATATGTGTTCATGGTTTTTGATGTGCCGAAAACCATTCAATGATGGCTACTTTAATACACTATGATAGTAAACCATCAAGAAATGTTTGACTCTCATGGACCATGATGGTTACTGAGCTGTTGAATCTTGTTGGTTCTCAGGAATAATTATTGCATATATACAACCATCAGAACAATTTGGGTTTTTTTATTTGTATGTTTGACCATCAGTCCGAATTCCTACATTGGGAGGATTGTTATTCATCGTCGTTCCAACATTTGATTTCTAAGAAACTCTGATGATTCAACACGAGCAAACCATCGAAACAAGTCTTCTGTCATAAATCAGTCTTACATCGGGGTGATGGTTACCTTCAAAAAATATAATGGTTCATGATGAAATTATGGATGGTTACCATCAAGATCATGTTTTGTCTATCAATGGAAAACCATCAAAAATTTTGACTTGGGTAGCTGCGCTGAATAGTTTTATTTTTATCCACACTTTGTAACTCCCCTCTGTGGCTACTCTTCTGACTATTATGTTGCTTGTGTTTTTAGGTGTTTTAGTTAATGTTACAATGTTTATGTAATCCATGAATTCTCATTCTGAACAGGGTGAGAATCTTCGCCTTGCGAGCACTGAGCCCGAAGTAAATGTGACCATTGGTACAAGACCGTGCAATTTGACCGCATTAGCTTACACGCAGCTTGTCTGTCTTCCACCAGAAATGCAACCATCGGGAACGGACGAATTCGGCCGCCAAACAGAGATTGGACTTCCATTAGTGGTGGTGAGTGTCAATTTTATTTTATTTCTGAGCTTTACTAAAGTATACATTATCGTTAACATATTGCCACATATGATACACATTTGTTGCCCTTTCCGGTGACTTAACGTTATTAGATTAAAGCAACACACGTTTTTAGAAGTTCATCCCATAAAAGTAAGAAATAAGTATCATTTGGCATGATGATGTTTCTCGCAGCACACTCATATTTTATTTTATTTTGTAACCGTCGTTGAACAGCTGACCGAATTTTCAGTTTACGGCTACAAATGTTCAATTCCGCAGCCTTGTAATTTGAACTAATCCAGAAGACAAGAGAACTCCTAAACCAATTATTGGGGGAAAATTGCCTTCATGGAGGACTTTCTGACGGAACTAACCTGTGTGGCATTGAGAGGAAGACCACGCGATCCTCCTACAGTTAGCCTGACGGTAAAAGAGACCCAAAATTCATTTACCACTGAGGGCGTCAGCACTGTGATTGGTTCAAGCCGGTTCAGCGCATTGGAAGGCGAATCTATAGAATCTTTGTAAGAACTTGAGCCCAACGCCCATAGTCGTCAAAAGCCAATTAATTTAAATGTTCTAACGTCAATTTTTTGTTCTTTTTCAGGTGAGAGTGGGACGCAATTTGAGATTTGAAGTGGGCTACATGCGGTATGAGGTGACCAAGTCCTATGAGCTGCCCCCCGAGGCTGTGGGGGGCATAGCCGCGGGGGGCGCCGTCCTTGTACTTCTCAGCATAGTGATACTGGCTGTACTGCGACACAAAAACTCCCAAGCAGAGAGGGAGTACAAGAGGATACAACTGCAGATGGACACATTGGAGAACAGCGTCCGATCAGAATGCAAGCAAGGTAACACACATTCCAATTAAAGATGTAGTTTTCAACGCCATCTTGAATTTATTGAGTCATTATTACCTGGGCCAGTGGTCGGAAAAACTACTTTTTTTTTAAATATAGCGAATGCAAAGTACTTTCGATGTGTTATGTAGTACTACTTCGCTATTTTTAGGAGACAAAATTAACTGAAGAACTTAATTTTCACTAATATTCAAAATATTTTTGAATGAAATTTTTTGTTGGCTTGGTTAGGAGATACTTCGAAGTTTTAATTTACATGAAATTGTTTTTTATTCTAAAGCACATTTTACGAATTTGTTCTTCTAACTTTGAAACTCAATGACAGTGGTTTCAGAAATGCTAGGAATTGTGATTTAAGTGATCGATGCTTTTTTTTTATATCCTCTAAGTACAGTGCGAAAAACTAGAAATGGATCACCTTTTGATCTAAGATCAGATCTTCATTCTTAATGGTATAAGGGGGCACATATGCTAATTGATGAGACAATATTTTAAGTTACGACACAAAAACGCACTTGATAATTCCTGCTAAATCAAAAAAGTCAGATGTTAAAAAATCAATTTCTCAGGAGCCGATTTCGCACAGGACTTATTAATGATCGGTCACTGCAAAGGACAATCAAAAAATTTGTTGCGTTTGCCAGAAATAACAACTTTTGTATCGCACTACTTCTTTTGAAAAGTTTACACTACGGCAGCAAAAAGTAGTGACGAAGGTTTCACTTTTACACTGATAGGTTTTGAACGTATACTAGGAACAGAGCATGCAATTCCTCGAAGACTATTGGTTCGCCAATCAGAAACTAACAATCCGACGAAATTTTCACGGAGATCCGCAATTTAACTTTTGAATCTCTTTAACGAGATGACATATGATTTTTTTTGCTAATTGGCGGAGATCTACCAATTCGATTCTTTTGGTTCTTTGGAACTGCGCCGGAATCCGCCAAATATCGCGATTCATATTCGATATCAAACAAAGATTTTCATATGTACCTGATTTAAAAGTTCCACTTTTTAATTTGTATTCACGATTCGAAAATCGTACATCGCGATGCATACTGACGCGATTTAAATTCAAACAACGCGATTTGTATTTCCTTGTTTTTAAAATCAGTATCGTAATTTGTATTCACTCGTTTTTAAAATCCAATGTCGCAATTTGTATTCACGCAAGTTTGAAATCGAATGCCGTGATTCGTATTCACGCGTTTATAAAATCTTATATTACGATTCGTGTTGACGCGATCTAAATATCATGCATTGTGATTTGTATTTTCGCGTTCTTGAAATTCAGTGTCGTGATACATATTCAAGCCATTTTAAAATCCAGTATCGATATTCTTAAAAAGCCAGGTAGAAATACTTTACTTTATGCGTTCTTTTTTTTAAAAAAATAGTTGAAAATGGTAATAATAAATAAAACAGCAATAAAGCGCAAACATTGTTAAGAAAACAATACAAATAAACAAATTTTTAATCCATTTGTTCTATTTGATGTTCTTTTAAATTTTCAGCTTTTGCTGAGTTGCAGACGGACATGACTGATTTGACGAATGACTTGGAAACTTGTGGCATTCCAACGTTAGACCACAAAACTTACGTCATGAAAGTGTTCTTTCCCGGAGTTTACGACCACCCTCTTCTGCAAGACACAGGAAAAGTACGTCTCTTTTGTTTGTCATCACTAAAGCCGTTAATCTGCCTATTTTATTTTAAAACCATTGTTGAACAGCCCTCCCAATTTAGGGACTACTAATGTTCAACTCTGTGGCCTTCTAATTTTGAACCCCATCCAGAAGACTCCTGGATCGGGAGAAATTTTGCCATCGTGGAGGTCTTTTTCAAGGAATCAACCCACATTTGTGTTTCATGGAGACCACTAAGACCTCCCACGGTTAGCCTGACTGCAAGGGGACTCTAACCGTTTTGCACTGAGGACATTGCACGTCAGCACTGTGGTCGGTGTGAGCCGGACGTATCGACCAGCCATCGCTGGGACCCTTATCACCTCATTGGAACGCTCTATCTCCTGATGAAGTGAATCGGGTTCGAATCCCAGCGATGGCTGTTCGATACGAATTCCGCATGCGGCTTGCACCGACCACAGTGCTGACGTAAAATATCCTCAGCGGTAGATGGATCATGGGTTAGAGTCCCCTTGCTGTCAGGCTAACCGTGTATTCAGGAAGTTCTCGTTGTATTTCTCTCCATGTAACGCAAATACGGGTTAATTCCATCAAAAAATACTCC
Organism: Parasteatoda tepidariorum; assembly: GCF_982258835.1. Taxonomy (NCBI): domain Eukaryota; kingdom Metazoa; phylum Arthropoda; class Arachnida; order Araneae; family Theridiidae; genus Parasteatoda; species Parasteatoda tepidariorum. The sequence goes on along the minus strand of NC_141756.1, from coordinate 132,026,767 downwards.
ACGAAAGCAAATTTCTCCCAATACTTGATCCAGGAGTTCCCTCGTCTTCTAGATTAGGTTCAAAATGACAAGACTAAGGAGTTGAACATTAGTAGTCGTAAGCCCAAAATCGGGTCGGGTGTTAAACGACGGTTATAACAGAACATTGAGCTCATAAAAATTTGGATACAATGATTTGTTAAAAAATGTAATGACTTTTGAAGCATTTAGAATATTTGTGCGTTCAGGTTACAGCAAATATGGTATTTATAAATAAAGGCACTCTTTGGCGAAAGGATTCCACAAACACTGTTAATTTCTCAGTATATTTTTTTTCCCCACATAGGTTCGCCAGAATGGAATGTACAATGCTTGTGAGATGGCGATGAGTCAGTTCGAACAACTGGTGAACAACAAGTGCTTCCTTTTGGCATTTATTCGAACCTTAGAAGTACAGAAATCGTTCAGTTTTCGAGACCGGTAGGTTTATTCTACAACAACATGATTCTTGAATTGTGGTTTTTAAAACATGTATAATAACGATTGTTAATGTTGACAGGGTGAATGTCGCTTCTCTTTTGATGGTTATATTGATGGAAAAAATGGAATACGCCACCGAGTAAGTTTCTTTTAAACTATGCCTGCCTTCACAAATTTATGGTGCATAATTACAATAATCCGAAAGTAATTTAATTATGTAAAAATAATTTTACCTTATTCAAATTTTACTCCACAAAATCTGAATTTTCTTATTTAAAATATAGTAATATAAGGAGCGATTTTTATTCATTCAGATCAAGTTGTTAATTACATTATATTCCATCTTTCGATCTCGGCTTCCTCAGTTTTTTTTTTAAATAAAAAGAAAGCAAATTTAATTTTTCAAGAGGAAATGCTTGGGGCAATATAAGCCACACGTTTTGAGGTGGGTTCAAGATGAACCCCGAATTTCATGTTCGTAATTAAATGTTTCTCTGTTGCATGTCCTTACCTTCGTCACCTTGTAAATTAAATATCAGTTAATTCTGGCTATCAAGAGAAAGTAGAGATAACTAGGGACAATTGTCTCACGGACTGCTTAGGGCCCGGTCAAAACTCTTTACCAAAATGTATGTGTGTAGTTTGTCTACGGTAAGAGCTCCCGCCACAAAGTCTGAGGCCGTCTGCTGCTATGGAAACAAGAATAGCGCATTTAAGGGAGAGTATCTTTTCTTAACTTTAGGGCTAACGCAATAGACCGAAGAAAAATATTCCCTTTTTCTCACGGGCCAGACCGATCCAAAACCTGTCCTAAACAATGACCTTACACCCCTGCATGAAATAGATAAACCTCGTTACCATAGTCACCGCCACGGGTCCAGATGAATGGCTTGGGGAGTTCTTACTTTAGACAAACTATAATGTCTTTTAAGGGACAAATGTTTCTTTTTACGTAATTGATCTAGAACAAACAGTTTAATTTCGCCGATTCCAATAAATCGACTCGTTGGAAGGTTCCTGATTTTACTTAGAGTAAACCCTTTAAAATGTTTTTTTTTAATGTAATTACCTTTTATACAATAATGCGTAGCGTTTTTAAAAAGTGCTTAAAGGTACTTATTTTCCGTTTTTTAAAAGCCCTTAAAGGGGCTTTTTTTATTAGGTGTTTTTAAAAAGTGCGTAATTTTCCCTCTCCGAAAATGAGAACTTTTTCTTTACCAAGTCGATTTTCGCCACGTGTTATGCAAAAGCGTCCTTTTCACATTGTTTTACTCAACGAAAAGTATTTTGCATTTTGTTAATGTATATAGTGCTTTAACAGGGTGCGTAGCGTTTTTAAAACGTGCTTAAAGGTGCTTATTTTCGTTTTTAAAAGCCCTTAAAGGTGCTTTTTTTCATAGAATGTTTTTAAAAAGTGCTTTATTCGAAAATGGGATTTTTTTTTTCTTTATGTCGATTTTCGCCACGTATTATGCAGAAGCGTGCTTTTCACATTCAACGTTTCCACAATTCATTCGACCACAATCGACTTACATTCGGTCCATAGCGTTTAAAAGCATTTTACATGTTTGTTGGAATACTTGCGAGTCCGGCGTCTACTGAGCTGGATTCGGTGAGATTATTGCACTCGCATGTGCAACCATTTTGCAAAATATTTTCTATTTTAGGGGTCATTTTCTACCCTCTGATATCGAACCGAAAAATCTCTCGAAATGGCTAACATAATTAAAAAAAAGAGTTCTTTGTCAGAAACTAGTTATTTTATCATGATCACATTAAGTCTTTGAAAATTATTTTGCATTTTGTTAATGTATGTAGTGCTTAAAAATATTTTTTGAGTGCTTAAAAAGTACTTACCCGGATAGCAAAATAAGGTTTATTTTCACTTAACAAAAACCTTTTAATGTAAACCGAAAAAGATCGTGTAAACCGTCTAACCTTAAAACAAGATCTGTGACAATATGCTCTATTCTACGTACATTACCCTCATTCAAAACCTTGGAAAACAACCTTCTGTATAAAAACCTTAAATCGAAGTTGACCTAGGGTTTTCAAGCGTTAAAAATAATCTTTTCATAAAGCTAGACTAAAGGTGAAAATAATCTTAAATCTAGGTCATTGTAAGTTTTTTTTTTCGAAAAGTCTTGCATGCTCGGCTAATATCCACCTTGTCTTGAAATTTTAATGGACAATGCGACGTCAATATGGACAATACTTTTTAAAAAATACTTTTTGAAAGGTTTTATTTAATTGAAAAAAAGGTTTTTAGTACAAACATTTTCGTGTCACTAAAAAGAACAAGGTTGCCGTTATGCATGCTTTCTGGGGCGCTTATTTTTTGTTGAAAGGCTACGCAACCTGTTTATAATTTACACGTCATAAGAAAAACACATCAAATGAAAACTTAATTATTTTCCTATTGAGGACTGTTTCAGTAAAACTCCATCATTTATTTATTTTTCAAAAATGAACTTTTATCTTTAGCGTGCTGCGAGCCTTGCTGCTACAGTTGATAGAAAAATCAGTGAATACCAAACATCCACAACTCATGTTACGAAGGTAAGCGTTGTTTTTTTTCCCTTCTTTCTCTTAATTAGCGAAGAACCTTTAAGTTACTTTTAATTGGCTCCTCGTTATACTTTCGCCCGACTTCAAACATAATTAGTGTTACTGACATTCTTTTTTTTTCTTTCTTCTTTTTTTTTCCAGAACCGAATCTGTGGTTGAAAAGATGCTTACAAATTGGATGGCACTAAGCATGTATGACTACCTTAAGGTAAGACACTCGTTAACTATTTCCAGGGGGGTTGGAATGGGGCCTTCTCTACCCGGAATGTTCGAAAAAAGAAAGAACTTTATATATACGTCATTAGCGTATAACATCGCCAACCGTTGGAAGATCGACCCTAATTTTATCTCTCTCTGGCGCTATATCGCGTGCATTTCATTAAAATTTCTTCGGGAATTTAAATTTTCTTTTTTTCTTCTTTCTTTTTTGCTCACTGAAGATATGCCGATTTGAAAGCGAAAATGATTCCTGTGCTTTCGGTTGAAATCGAAATTGTAGTTCGGTAATTGAAACTTTTTCTTTTTAAAAAAAGAAAAGGAGGGGAATATTTTTTTATAGAGTCCGATGTATGGTACCAAAGTTGCGTTCTTGTTGCGATCTAATGATCCAGTCAAACCAATATGATAGAATTTTGATACAAATGATAGCTGTAACTGTGTCTGCTCAGTTCTTGAACTGTTGTTACCAACTGTTAGAATGTAATGAAGCAAATGGTGTACTCATTTTAGACAATACATTTTATTCTTTACTAGCTAGACTTTATAGGGTCTAATAAATAAAAAGGTCTCTTTTAATAGTTATTTTTGTTTGTTATTTTATTTATTTAAAAAGTAATAAAAACTTTCAAAGTCAATTCATACTTAGGTCAATAAAGAAAGAATTTATTTTTGTTACTTTTATTTTGTTAAAAAAGAATTTATTTTGTTTATTATTTTAGTTACTTTTTATTAAATAATTAAAAAATTTTCTCCTCAGTATAAAACTAAAATTAATTCAAAAAAAAAGGAAGAAAAAAAATGGTTTTAACACCAAGTGTCATCCACTACCAGTTTAAAAAAAGAAATGTATTTAAACCTGAGTGGACGAATAAAAAGTATTTTATTAGATTAAAAATTTAAACAAGATATAGGGAGAGTGTCAACTCATAGTAGGAATAGAGTAAATACAGTTAGAACTTCAATATCGCGGCATTTAAATTATTGTCCTTATAGTAGAATTGATAAAACGAGGGCATTCAACGTCTTAACTTACATTCGATCCGTAGCGTTTAAAAGCGCCAATCATTTTACATGTTTGATCCGCATGTACATCTACTGAGCTGGGTTCGGTGAGATTATTGCACTCGGCATGGGCTACTCAGCTGCATTTTGCAAGATATTCTCAAATTCAGGTTTCATTTTCCACCCTCTGAAATCGAACTCTCTCTATGGCGGCTAATATAGTCAAGAAAAAGAGTTCTTTGTCAAAAACTAGTTATCTAATCATAATCATGTGATGAAGTCTTTGAAAAGTATTTTGTTAATGCATATAGTGTTTTTACAGGGTGCGTAGCGTTTTTAAAACGTGCTTAAAGGTGCTTATTTTCGTTTTTCTTTTTCAAATCCCTTAAAGGTGCTCTTTTCATAGGGTGTTTTTAAAAAGTGCTTTACTTTCTCTTTTCGAAAATGGGATTTTTTTTCTTGACCATGTCGATTTTCGCCACGTATTATACAAAAGCGTGATTCAAAGTTTTCACAATTCATTTAAACGCAATGCATTTTGTCAATCGGTAGCGTTTGAAGGCGCAAATCATTTTACAGGTTTGATGAAATACTTGCTTCTACTGAGCTGGTTTCAGTGGAAAGGATTCTTGCACTCTCATGTTCAACTTTGCTGTATTTTGCAAGATACTCTCAATTCCAGGCTTCATTTTCCACCCTCTGAAATCGAACCGAAAAATCTCCCGATCTATTTAGGGTGGCTAATTTATTCAAGAAAAGAGTTCTTTCTCAGATACTAGTTTTTTTTTTTATCATGATCATGTTAAGTCCTTGAAAACTATTTTGCATTTTGTTAATGTATAAAGTGATTTCAGATATTTTTAGTGCTTGAAAAGTACTTAACAAGTGCTTATTTTTTGTTGAAAAATTTGGCTACTCACCCTGTTTAAAATATTTTTTAAGTGCTTAAACAGTAGTTAAAAGGTGCTTATTTTTTGTTGAAACCTGATCAAAAGTTTGTTTAAAATAAAAAGTATCCCAAAATGGAGGACTGAAAAAATGTGTGTCTGTGTTAATAGAATGAAGCGGGCAGTTCCCTGTTCCTTCTATTCAGTGCCATCAAACATCAGGTGGAGAAAGGACCCGTGGATGCCATCACACACGATGCACGATATTCACTCTCTGAAGAACGTCTCCTCAGGGAACAGATAGACTACTGCACTGTGGTAAGTTTTATTCTCTTTTACACACTATAATATAATCTATTCAGCGTGAACTGACAGGCTGGTGGATGAATGACGAGCGTAATTTGACCAATAGTAGGTAAGCAGCCGACTCATCAGTGTTGTGAATGACCTTCCTGTCAATTCTTGCTAAAAGGTGCCAGGTTTTCCTTGACCCTCACTATATCCTTATGGAATCCTTATGACATAGATGCCAACTCTACTGGATTTTTCCAGTTTATCCAGGTCTATTGGTTTAATTAAAATTCTCCTGGATCTTCTATATTTTAGAAAATTCCCTAAAATTGAGTAAGTTTTTTAAAATAAAAATCCCGATTGAAATAGAATTTTTGTACAGATTATCGCTTGCTTGTTTGAATATTTAGATAAATATTGCTAATACATACTCATTTATAGAATATTTATAAGTCATGGATGATTTTATTTACTCCTTTCGTCGCTGCAGTCCGCTCAGCTGAAGTGACGCTACTATAGGATACTCCACTCCGCGAAGTGTGTGCATTGCATTTTAGGATTGTTATAATCTGCATCATGGATGATTTTATTTACTCCTTCCGTTGCTGCCGTCCGCTCCGCTAAAGTGACGCTACTGTAGGGTACTCCACTCCTCGAAGTGTGCACGTTGTGTGCTAAGATTGTTATTGTCTCCATCATGGATGATTTTATTTACTCTTTTCGTTGCTGCCGTCCGCTCCGCTGAAGTGACGCTACTATAGGGTACTCCACTCCTCGAAGTGTGCACATTGTGTGCTAAGATTGTTATTGTCTGCATCATGGATGATTTTATTTACTCTTTTCGTTGCTGCCGTCCGCTCCGCAGAAGTGACGCTACTATAGGGTACTCCACTCCTCGAAGTGTGCACGTTGTGTGCTAAGATTGTTATTGTCTGCATCATGGATGATTTTATTTACTCTTTTCGTTGCTGCCGTCCGCTCCGCTGAAGTGACGCTACTATAGGGTACTCCACTCCTCGAAGTGTGCACATTGTGTGCTAAGATTGTTATTGTCTCCATCATGGATGATTTTATTTACTCTTTTCGTTGCTGCCGTCCGCTCCGCAGAAGTGACGCTACTATAGGGTACTCCACTCCTCGAAGTGTGCACATTGTGTGCTAAGATTGTTATTGTCTGCATCATGGATGATTTTATTTACTCTTTTCGTTGCTGCCGTCCGCTCCGCTGAAGTGACGCTACTATAGGGTACTCCACTCCTCGAAGTGTGCACGTTGTGTGCTAAGATTGTTATTGTCTGCATCATGGATGATTTTATTTACTCTTTTCGTTGCTGCCGTCCGCTCCGCTGAAGTGACGCTACTATAGGGTACTCCACTCCTCGAAGTGTGCACATTGTGTGCTAAGATTGTTATTGTCTCCATCATGGATGATTTTATTTACTCTTTTCGTTGCTGCCGTCCGCTCCGCAGAAGTGACGCTACTATAGGGTACTCCACTCCTCGAAGTGTGCACATTGTGTGCTAAGATTGTTATTGTCTGCATCATGGATGATTTTATTTACTCTTTTCGTTGCTGCCGTCCGCTCCGCTGAAGTGACGCTACTATAGGGTACTCCACTCCTCGAAGTGTGCACGTTGTGTGCTAAGATTGTTATTGTCTGCATCATGGATGATTTTATTTACTCTTTTCGTTGCTGCCGTTCGCTCCGCTGAAGTGACGCTACTATAGGGTACTCCACTCCTCGAAGTGTCACATTGTGTGCTAAGATTGTTATTGTCTGCATCATGGATGATTTTATTTACTCTTTTCGTTGCTGCCGTCCGCTCCGCTGAAGTGACGCTACTATAGGGTACTCCACTCCTCGAAGTGTCACATTGTGTGCTAAGATTGTTATTGTCTGCATCATGGATGATTTTATTTACTCTTTTCGTTGCTGCCGTCCGCTCCGCTGAAGTGACGCTACTATAGGGTACTCCACTCCTCGAAGTGTCACATTGTGTGCTAAGATTGTTATTGTCTGCATCATGGATGATTTTATTTACTCTTTTCGTTGCTGCCGTCCGCTCCGCAGAAGTGACGCTACTATAGGGTACTCCACTCCTCGAAGTGTCACATTGTGTGCTAAGATTGTTATTGTCTGCATCATGGATGATTTTATTTACTCTTTTCGTTGCTGCCGTCCGCTCCGCTGAAGTGACGCTACTATAGGGTACTCCACTCCTCGAAGTGTGCACGTTGTGTGCTAAGATTGTTATTGTCTCCATCATGGATGATTTTATTTACTCTTTTCGTTGCTGCCGTTCGCTCCGCTGAAGTGACGCTACTATAGGGTACTCCACTCCTCGAAGTGTGCACGTTGTGTGCTAAGATTGTTATTGTCTGCATCATGGATGATTTTATTTACTCTTTTCGTTGCTGCCGTCCGCTCCGCTGAAGTGACGCTACTATAGGGTACTCCACTCCTCGAAGTGTGCACATTGTGTGCTAAGATTGTTATTGTCTGCATCATGGATGATTTTATTTACTCTTTTCGTTGCTGCCGTCCGCTCCGCTGAAGTGACGCTACTATAGGGTACTCCACTCCTCGAAGTGTGCACATTGTGTGCTAAGATTGTTATTGTCTGCATCATGGATGATTTTATTTACTCTTTTCGTTGCTGCAGTCCGCTCCGCTGAAGTGACGCTACTAAAGGATACTCCTCTCCGCGAAGTGTGTACAGTCCGCAAAAAAAAAAAAAACGAATCACCCTGAATAACTTTCGTTCTAATGATCGGATTTTCACGAACTAAGTGTCTATCTTAATGGTTCCAGGGGGTGACCTCAAATATGCTGATTAATTAGTGCTAACTATTAATTAAGTTACGAAATCAGACACAAAAACGTACTTTCTCTGAACAAACATATATATTTTTTTTTACATATTTGGATTCTTATTTACATATTATATTTGGATTCTTAACCTTCAAAATATAGGGGGTAGCCGCAATCTGGGAAATATGGTCCCCATAGTTTGGTCAGGAGAGCGATTCAAAGTTCGTACACCTTAATGTTAATTTAACTTTTCACGTTTTTAGTCATATTTTTAAAACTAATAAAGCAATTCAAAAAAAAATTGCACCCACTCATAAAACTCATTTATCCAAAGATAATTTCATGAAAAATATAATTCTTTATAATTATTAATTATTTTTTATTTAATTAAATTGAGGATGGAAAAATTTTGAATTATAAGGTATGAATTTTTTTATACCATATTAATCTACATATTTTTCAATTGAAAAATCTAAAGTTTCAACTGTTTTTATTTATTAAAAGCTGAGAAAAATTAAAATTAATTATTTTTAAAAAAATAATTTGGCGACAGTAATGAAATAATTAAATGGGGCGATTAATATTAAAATGTGATAAACCTGCGGGGGGAAACTTGACTTCCCGCGCATATTCATATTAAAATTTCATTCATATTTTTTTCGCTAATAATCGTTTGCTAATCTTTTTATTTTTTATTTCTTTCTAACTATAAAATACGACGTTTCTTTTTTAGTCCTTTAATAATTAATTTGAAATTTAGTAAAGAAATTTGAATAAAACATTCTGAATAAAAAACACTTAATTGAACGGATGTCTAGTTTTATAAAAGCGTGCTTCTGATAAAATATGATTATACACCAGATTATGCTTATTTAAAGTAACTATTTTTTGATTTTGTTTTTCAATAACTGATACAATTTCAATAATATACATACGTATCCTATATTTGAATAACTTATATATCGCCTTAATCTTAAAATAAATTTGTAAATTATATGTCTGCTCTTGTTTCGCAGAATTATTTTTCTAACTTTTTAATTAAATTTTAACGCAAAATCTTATTTTTTATGCAACCATATATATTATTTTCCAATAATATACTAATCAATCGTTTTAGTACTTTGATTTATGTTTTCCTTTGAAATAAAATTACTTTTGAAATTATTACTAAGTTCTTTTTGAAAGAAAACTTAAAATTATTGCCAGCTATCTGAGAATTAAACCTTGTTAAGGAATTAAAAATATTCTACTGATCACACACAATATCATTCGATGCAGAACAGCTGACTGTTTACTAAGAGTACTATTGTTTACGAAAAATGAAGAAAAATTATTAATTTTTTTATTTTTATTGTTTCTTATTTATTTGAGTAAAGAAAACTAAATGCGAAAAAATACAACATATTGTTTTGTTTTTTAAATGAACAAAAAACTATGAACATACAATTTTCTTTCGACATTAAAAGTTATTCTTGTGCGCTAACTTTAAGAAAGTTACCCTTTTGTTTTAAAAAAGTTGAAAATATTTGCTTAAAAAGGTGTGTCTATGACTTCTCAACTTTTGCACTGTTCAAAAAAATATTACTATATCAGGAAAATGTTCGATATGCCTTGTTTTGTTAAACAACACAACTACTAAAATAAAAAATTGTAAAGAGATTCGAAAAACGTGTTATTTTTAGAATCATCTCAAAAATTGTTCTTTTCCTCTATTTGACTTTTTTCTACTTAATTAACTTATAATAATAGTTTTGACACACATTTTGAAGAAATTCTGCATACAAATTTCTCCTAATATTTCGTAATAAGAAAACAAGAATATTATTGTTTCATTGATCCGGAGTAGTTAATTGTTTTCGAAATAATCGGCCTTACAACTATTTAACTTAGATTCTTTGGGCTAGGGGTCACTTCATACACGTTTTTCGACATTGAAATTTCAAATGTAAAAATTACAAGAATGCGTTTTAACTAACAAAAAAAAGGAACAAAATGGTTGGCATCTTATGAAAAGATTGTCAAAAAGTATTGTAAAAACTGTAACAATTGTTACTCTTGTTTAATTAAGGGAGGGTATTATAAACCTAATTTTCTTTTTAATTATATTTTTTAAAGAACTAACGAAAGGAGTGTGTAAATAACATCAACTCTTTTTTCTGCAAACTAAGTTTACTTAATATCATTTGCAAATCTTATGAAATTCTTGACCTGCTCTTTAAAATAAAGTTTTATTTTGATCGTAGTTGAAGGAGTACGGAGGAGGTATGTGACATTCGGAAATAAAAGTCGTGTGATAGAGACAGAACGAATTAGTTCTTTTGGTTGAAATGCTGTCAATATCATTACAGCACCTTGGTTAACAAGGGTCATGAAAGAAGGTTCTGAACTTAAATATGCATTTTAATATATTTTCCTATTTACATACCTCCTTGATCTCTGCACCGTTTTAATATTCTGCAAAGCATAAAATGAAATAATGTTGAATAAGAAAAGAGATTTCGAATGAAATATTTTATTTTCCTTAATACTGGGTAGAGTATCTGCTACATTTTAGATTTTCAAATTCATGTCTAATTCCAAGAACTTTTCATGACTTAACGAAGTTACTATTTTCTCCGACAAAAACAGAATAATATTTTAAAAAGCATTATAATAACATTTCTTTATATAAAAATTTCTTTGTTAATTTATATAATTTTTTCACGCGCAAATCAATTTCGGGCAAATCCGTGGCTAAAATTATGTGCGAAACAGGCAATTCATGTTTCTTTCTCTTTTCTATTTTTTTCTTAATTAAATATTAATTTTCTAAAATTATTAATTATCTACTTCTTTAAATTATCCAGTGTAATATTACCTTGCGCACATCCATTTTCGGGCTCATCTTTGGCTACTAACACATCAAACGCACTTCAGTACTGCAGAGTACGAACGCACTTTAATACAAAACCCCTCTATTTACGCTTTTACCTCAATTTTCGCTTTTGGTTTCATATTTTGTAATCTGGCAATCTTGCTTCGACAATATTTTAAATCATACTTGAAAAATTTCCCGTTCATGTAAGTTCATTTGAATTCGCTACTCGCTTTATAGATTATGTTTTATTCCGATTTTTCTTTATATTTAATTTTCTGTTTTTACGTGATATTTTTACTTATTGTGTTCCATTTTATTTGTTGTAACTTTTTTTAGTGCTTTCACACTATTGTAATATTTTGCTTTGGCTATATTGATACAATATTAGAAAGCACTCTTTTTTGCGGATATAATCGTGTGAGCTGATGAAAAGATTATATCTTTTATTTCCCAGATATTTTTAGAAATTTTTTTCCGGTTTCATGTTATTTTATTTTTATCATTATTTTTCTTTTTTTTTCGGATTTTTTTTATTGTTCTGTAATTTTTCCCATGTTTTCTCTACATTTTGATTTTATTTTATGAGTTCTACTTACTTGCAGCTTATGCGCAATAAATAAAACTGTTTTTCTTAATTTTGTTCGTTTTTTTTTGTATTTATTTAGTATGATATATATATATATATATATATATATATATATATATATATATATATATATATATATATATATATATATATATATATATATATATATATATATATATATATATATATATATATATATATATATATATATATTAGGGGTCTGTTTAGAAGAAATTTGGGTCCGTTAACGGACCCTTCACAAAATAATTTATCTTTTAATCGGACCCTTCACAAATTTGTTTATCTTCATTATTGTTTTGTTAATAAACCCTTCCCAGGGCAGAAAACAAGAAAGATGGATATAAACGAATTAAGTTATGTCTTCGGCAGACGATTCTTCCATTATTCGTCCGAAATGAATATTCTGCGTTCAGCAGTATAGACTAAATACTAAATATTTGTATGTTGCATCTCTAATTAAGAAGCAGCAATTGCTGCTTATTTTTGAAAATTTAATTTTTTTTATTATAATTTTACAGTGTCGGGCATAATCTTGTATCTATTTAAAATTTAAAAACTCCTTGAAAAAGTTTTTTGCTATAACCGGACCCTATTTGCACAAATTCATAAAAGCGGACCCTGGTTAAAAGAATGTGAATAATTTTTTCACAATTTCACGAAAAACGGACCTTTCACAAAATGTCTGGACAAAATGCTTTTAAAATGCCGTATAACATTTATTAAGATTTACAATTTTATCGAAAATAAATACCGTGAATTTTATAAAATCTTGTGATTATGCATCAGAATAGCAATCTTCTTTCAGGTCCACCTTTGCTTGATCATTTTTTCTTCGTTTCTTAAGAAACTCGAAGTGAGGTGCAAAAGCAATTAATCCTACAACTCTTCATAAATTTAATAATAACTCATGAAAATTTGGTTTTAATTTAAAATTGTCAATCAAATGACGTTAAAACAGCTTTAAAATAATAAATAATGTCAGATAGAAAGTTCAACGTCAAGATTCTAAAATCTTGGAGAATCAAAAATAATTTATTAATTGATTTAAATTTCCTTTTCAAAGGAGATTAAAAAAAAACAATAACAATCTGTTTTCTTTAACCAGAAAGCAACTCGAAACATTTTTTTGGTTACTTAGCAACGAGAAGCACTATGTTTTCCCGTCTTGTCATTCATTCAGTTTCTTCATGGTATTTCCCCTTCTATGGCGAGGTAATTTGGCATATTTTTAAACTTTCGCCATACATATATAAATATTTATTGCGATCCAATTTACGACCCAATTTTTTCGAAATTTTGTCTATTTTAAGTGTCAGGATTCCAAATATGTAAAAAAAAAATGTATGTTTATTCTGAGAAAGTACGTTTTTGTGTCTGATTTCGTAACTTATTTAATAGTTAGCACTAATTAATTAGCATATTTGAGGTCACCCCCCCGAACCATTAAGATTGACACTTAGTTCGTGAAAATCCGATCATTAGAACGAAAGTTATTCAGGGTGATTCGTTTTTTTTTTTTTTTGTTTTTTTTTTTTGCAGACTGTATATTGCGTGCTAAGATTGCTATTATCTGCATCATAGAGGATTTTATTTACTCCTTTCGTTGCTGCATATAGCAGAAGAAACTTGTTTCGGCTTACTTAAGCGCTTTTAAAATATACTTTCAGTGATTCAATGCAGATTAATGGAATATTGGTTTATATGCTAAAGTGACCGTTTGAAGTAAATTGAGGCGATTAACAAACCTGCTAAATACAGCGGTCATAACGAAAGATTTAAGGGTATTTTCGAAGCTGTTTTGCCCAGGAAAAGAGTGCTACTTCTAGGAAAGAATACGCTTTGCTTTCGAAGCAAAACAGCGATTCATTCCTGTAAAAATTATCTGACCATTAAAAAAGACACTATTAGCTGAAGGGTTTTTAAAAATCGTTAATTTGACGAAATATTTGACCTACTCGATGAAAATTATTCAAATAATTCTTAATTTTTTTCTTAGATTTAAGAGATGCAGGGTTGGAGTAATTTTTTTATTATTAGAGCACAGACGTTTCTTATTTGCCGAAAACTTATTTTTCATTACATCAGTGCCCCGTTTTCACAATCAGCAGTCGCTGTTTTAGTGGCAGTTTTTTAAAAAAATATGTATGATTCGCTATTTTATGTGACGTTAAAGAGAGCCAAGAAAAATAATCGACTCAAAGGATATACCATCTTGCCGTCAAGAATGATCTGAACATTAGAACGAACCTAAACTTTTTTAAAGTCGCCAATTTGGCAAGATTTTTTTTTTAAATTTTTTTAATCTAGATGAAAATTATCACTAAATAAATCTCAATCTTCACTCATTTTAGTGAGTCCAGATAATGCAGCATTGGAATAAATTTGACCCAGTAAAAAATTAAAACCAAAACTCACAAAATTGTAGATTTTTTCAGTACTGATATTTCGCATAGAGGGCGCTGGTTCTTGACTTGACAGACATGAATGTAATCGCATATTATTCGGGGGAAAAATTTTCTTTTATGGGACAACAGAGCCTTTGAAAATATATTTTTAAAAAAAAGATACCTCAAGTTAACTTAGCTTTTACAAAGAATCTCGTTGAAGCGTACTCATAAGTCATTAAGCATCATTTCGTCGAATTAGAAAGGTTATTTGTGCAACGATTGCTCGATCATTCCATTAGAAAGCTTTTGTTCACGCAACTTCCAAAATATCACCTGCCAAACAACTTCCCATGTAAAGTATTAATTAGTTCCCTTTTTGGCGAGAAACCGCCTTCTTCTCTCGCCGATCTTATCGCCACATCCTGGTGCTGGAAAAATAGGCGGATCACTGAATTCAATTAAAGGGCAATGAAGCAGTCACGGACGACGCTTTTCGAAACGAGATGGGCGTGGTTTCATGGGTTCACGTCCATCGCATCTTGCAAGTGGGCGTTCCCTTACCCCCATATTCCCCAGATGTTTCTTGAGCCTAAATATTACTGTCACTACCAGCTAGATTTTAGTGTTAGACACAATTGTTTCTAATAAACAAAAGAGAGAGGGTGTTCTCAAACATTGAAGGGCACAAAATGAGTGTTCTTTTACTGTTCTTAAAACCTGTCATTTGGTCCCACTTAAAATCGTTCGGTTAATCTCGTGTGAAAATGCGTGATTTAGTGCGTGTATTTCTCCTACCGTTAAATTTCTGTGGTCATTTTTTTTTTCCTGCTAGAGTTCCATCACTGATTTCTGTGAACTTCAGACGATATTTGCAGAACATTATAGCCACAGAAGTGCCAACTATTTCGATTTATCCGCAATTATTGCGATCTTAGTCAAGATGAGGCGTGGAATCTTAATCGTAGTCAAGATTACGGTCTTTTGGTTGAGTAGTAAAATTTGTGTTTTTAGAGAATTTCTGTAATAATTTGTTTGATAATAAAAGTTCGTTTTTCTTTACTTAATTGTCTAGTGTTTTGAAACGTGTGTCGTTTGGAACTGATCTACGATAATGAATAGTTCTAAATTAACCATAAACATTGATTCGATTACATAATGAAGCACAAAATTTCGGTGTTGTATATATATATATGTATTTTTTATAATTTGGCGTGTTTGATGATTGAGTATTTTTTTAATTGATTGTAAATTTATGCTTAATTCTATTAATATTATAGAATTGTATTAATTTATAGAATTATCTATGACCGAAATCAAGAAAATGTCGACTTGAATGTCCGAAATATTTGTTATATCCGATTAATTTATTCGTTGATATTACTATATTTATTCGATATTTAAATATCTGCTGAGGATAGATTAGGAGAAAGTGTTCGGAGGATACATACTTGGCACTTCACCTTAAAAAACATGGATGTAGGGCATACCGGGCACTTAACTAGACTTGGAATATGTTTCGGACATTTACCGAAGCATCGGTGGAAGTCCACCCATTTCTATCGCATCCTGAAATTGCGCTAATTTGAATTTTGTTTAACTGTACTTTTCTATTCTATAGTATTTTTGATAGCTAGTTTGAAAAGTTGTTGTCCAATTCGTAACCCCAGTATAGTATTATATATTTCTCAATAAGAAAATAAAAAACAGAAAGTATCGCTATAAACATACAGATTTTGCATTTTTAAGATCTCTCCTTACTCGTTATATAGAGCAGTATATAAAAGAATAATTTGGAGAGGAAGGAAAACAGCGCAATTTCAGATTAATAATGTCGTTGAAGTTTCCGATATTCAGCATTTTTGAAATAATCAGAATTGATAGGACACTTGAATGGAAAACGAGTCAAAAAGGTGAAGGATGCTTAAGAAGAACTTTCATTAAGAGATTGTTTTGTGTTTCAGACGGTGCAGGTAGTCCACGAGGATCAGGATGAAAAGATTGTTTGTCGAGTGAATGATTGTGATGTTCCTAGTCAAGTGAAGGCCAAATTACTCGATTCAGTCTACAAAAACACGCCATTTTCTCTACGACCTTCCATACACGATGTTGATCTAGGTAAACCATCCTCTCTTCGATTTATATAATACACTGGTGTAAGAAAGCAGTTTATTTGATACTACACTACAATAACCATTCGCATGCGTTGGAAGGTATGAAACAGCAGTTTCAAAATGCTCTTACACAGACCTTGAGAAAAGAAAGTTCCTGAATCGTTTCATACCTTCGCAACGTTATTACAATTGTTATGGTTTGTAGTGCATATCATTAAAATCGGAAATGCAAATTCTTACACCGGTGTCTTGTAGAGTCATTTTATATTTTTCTTCCTTTCGACAGAATGGCGACATGGACGGGGTGGCCATCTCACCTTGGCAGACGAGGACGTGACCACTAAGACGGTGAATGGTTGGAGAAGGCTGAACACACTCAGGCATTACGGAGTGAGGGACTCTGCCGTTATGAGTCTCGTCAACAAACAGAACGACAGCTTCAGCTCTAACTGTGAGTCTTCCTTAATTGTAAAGCATTCAATAAATACAAACAAAATAAATTCCTTCTCAAGAGGAGATTTCCCTGTCAAATGAAATCGAATAGGAAAGATTTTCGATTATAAGTACATGGATTTTTTTTTCTTCTAAACACGCGTTTTTAATGAATTGTATAAATAAGAATAAATTCTATGTAAAGAAAAAAATGAAATTTTAATCCGAGTTTAAATAGCGATGATTTCTTGCTGAATCTCTGAGTAAATTTAAACTTTATCTCCACAATTAATCCCTTCGAATATCGATCCTTGTCTAAAGTACCCAATATCAGCATCACTTTGCCAGTTATATATTTATCCCAACAGTCTATTTATCCCCTTTTTAACACTTAAAATTGCAATAACTTAGAACAAATTTACTTTTAAAAAAACTTAACGTTAAATTGTCTTTTAGCGTGTCAAATTTCAATTCTTTAGTCACATTTTTTTTCCGACCTACCAAAGTGACCCCATGATATATTTCATTACTAGTTTAACAGTTAATAATTCTCAAACTAATCATCGTCTGTCAATAATATTTTTTATTTATTTCATCGAACTCCTTGCAAATTTCGATACACACCCTTGTCATTTCAACTCTTTTTTGCGCAACGAAACAAAATGTAACGTTAAAGCGAACACTAAAAACGGCAGGCAAGCGGTGCTTACGATTTTTTAATGTCTAGTTATATGTTAAATTATTTTTTCGTATTATTTTTAAATTAATGAATGCGACAACACATATTTTATTCATAGCTTTATTTACAAAAATTACTCAATAGTTGAAAAGAACTCGTCATGACTCATCAGTTCGATATCATTGAAAAGCATTATTTTAAAAAAGGAATATTTTATGTCGTGTTTCAAGCTGGTCGAGTGGTTAGCGTGCCTGACTGAGAGGCCAATGGCTGCGGGTTCGAATCCCGCTCTAGGCATGGATGTTTCTCTCTCTCTCTGTTGTGTGGCAGTGTGCCGTGGGTAATGTTGCTCGCCTCCGTGACTGTGGTTCACAGGTGCCCACCGGCTAACGTTAAATGAGCAACACTTCCGGCATCTTCTAACGCGAAGAATGAAAGTTCAGTGCCTGCCGTTATTAAAAAAAAAAATCGTGTTTCAAAGAGACTTTAAATGGAGTGAGAGTTTTCCCTTGGCAATTTATTTTGAGTTGTTTTTCAGTTGATTTCATGACGTCATACAAAGTACTATTGAAACTTTAAAACTCTCGAGCTCAGTGTATGGATAAAACGTTGTACAGTAATACTTTTTGTGTACGTGTTATTCTATAGGTACGGGACATGCCTCTTTAAATTCTGTGTCTCCGATTGTTGGACAGTACGACTTGGAACAGGGCCTAAGACTGTGGCACTTGGTCAAGTATCAAGATGACCAGGCAAATATCAAAGACTATCAGCACAAATCCATTCCAGAAATATTTCTAACTAGACTGCTTTCCACAAAGGTATGTTTTCTGTATTTCATTTTCATTTGTAGTGAACCGTAAAAATTTTTTAAATAATTTTTTTTTTTTTTTTTTTTTTTTTTTTTTAGATTAGCTTAAAAGGAAGAAAGTAATTTTGCATTTGCTAGACCTAAAACGTTGAGTGCGTTTGTTTCGAAAGACATATAAATGCCGTTCAAAAAACAGCCCTCGTATAGTGTTGGCCTTATTTTCTCTCACAATTTCAGACTCAAAAATATGAAAATTAAAAACCCATACTGTCGCTTATTTTTCGCTTTAATTACGACTCTAACTCTATTAATCTATATTTAGGATTATATACAATGTAAATTTGGTTGCTGGTGGCGGTTCAGTGACCTTGGGAAATACCATTTTATGCGCATAGTCTGGCTATTCATGCTCATTTTTAAAATTCAAACTAATTTTTATTGGAAGCCGAATCTATGCTTCAGTTATAAAAGATTGATGTCGGGAGTTGCAACAAACCGTGAGACGGGAGAAGCCTCTTCATCAGACATGGGACTCGGATGTGTTTTTTAATATCCGTCGTTGAACAGCCGACCTCATTTTTTGGGTTTACGACTACTAATGTTCAACTCCTTGTAATTTTAAACCTCCTTTATCAGTACCGGTATGATTTGTTATAGGGACATGGAGGGCTAGACAGATTCAGCATTCACTACACAAAGAGTCTTCGGCCGGCTGGGATCGACCTCTTGGACATGGGTCCAGTACCCTACCAACCAGGCTATCCCAGCCCCCCATTTAATAATTTGTAAATATGCTCACATATCACGGTTGTCGAATAAATTTATATTTCTGGAGGTGCATGTTTTCTTTACCTCGAGTGTTCTCCCGCTACACTAAAATCTATCTATTTGTCTGGGGATAATGTCGGAATATCCATCAATTTTCGCTCTCTATTTCAAACAAATTTTCTATACATTCTTTCAAGTCCAGATTTATCACTTTTTATCGACTAACTAGTCGTATTGGTTACTTAGTCATGATTAAATACTAGGCAACGCAATTTTTCAGCATTTATTATAAGGCAATTAGTATAAATGTATGAATGCACTGGTTCAAATGCGAGTGGACAGCCAGGTCATAATAAAGAAGGATAGTTCGTATTCTAACCTGCAAGCTTTTCCTCATATCAAAACCGGTTATTAAGATATTCAGCCGTCAGTGCAAGTTTATTACCACTGTTCTACCTAGCTTTGCATAGCCTTCCAATAAACTAATCGTACCCCTTTAACCGAAATAAAGATCGCAGATTATAAAAAAAAAAATTCAGCTCATACTTCAAATAAGTTTTTCAAAACATTTTTTTTAATTATTTAATACCTATTTTTTTAATAACTAAATTATTAATAAGAATAATGCTCTTAGCTGTATAGTTTAAAAAGTTACCTTTAGTCTAATTTTTTTAATAGTTACCCTACTGTCTATTACTTGAATTCGATTTGAGGTTATTTATAACTCAATCTATACAAAGTATATTTTCTATTAATGCAAATAAAACATAATGTATGTTCTGATAGCCCACGTATACGGAAAACTGGATCAAGAAGGGCAATTCGAACATCCTGAATCAGGGAGGGGTACAAAGAAATAATTTTACACATTCCATAAGACAATTTCGTTCAACAATAGGCTAACACCCCTAACAGCTAATCGACGCTGTGGCGCAGGGGCGTCCCCCGAGGTGACCCAAGTTCGATTACCAGCTGTGACTGGTTGATATGAATTCTGATCCCGGTTCACACCGACCACAGTGCTGAAGTGAAATATCCTAAGAAAAGATCATGCGCGAGTCGTGGTGGGACAGAGCCTGCCAATGAGGTGAACAGGGTTCGAATCCCATCGATAGCTTGGATTTGAGAGTTTTAGGGGCAGAAACCGATGGTCATAATTTAACACACCCCAAAAATCTCTGAAGGTCCTTTACTGTTTTTGGTTCAGGAATATTTATGATAGCTGATACTATGTCTGGTAGAGGAAGCACCCCTTGCGTGGATGTAGAATATCCCAAAAGAGCAATTTCTTCTTTTTCCGGAACACACTTAGAAGGACTGATAATGTAACCTCGAAGTCTTTGAAATAATTTCGTTAAAGGGTTAAGATGTTCTTCAATATTACTTGAAGCTACCAAAGTACAGTCTAAATACAGAATGGAAAATTCCCACAAACTTCGTGAATAAATAGTTGAAACCTTTGAGCCGCATTGCAAAGGCTCGAAGGGAGTTGTTATAGCAGTCTTCCATAGGAATTTGGTGATACGCCCGAACTAAATCAATTGTTGAAAATATCTTCATGTCATCGAAAACGTGCACTATGTGATGTATGTGCAGAATAGGATATCTGTCTAGTTTTGTTACGGAATTTAGACGGCGATAATTAACTCATGGCCTCCAATTAGCCTTCCTCACCATATGCAATGGGTTCGCCCAACGACTCTTTGAAGGGGGACAAATTCCTTGGGATAACCTGATTGGTAGGGCATTAGACACATGTCCAAGAGGTCATGGGTTCGATCTCCTCCCGCCGGAGACTCCACGCGTAGTAAATGATGATTGATGCACGTTAAATGGGTCGAATTCCCATAGAAAATCATAGTCCTCCAGTTGGATTATCCAGTCAAAATGGTTTTATTAGGTTATCTTTATGGCAACTCCAGCAATATTTCTGTTCGTACTCTTGATTATCCGTGTTCAAATCACGTCCTGTTAATCACCAACGTTTGGATAAAGAAGGAAACTTCAAGGTACAACGTTTTCTCCAGCTGCTTCTATATATCGAATCTCTCCAAATGCCTCTCTATATAACCTCTCCATCGCATCATGGACCCATCACTGACGGGTCCAACATTCGGAACCTATGTAGGTATGGTAGCTTTTCACAGTACCTATAACGGACAATAGCATTTAATACCAAATTAAGTTAATATTATATGTTTGCATTCATGTTGCCCAGGTTCACGAGAAAAAAGTTTTTCCATGAGGTCCGCAAGAAGCTCCACAGTTTCATATAGTTTATTAATTGATTATTTACCTTCTTTTTACCCCGCACGAAGCGAGAAGTAATCAAACATAATATCGTAAGTTTAAATAACTTTTTTTAAATTTCTCTTTACTTGTTTTGCAGGGTACTGTACAGAAGTTTGTGGATGACTTCTTGACCACCATTCTGACAGCGAACGAGTGTCTACCCCCAGCGGTCAAGTGGCTATTTGATCTCTTGGACGAAGCATCTGCGAATCATGCCATCCTCGATCCAGAAGTGGCACATGCCTGGAAAAGTAACAGGTACCCATTACTGTTTTGTCATCTTTTATTTCAATACAAGTAACTTGCGCCGAGGCGACTCAGGAAATAGAACCTGCCAATGACGGTTCGAATCCCAGGGATGGCCAGCTCGCAACGATCACACTGTTGACTTAAAATATCCTTAGTGGTAGATGGTAAAATTCTTTATTATCGTAGGAGATTTTCGTGGTTTTTCCTTTCCATGTAATGCAAAGTTCCATAAGAGAAGAACGAAGGCTAGTCTGTCCCAAAGCTAGTCTAGGAGCTCTTCAGGGTAAGGTTCGAAATGACAAGGAATTGAAATTGTCTTATGAGTCGGCTGTTCAACGCCGGTAGTAAAATGAGATAGCCTCTTTGGTGGAATTCAGTTAAATCATCATCATCCTCATCAATGGCTCAACAGCCTAGGGTGGGTCATGGCCTTCTCAAGAACTTTTTTCCTGCTAGTGTTTTCCAGTTTTTAGTTTTTAAGACAAATGGTCTTTTTCTAGGCCATCTATCCGTCTCAAATTCGGCCTGCCTCTTTTTCGTGCGCCAACTGGTCTGCTATTGAAAACTCTTTTTGTGATATGGTCTTCGTCCATTCAAATAACGTGGCCTGTCTATTTTATTTTATTCAGTTAAATATTGGCTAAATCTTCTTATCAAAGTAAACTTTTTGTTTCGAATTTAATAGTATTCGATTTTATTTCCCATGGTGCCATTCAATTCTGCACTCATGACATTATTTAAAATATTTTAATTTATATCAGGTTATATTTTTGCTTTATTGAAATAAATTCGTTTAGCCAATTGCACGAAATTATTTTGAATTTAAAAACATTTGAGGAAGATGGGTGTGATTTTCAAAATTTTGCTTTTAGTTAGGGGTGCACAACCTTTTTCAATGAAGGGCCACATGCACAGCAGATTGACCAATGAAGGACCGCATGCCAAAGTGTTTAGACCGACATATTGAGAGCAATTGTTGGTGGTTATATAAACATCATTGTTTATATAACACTAAATTCTTTTTGTCGGTTTACCTTGTAATCTCTTTGCAGAAAATACAATACTTTAAAACGTTTAAAATTAGAAAATACAAAACTGATTACTTAAGAAGGAAAACAGAATTCGAAAATCAGAATCAATTTATCAGAAAAAATTTTGATAAATTGAAATAATTAAAAAACTATGGAAAAATTGAAATTTTTTTAATCACATTACAAAATACAAAAGTCCGTTTAAACATAAATTTTAAAATTAAATTTTTTTTTCATGGAATTAAATTTCAAATAAATGAATATTCCAGTTGTTAATATAAATTCAAGTTAAATACTTTGATTTAAAGGAAGTTTATAGGGTTAAAAATGATTGAAACTGAAACAAAACCCCTTAAGTGGAAAATAAGATTTAACATTTATTAGGGAATGTACTTTAACTTTCAGACATTTTTATTTTAAATTAATAATAAGAGGCTGAGAGAGGGAAGAAAAAGAAAGAAAGAAAACACATTAAATTTTAAGGAACTATATTCCTTAATAATAAAAAATTTAAGATACTTGTTTACAACTTTTTATGACGAATATATTTTTAACATGACACTTACTATTTACAATTAATACGCAATCAATTAACAATCAATAAAATTTACATAACTTTACGAAACTTATCTTGATTAAATTTTTTATACAGTTAAAATTTAATGATATACAAATCATTTCCCAGCATATAATCATAAATGATATAAAATGCTCCAAGAAAGTAGAAAATGGTTTAAAAAATTTCTTAATGGTTATACTGTAATTTGCAAAATTTTTTAATATTGTGATAATTTTATCTACTTGATCATGTGATATTTTTTGAGCCATTAAATGAAAATGTAATGATTGTATTTAAAGACTACTCTGTAATTTTGAACAGGCCAAATTCATTCTGGAAAACAGTCTTTCGACAGAAGCTGTTGTTGTGGGTAGTATTAAACTTAGAGCAAATAACATAATCAGTTTTGGAATTTGTCCTTGATGGTGTTCTTCCATTCTGGGTTTTTAAATCGCGGAAATACAAATAGCGATGTGTTATTTTTTAATTGTTTGAATACGAATTGCCATGTGTGATTTTTAAATTGCGTAAATAAAAAACTCGATGCTTGTTTTTCAAATCGCGTGAATACGAATCGTGTGGCTTTTAAATTGCGAAAGGACTACTCACAACTCTTGATTTTTAAAATGCATGAATATGAATCGCGATATATGGTTTTTAAAACGCGTGCATATGAATTGCGAGAAAAGTCGCAACGGATGATATTTTAAATGCCAGAACACGAATCGCGATATGTGATTTTAAATCCCGTAAATACGAAACGCGATGGATTATTTTTAAATCTCGTTAATGTTAATACGAAATGCGATGCGCAATTTTCAGATAGCGTAAATACAAATTACGATGTATGACTCTTAAATTACATGTGACAACAAAAAGAATAGGTTCGATGTGTGTTGTTAAACTTGCACGTGTTCGTTGATTTGGCTAAGATACGCAATTACTTTTTAAGTTACGAAAAAAAATTAAAACTGAATCGAATTTCACGAGTTGTAATATTGTGTGAAAATATCAGGTATATTCTAAATCACAAATAAAAATGCAGCAATAACGGGAAAGAAGAAAAAACCCGTTCGAAAAACCTCTTAAAAAATGCGTGTTAAAATCGGTACAAACAGAGCACGTAAAAAATAATTATTTTAATGCGCGATTCAAAACATAGTATTAAAAATATCATAATATGCAATCACGGGAAAAACGTAATAACTACTAAAACAATAACCAAAATACTTTTATATTTCAGATGAAATTGGAGTTAATAAAGTCCATCAAAATTTTATGTAATTTAAATGCGGGATTTGAAATTAAAATGTCGCAATAGCGTATAAAAAAATATCGGTACTTTCAAAACCTTGTAGAAATGGGTAATAATAATTTCTAAAATAACGATTGAAAAATAATTTGATTTGCGATAAAATCGTTACAAATAAGCCATGTCAAAAAAATGGTTATCTAAATGAGCGATTCTTTACTCGCGATTCGTAATAATATCGTGCTAAAATATCGAAGTTTTAAAAACCGGGCGGAAATGTGCAGCAATAACTGTTGAAGAAAGGATCTAAAGTCATTTAGATTTCCCATGAAGTTTGCACAAATAAAGCTTTTCATAACTTTCAAAAATCGCTATTTCAGAAACTACTTGAAAATGGGTAGCAATAACTACCGAAAAGTCATTGGAATCGGCACATTCGAAAAGCGTCAAAAGTGGTAATTAAAATTCGTAAATCGTAATAATGATGTATTAATAATATTGGGATTTTTAAAACTATGCTGAAATCCGTAGCGTTAACCTTCAAAAAACTACATTGATTGAGATTGGGTGCGTCAAAAACTTAAAAGTGTAAATTTAAATTACCGAATTTTTTTTATTATTTTTCAAAAACAAATATTTAATTTTTTTTTCATTTTGTTCAGATTGCTGCCGCGGGCCGCACATCGAAGGTTGGCGGGCCGCAGGTTGAGAACCCCTACTTTGAGTGAAGAATTGTCCTTAAACTAGTACTTCTGTGCCTATAAAATAACCGAATTTACAAATTCTGTATTTGTAACTACAAATAAAATGATCAAATGAACGAACTCATAACGCACAGGAGAAAATATAGTTTGTCGAAAGTAAGAACTCCCCTAACTATTCATCTGGACCCGTGGCGGTGACTATGGTAACGAGGTATAACTATTTCAAGTGGGGTCATTATTTAGGACAGGTTTTGGCTAGGGTCGACGAGAGAAAGGGAATATTTTTCCTTAGTCTATTGTGTTAGCCCTAGTGGGAAGAGAAGCTACTCTCCCTGAAATACGCTATTCTTGTTTACGTAGCAGCAGACGGCCTCAGACTTAGCCAGATAGACAGAAACTATAGTTGACCTCTCTTCCTGACTGCTTTTAGATTTTTGAAAAATATTTTTGCGTCATTTACGAAACAATTTTTCACCGGTATCTAAATTTATTTTCATAAGCTCAAGCAAAATAAAAGTGAGTCTTAAAGGAAAAATTTTAAATCAGAGAAATGTAAAGTACTTATCCAAAATTATTAAATGTGTAATTTTATTGATTTAAACTTCTTACGAAAAAAACGAAGTTTTGAAAGTTACTAAGTGCTAGATTCTTCCCAATTATACACTTTATAACTTCATAATTTTATAACCATGGCTGAACAGCCCACCTAAATGCTGTGTTTACCACTACCAATGTTCAACTCCATTGCCTTTTAATTTAGAAACTAATCCAGAAGACAAGTTAACTCCTGGATTAAGCATTGGAAGAAATTTTCCTTCGTGGAAGACGTTTTGGTGGAACTAAGCTGCATTTGCGTTACATGAAGAACAAAACCGAGAGAACTTCCCACAATTAAAATGACGGCAAGGGGTCTCTAACCAAGATCCGTCTCCCACTGAGGATATTTTACGTCATCACTGTGGTCGGTGCGCAATTCGTATCGACCTTTCATCTATGGGATTCGAACTCGGTTCACCTCATTGGAAAGCAATTATTTATACACTTTGAAAAAAAATTGGCTTCTCAATGTTAAGTGATTTTCCTCTCCTCTCTGTTACCATGGTTTCAGCGAATCTTGATTTTTCTTCTTCTCTGCAAACTTTATTCCTGCTGTTTTTTAAAAACTATTGCCACGAGGAAAAAGCAAGATTTGCTGAAACTATTGGAATGAAGAAGGGGGAAATGTGTTATATGGGAAAAATCACGTTTTATTTTATTTATTTATTTTTTTAAAGTATTGTGCTATCAAATATTACTGAATCAGGAAAATTTTGTAAAGAATAGAAAGCTAAAATCCATAATGTTGAGAAATTTTTTTAAATTATGAAACATAATATGAATTAAGAGAAATTTTATTTTCACAGCCTTCCTCTCCGATTTTGGGTAAACTTCATCAAGAATCCCGATTTTGTTCTGGACATCCAAAAGACGCCTGTGGTCGATTCTTGCCTCTCCGTCATAGCACAAACCCTTATGGACGCCTGTTCCACATCTGAACATAGGCTAGGAAAGGTATTCATGTTACAAAAATATCTCATCACACAAATAACTCCCCTACACTCTCAATTTGCAAACTCTGGTTTTAACGGACATCCATTAAAAGAAAAATCCATTATCACATGGAGCGTTTTTAAAAAGTGCTTAAAGGTGCTTATTTCCGTTTTTAAAGGTGTTTTTTTTTATTATTGAACATTTTTAAAAAGTACTTAATTTTCCTCTTTGAAAATGAGATCTAATTTCTTTACCGTGTCGCCACGTATTAGGAAAAAGGTTGGTTTTCACATTGCTTTATTCAATTTTTTCCCAATTCATTCAAACGCAATGCTTTTCGGTGTTCCGTCGGTCCGTAGCGTATGAAAGCTCTTATCATTTTAAATGTTTGATGAAATTCTTGAGCGTCTGCATGTACGTTCCACTGAGCTGGATATGGTGAGATTCTTGCTCTCTCATGTGCTGCAATTTGCTAGATATTCTCAATTTCAGGCTTCATTTTGAACCTTCTGAAATTGAATCGAAAAATCTCTTTATGGTGGCTAATTTATTGAAGAAAAGAGTTCTTTGTCAGAAACTAGATATTTTATCATGATCATGTAAAGTCTTTGAAAATTATTTTGCATTTTGTTATAATGTATTAGTGAGTGCTTTGAAATATTTTTAAGTGCTTGAAAAGTACTTACAAAAATTTTTATTTTTTGTTGAAGGATTTGACTACGCATCCTGTATTAGAAATTATTGTTGATTTTATTTATATTTTTTTTCCATTTCTAAAGCTTTAGTTAATAGATTCTGAATTGAAATTATTGATGTAAAATGTTGTGTTTAAAACCAGGATTCACCCTCAAACAAGTTGTTATTTGCCAAAGACATCCCAACCTATAGAAAAATGGTGAATAGATTTTATCAGGATGTTGCTGCTATGCCTCCCGTTACAGATCAGGAGATGTGTGTGGCTATGCAAGCACTATCAATGGTAACACTTTTCTGTCTTTATCCCATCAACCAACAAATGTATTTTCATATAATAATTGATTTTATTTGATTATAAATAAAATAAGTAATTGATAAAAAGTAATAAATAAAAAAAGTAATTGATAATAAGTAATGAATAATATAAGTAATTGATAATAAAATAAGTAATTGATTATAAATAAAATAAAAAAGAGAAAATACAAACAAAGCCTAACACGTGCAAAAATAAAGAAATATAAAACTACTTCCAAATTTATATGTAAATAAACAAAATATAAAATGGAACATCTACTGTTTGTCTAAGATAGGTACTCTTCCCTCCACAAAGTCTGCGGCAGTCTGGTGCTATGGAAACAAGAAGAGGGCATTTTAGGGAGGGTAGCTTCGATGGAGAGGTCTCCTTTTCTCTCCAAAGAGGGACCCCACACCCCTACTTGAAATAATCGTTACCATAGTCACCTCCACAGCTCCAGACGAATGTCTGGAAGAGATCTTAGACAAACAGTATTCCTTCTGTGTCCTATTAAAAATAGCTCCTGTGGTGGCAAATCCCAAATTTTAATAGTTTTTTAGGGAAAAAAGAGAAGCCACGCTCCCATACGTAAAACTGGACTGAATTGTTTGCACAGTACCGATATACAATGATAACCGGGACAATACTTTAAAGACACAATTTTCTAATGAATGAAGTGAAAATTACTAATGAATTTCGAATACCAAGAATGAAGTATTTGAAGTTGCTTCTAGTTATGGATGACTTTAAAAAGTGTAAAATTTTTGCAGATAAATTTCTTTAACCATATAATCAAAACTCTTCTTTCAAGAATCTAAAACAAATGTGGTCATGAATTTGCCTGAACATAAAACAACTCAACTAGTCCAATCTTTTTTAGAACTAATTACTTTCTAAAGACTCATTGATTCATTGCAACAACATCCATGACTTGTCAGCCTTGGCCTTCTCAATAAAAATTTTCCACGTCACCCTTTTTCCTGCTAGCATTTTCCAGTTTTTAGGTCCAAAAGATCTTTTTGTTTCCCAAAGTGTGGTACGCGTATCCTCAGAGTTACGGGCGCAGTTTAGGGGGGGTACGCTGTCTTATGCGAAATATCTTGCAACAAACGAAAATTTCAAAACATTTTATTTAAAAACAAAGCTAACCATGAAAATTTAAGATTACATATTTTTCTGTTGGCTATTTTTTGCAGAGTTACCTGTTAATAATGAGTGGTGTCAACAGCTAATTGTGATTCAGCTTTTGTGCAATTTTTTGATAGTAAAAAATACATTAATTTTTTTATTAATGGTACACAGTGTTACGAAAAATTTGGAAAGGGTACACAAAAGTTTGGTAAACACTGTTCTAGGCCATCTATTCATCTCGAAATCTGCCTGCCTTGTTTTTGTGTGCCAACTGGTCTGGCATTAAAAACTCTTTTTGTGTCTTCATCCATTCTGATAACTTGGCCCATTTTATTCTTTGTCGTTCAGTGAATGTCTGGTGCATTATGTTAGTGATAAAGCTCTAAATTTGTACTTCTAATTAATTGCAACACCTTTGAGTGATCTTTTGCAATGCATAGGTCCATTTACCTTTGCCCCTTCTTCAACAAAATGTTGAGGTCAGCTGAAAAAGAATTTTTTGCTCCTACAAATGGTTTTCTTGAAAAGAGAAGTTCTCCAATTACACAGACTTTCAATATGGACTCTCTGGGGATGGATCTGAACGTGGGTGGATTACGCAGACTCTATTTTTAAAAAAAAAAAGATTTTGATTAAGGGATCTCAAACTGTTGAAATTCTAACTTAGTATATAAAAATCAAGATGTTAAAAAATAAAGGTTCTTTATTTGTTTTCAGTCTCACAACGGAGAATTTGATATCACCAGTGCCTTGCGAGAACTCTACGTCTACGCTTCAAAATACAATGATCAGGTAAACACTCTATCCTTCTTTTTGGGGGAATGTATAATTCCAAAATTCTTGTCAAGAATCGATACTGTATTTTTATTTATAAAATGATAATTTTAAATTGTATAGTATGTTTATATATGCATAGAAATGTGTAATGAATTGTTACACATTGTTTGAAAATAGTATGAGCATCTCAAAGTTAGACGATGTTCCCTCTCTCTCCACACTTTTCCCCTTGCCGTAACCATGGTTTTGAGGAATCTTACCCCCCCCCCCAACGCCTGAATTGTCCTACTTCTTGCCAAAATGTGGGGTAAAAGCAACATTTGTATTTATTTCAGTTTTATCAGAAATTGAAATTTCCTTCTGACAGGCATGAGAGCTGAAAAGACGAGATAGAATCAAAAGTACATTTATGAGGGAGAAAACTTTTATTTTCGTTCTCGACAAAGCATATATGCTTGAATTTTTTAACATTTTTATTTTTTTTTAACTTTTGCATACAGTGTATGTTTCAACTTAAGGTGGCAAATTTTGTTATTCTTCAAAATGCATGACTAAAATCGTGGAGACCTAAACATGTTCAAGAAAACAATAGGGTACTATCCCCAGATAGCAAAATAAGGTTTATTTTCACTCAGCAAAAACTTTTTAATGCAAACCTGAAAAGGTTTGTTACGCGGTTTACGTGTAAACCTTCTAATCTTAAAACGAGATCTGTGACAATCTGCTCTATTCTACGCACATTACCCTCATTCAAAACCTTGGAAAACAACCTTCTATATAAAAACCTTAAATCGAGGTTGTCGGAGGGTTTTCAAGCGTGAAAAAAACTCCTGGTATAAAGATTGTCTTAAAGTGAAAGTAATCTTAAATCTAGGTCATTATAAGGTTTCTTTTTGCAACGTCTTGTATGCTCCACCTTGTCTTGAAATTTTAATGGTCATTTGATCCGATCGTTAGTGTGACGTCAACTAAAACGTCATAATGGACCAAAGTGACAATACTTTTTAAAAAAGCTTTAAAAACCTTTTAGAATGAAAGGTTTGAAACTGTAATATTTTGTCTTGATTTGAAAAAAGGTTTTTAGTACAAACATTTTCGTAAAAATAAAAAGAAAATTTCTACACAAGGTTGCCGTAAGGTAACATGCTTTTTGGAGTGTATGGATAAAACAAAACAACGTGAAATAAAGGCACAGAAATCTTTAAAGAAGAACCTTTATCAGTCCACCACTGAGGGAGGCTCTTTTTTATAGAATCGAATCTCTAGAATGTTATTCCCTTTATTTTAATCGTGTTTTTTTTTTAAACCAATTGTTCTTTGTTCAATAGGTACTCGAAGCACTGTACACAGATCCTTATTGTGCGAAGATACATCTGGCAGAAAAGCTGGAGACAGTAGCTTGCACACTGGAAGGCGAAGAGACCTCCGTCTGTTGAACAAAACGCTGCTGGTTCAGCTTTAAAAGTCCATTTATTCCTGGTGCGTGAGACCCCCAAACATTCCAATTTGAAGGTGTCTTCCAGGAGAATTGTCCTATAAAAAAAAAGAGAAAAAGAACCTCCTGGGTCAAAACACTGCATCATCACTCAAGAAGATCCTCAAAGACTCGTGCGGTGCTGTGACTACACTCATGTGTCTCCATTTGTTTTTATATAGTCATAGGGTCACACAGAGAGAGAGAGAGTGCTAAAGAAAAAAAGCTGGACAGTGAGAATATAAGACGCCCGGCATTGTGTTCCTGGATGTGTAGTTTTTAATCCTTCTTCATTGTTGTTATGTATATATATATATAAAAAAACAGATATAGTCATTATTGTATATATAATAATAATATGGCTTTTGTGTTCCACGGCTGCATTCTTCCCATAGAGATTTTCGCTACAAATCAGGGGCAGATTTTTTTTAGTGGACGCATCACAAAACTTTTGAGAGTATCATTTTCCGACGTCGTTTTTTGTGTGGCAAAAATGAAAAATTATTTTGGAAAAAGACAGGAACTACTTTTTATCCAATGAGAGCTTTAGAACTCCAGTAAATCTTTTTGCTAAAAAAAAAAACTAAATCTTCTGTCGTCGAAGTAGAGAGCTTCTGTCACCAAATCGAGTGTGCCCTGCAGTGGAAATTATAAAAGAGTTGGCGATGAACATTTTTAGGTACTTTTTCGATAGCCAAAATGCGCACAGAGTGTAAAGAATAGCAACTTCACAGTATTCTCCATGAAGTCCAAGCATACCCATAAATTTCTTTTTTCCTTTTTTTGAAAACAAAACACCTTGTTGAGTGTTTATTTATTATTAGCTGAATATCCGTTCTTCGTACAGTGTGAAAAAAAAAGAATCCAGCAAATTAGTGTTGAACGACACTTAAAAAATCATGCAAGACAAATTCCAACACAAATAATAAAGCTAAAATAATTCCAGTTTTTTAATTTATTATTTGTGCCCTTCTCGGTGCCTTTACGTTAATAGATTAAACAAAGCGCGTACTTTGTCGCTATCAGAATGAAGATTAACTGTATTCAGTATCACCTGTCATAATACTGTTAATACTTTATTTTAATGTATATACAGATACTTAATATTTATTTCTATGAAGCATTTTATTGTTACTATCTTTTCAAAATGCAGCTAGCTATGTGAGAAGTTCATTTGTGCAGCTATGTGAAGAGTTCAGATTGAAATTTTATTGTAATTTTTGCGATTATTTTTTAACTTCATTATTTTAATTTAGATTCATTTTAATGTTTCTTCAATACTTTGCGGATCATTAAATCCATAGACATTCAACTTGTTAAACGAATAAAATATGTATCTATGCACAAAGATTCTGCAAATGGTACACTTCAAAATTTTAACAAACTATTTACTTAATAAAAATAGGGTGTATTTAATAAACTACTAGTTAACAAAAAGCATAAATTCCTATCAAGTTCTCGAGTTTAATCCTTTATTTTTCCATGTTTTTTTTATCTCCAATTTGTAAGAGATATTGCTTGGATTTTTAATTAATGAAACAAGTTATTAAATTTGACTCTTTGCAAACGCTAGGCTAATTGGACAAGTTTGAATCCAATGAACCTGATAGGCTTATGACAATGCGCCAACGTTCATCACAGAATATATCATATTACCCTGATTCATAATGAGATTATCATTGCAGTAAGCCAACGCAGATTCCAAGCTGATTGTAATAAGCCTTTTAAAGCTGAAAAAAAATTTCCAATTCGCTGCCGTTTAGATAAATGGCGACTTTTGCAAAGAATCGGATTTTCTAATGAACCAGTGACCATACATAATGAAGTTTGAAGCTGCTTTAGTGAATGGTGTCACGTGATTCAGTATCAAAAGATTGTTACATTTAATATTCATTACAAAAACACCAGAAGCTGCTTTTTACGATTGCAAAAATACAAATGCGTGTGTGGCAAATGTTCAGTTTTTAACGAAGGATCAGGCAAATGAATGTTACCTGTGCGCTATGAACGAAAAAGTACCGATTTTTAAAAGCAAAATGACGTGTGCATCACGTGCATCGAGCTTGATCTGAAATGTATTACATGCCGGACCCTGATCGTCCAATTCACCCTACTTGTTGAGGTTTCAGATATATATACATATTGTCTTAGAGAACAAGACTTTTGTATCAATGTTTTAGTGATTTTTGTTTTACATGGGCTCGGAATAACAACGTTATTTATGAGACGTTTACCCTTATCCATATTGTAAAAAAAATTTACAAAGAAATATATTTAGAGAATATTGGATTGTATTTATTATATATGTAAAAAAAAAAAATTATTTAACAAACATTTAAAAGTTATGAAGTTACTTTTCGAACGCAGTTTTTAGCAACTTTTTGTTCAGATTCACCTTTGCTTTGAGTCAATAAAAATTGCCTAAAATTGAGAAAGACGAAGTTATGTTACTTTTATAGCTATCTCTATAAACATTAATCAGTATAACACGTTTAATATTTTTATAAGAATTTATTTTTTCAATTTTTCTTTTATGGTCGAATAATTTTTTTTATTCTTCAATAATTTTTTTTATTCTTCAAAACTGCTTTTTTTATTTTATCCTATTTAATATTTTTGAGCACTAATACTTTTTTATTTTTTAACACTGCTATATGTTTTTCTTTTCTTTTTAGTTTTTAACACTGTTATGTAATTTTTAATGAGCTTAATAGTTTTGTTAACACTGCATAATAAATTTTTTAGTATTTCTTAAATGCAAAATAAAAAATTAAAAAAAAACTACAAAAAGTTGCTAAACAATTGTGAACGGAAATAAATGAATACAAATATATGTTGATGTCCAAAAGCAAAAATGATTGTGCTCCAGAGAAAATCCAGATTTCTGGATTTTTTGCTAATCGCGATTCGAAAGTTTCCGGAAATCCAAGGTCCAGAAGTTTCAAGAAATCATCGATTACATTTATGTATAAGAATTCCTGTATATTTTATTTAAAAATATTAGAACTAGAATTTAAACTTGGCATTTCGTTCATTTGTTAATATTTTTTCTGGTAGAATAATAAAAAGGATTAGAGATAAAAAGTAAACTGATACATAATTATTTATTTAAATTATGCAGCATATGATTTATTTAGAATTTCATGTTTAGGAAATATCAATGACATAAAATTTATAAAGACATTAATTTTTTGAAATGTGTCATTAATGATTTTACTCAAGAAATCTTCAGGATTTTTGAGTTCGGTCTTACAATTACCCCTGCTAAAGGATTCGGATAAGAAGGATTTACGGAGAAATGAAAAAAGAGTTTCGAAACTAAATTTGTCAGGACAAGCATGAATTTATGAATCAAAATATATTTTAATCGTGTTTTAACCGAGTATTTATTGCTTGTGGATTGTTGACATTCACTTTTCCCGGTTAACGAACATTTTAAAATTATGTTTATGCTATATCCAAATGTGTATCAGTATACAGGAATGTTTTGTAAGCGACATTCTTTAGTTTCAAAAATATAAGTTTCCCTATTTATCTGAAGAAAAGTGTACATTTGAAACTTAGTATGAACTAATTAATTTTTGTATAATATTTTACAAAATCAGGCAGATAATGAAGAAATTTTAAACGTTAGCGAAGTCTAATGCTAACAACAGGAGCCTTACAGACCATGATATTAATAAACGTAATTCTTTCAAAATTTCGTGACAGTCAATAATACTATTCGATTTTTTTAAGGATAATTTTTAGTTAACACATAACAAACAAATTTTATTCAAGCTGTGGATGTTTTCAACTACAATGATTGATTTTCCTATCCATTGCAAAACTGATTGTATTTAACTATGTATATTAACAACAATGTTGTATTTATTGACATTCTATAAAAGCAGCATTACAAAATATAGGTTACCAAGCAGTGCAATGAAATGTGCTTAATCACTCGCTTTTTTAAATTTATCCAAAATAAGTTACCTTGAGCAAAATTTGAATAGTTTTGTAATTTCTGCCGAACAATTCATTCGACCATTTTAATTGGACTGCGTTACTCCTGTCCAAACCACTTAGATTGCCGTGAGCTAAAATTAACTTTTTGGATTTCAAAGAACAATTTAGTCAATAAAGTTAGTTTATTTTACTACTTTATTGCATTTTTGCAAATTATTTTTCGTGTTGTTATTTTAACTTTTTTCACACATGTCTATTGTTTTAGTAAAACATTTGCTGCTTTTATTGAATTGTGACTGAAACCGTGAAAATAATTTTATTTGTCATCTTCGTAGTGATTTGTACTTGGAGTTCTTAACTTTTAAGGCCCTATTCATACCTTTATCAAGTATCTGAAGGGCATGGAACAGATTTGTTCCAAACATCCCTATCCATTGCATAGATTACACAGTTCAATTTTCGAACCTTAGTTAAACATAGAAAGTGAGATTAAAAAATACTAGGTTCATACTTCTAGTTTTTTTACGATTTGCCTTCTAAAGTAGGCTTTTGCCAGCTAAAATCAAAATCATGGCTTATTTGTCTCCGATGACAAGTAAGCTGAAATCTTATTGCCTAGAATTGAGCAAGAATTTAAAGAGCTATTATGAAAACTGTTATGTCATTTAGTCAACAAAAAAAAAACATTGTTCTTAATATTTTTCTCCCCGTATCCGTAGTGTGTATTAAAATTCCGCTTTGGAATGGAATTTGAAGATAGTGGTTTCACTAAGATACCATGTTTGTCTAAAAATGTTTTTTTTTTTTTCTTCCTGATATCTGGAGCTTAAGTCCAGTACGGATAGATAAGAATTTTATGAAAGGGGTTTTTTTTCCGATGCCACCTATATCGAAAAATATTATTATTCAATTCCTACTATGAGTTCACTCTCTCCCTCTATCTTGTTCAAATTTTCAATCGTTCATGAAATTCTTTTTATTTATTCACTCAAATTCAAATACAGTTTTTTTTTCTTTCAAATATTAATTCATTCAGTAAATAGGGATGAGCGAAATGGAATTTTCTGATGAGTTAGTCATTATTTTGAATTTTACTGTAAGCAATTCAGTTTTTCACCTATTTTAAAAGTAACGTCAGTGATAATTTGTAACTTATACTTCTATTGGAACAACAAAAAAATAGTTTATTGCGCACATTAATTATTTTATATTCGCTGTGTCAGATAAATTCAATGCAGAACATGACGTGTGGTCCACGTCACCCAATTTATACTTTTTAGAGTTGTCTGATACACCACGCGCCTTTTCTTTTTTTCAATGCATTTCAAATAAATTTTTTTAATCTTATAGTGGATGATACTTAATGTTAATACAGTTTTTTTCAAATTTTAGTTTTATATGGGAGAAAATTTTTTAATTATTTATTAAAAAGTAACTAAAATAAATTTTTTATTTGTTTGCCTAGGTAGGATCTGACTTTAATTATTTTTTTTTTTTTTTAAATTACTCGTTTGGTCAAAAAACATAAAAAGATTAAGAACTTATGGTACAAATATTTTTGTTTTTCTCAATGTGCAAAGAGTTCCGAGCCCTAAATTTCAAAAAAATTGTGCAGCTGAAGAAAGAATAACTTAAGTGATGACTGCCTCCTTTTTATCATCGAAAGCCCCCCCCCCAACCACCACCAGTTCAGTGTGCATGTACCACCAATCCACCTTTTGCTAAAAAAAAGAAAAAGAAGAGAGATTTCAAAAAAAGAAAAACCCGTGCCATCTTTTACCCCCCTTCCTCCCCATGTGTCATACACAATGCCTGTGATACACTCTTGTCATAAACACATAGACTATCTCACATTTTTGGGAAGAAAAAAAACAGTTCTCTGAGCTTCGTCTCCTTCGTGGACCATGGTCTCCAGGATACCGTGGTCTCTAAGTTCACGTGCCAGTCCGTGCTTCATAAAAATGGATTCTTTATTTTTGGCTGTGATATCTTCTTCTTCTTCCCTTCTCCCCTTGTACGGAACCAGAAGGACGGCGCTGTCTACCCCCTAACTTTTTGTTGGTCACTATTTCCTCTCGACTATCTTGACCCCCACCCCCTTGCATGGGGGAAAGGTCCAGCAGAGGAATGTGTTCGCGCAAGTATTTTTTTATACCAGAGACGAAACTTGTAACCATTGTATTGAAAATGAAGTAAAAATGATATAACACTTTATTCTGTGTGATTTTTTGTTTACATTTAGGGTAACATTTTAACAACTAAATACTCAGTTCAGATAATAAAGGTTTTTAACACGTTGAATTCCATGGGGGTCACCGGTGACCGGCACTGAGTTTGTTCGTAACGCCACGGGGATCACCGGTGACCGGCGAAGTCAAGATTATTAGAAACACGTAATTCGAGTAAATTTTTAAGGCTCTTAGTTTTTTTATATTATTGTCGTTACTAAAATGGTTTGTAGAAATTAATGCAATATGAAATACACACAAAAATAGTTTTATTTATGTACACCGAAATACCAACTTGCTCTGGACAGCGAATAAATATTTTCAAGTGGTAGTTTATCAATTGAGATTTTTGGTTTAATAAATTTAATTTAGATTTTTATCCACCACTATTTCTAAACAATTCGTGGGCTTATATAATTCACCACTTTTTTCAGATATGTCATGCTTTTAAAAAACTAGCAAAATTTGTCCAATATTTGCAAATTTAGTTTGCAGTTATTTACCGTTTGGCCAGACGGGCAAGCCATATAAATTCAACGTGTTAATATCGCCTGTCATATTGACTATCTACGAGGGGCACCCAAAAATCTTTATTTCCGGCTGAACAAAATATACCTTGATGGTAGAACATGTTAACGAAATGGGCGGAATGTCGATTTGGCTCAAGGGCCTTCCAATGCGATGAACCGGGATCGAGTCCCACCGACCACGAAATATCTTCTGTGATTAGAATCCGTTAGTCTCCATGCAAATGCAGGGCATCAGTCCCCTTGTCTTCTGGATTGAGTTCTACGTAGTTGAACATCAGTAGTTATAAACCCAAAAATTGGGTTCAACGACGGTTACATAAAAAAAAAAAAAATTTTTTTTTGAAAAATCTTATAGTCACTATGGGAAGTTAAGTGCCCGGTATACATTTAGCCGAACACTGAAGTTTCTCCTAATCGGTCTTCAGATAATTTTAAAATTCTCTGTTTATAACTACAAATAAACTCAATGAGAAATCATCAAATGAACGCAAAAGAACATTGCTTCTTGACCCCACGGGAACTCTTACTGTTTCCCTCATTTATGTAAAGAAAGCCTTTTCTTTGTTATGCTTCCATCAACATTTGAAAATTAATCAAGTTTGAGGGAAGCATTCTTCCCTCTGCCTTATAAAAGGTTAAAGGGAGCCGGGATAACCTGGTTGGTAGGACAGGAGGTCGCGTGTTCGATCCCCGCCGGCCAAAGACTCCCCGTGTAGTGAATGGTGATTGATGCACGTTAAATCTGTCGAGTCGCAAAGTCCTCCATGTTCACATAACAAGTCAATGACTCTGCGGGTACTGATCCTGGAGTTCCCTTGTCTTCTAGATTGGTTCAAAGTTACAAGGCTACGGAGTTGAACATTATAGTCGTTAAGCCAAAATTGGGTCGGCTGTTCAACAACGGTAATAAAATAGAAGGCAATAATAAGCGATAAAAAAAAAATTTGTTTTCATAATTTTAAAAATTCGTCATTTTTATAAAAAAATATGAGTGATCAAAATGCGAAAACTTATTCGTTATTTATATTTATTACCAAAGCAACACCTTAGAAGACAGCGTGTTCTCGTCGCCAAAAGTAAATAATAAGATTTCAGCATTTTCACGTGATTATTAGATTCTTACTCAAACTTTTTTATGTTTCTAAAATCCAAAGTTTGAAATTAATTATAATTAAAAAAAAAGTTCTTTAACAAGAAATTAGAGCCCTACGGTTTGAGCTTCCCAAAAAAGGTCTCAGTGATGCCTTGCAAAATATCCTCAGCTAGGTATCATGGGTCCACTTGGCTAAACAAGGGATAGTTCGCCAGAAGTTGGCTCCTCGGATGCATTTCAGCGCGTGAATAAGAGGAGAAACCGCGCAAGAAATGCTCGCCAAACACTTTTTCAATCACTCTTGGCTTTATCATCCGCTATTATACCTTTCGTTACTCTAGCTAATTTATATTTAAAAACTGCTGCTTTCTCAGCAACTCAAGAGTGAGAAATTTATGAATGTTAAAAACACACGATTGCGAAATAAATATGTTAGTCATACAAATAGCAACCTTGATGTTCACATCCTTCTTCCAAAAATAGTATCGTCGAATACCATGTGATGAATCAACTCCTGATAAAGTTCTATCTTCCTCCACGAAGTTTAGTTTCCCCTGTCTTCTGGGTTGGATTCAAAATGACTTGGCTACGGAGTTAAACATTAGTAGTCATAAACCCAAATTTGGGTCGGCCTGTCAAACGACAGTTATAAAATATTAAATAAAAAGGTCGCCGATATATTTGCTTTGAAGAATATTTCATGTGAACTGTCAACAAAAAAAAAAATTATATCAATTTTGAGCGTGTACTAAATTACGTCAAAATTGAAATTAATTACCTTCGAGAAAATCGTGCTACTGGTTTAAATAATCTGAAAAAAAAGAGAAGGATTTTCATCTCAGTTAAAATAAGCGGACAACCCTTTTAACAGTTTCTTGTTCTTTACTTGATTTAATAAGCCTGAATATAGTTTACAGAACTACTTGAAAAAGAACATTTTAACTCCAGAAAGCAAATTTTGCAATTCTATCACTTTTAAATTTATCTAAATGCAGCATTATAACATCTGAATAATTTAATATTAAAAACCTGGAGAAAATATTTTTAGTTTGAGGTGTATATATGATACCGTGAAGTAACCGAAAACTGGTACCAGGATAGCCAGATTGGTTCATGTCCAACAGGTCGTGGGTTCGATCCCCGCCGGAGGAAGACTCCCTGTGTGGTAAATGGTGACTGATGCACGTAAAGTCTGTCGAGTCGCGAGTTTTTTTTATATAGTTTCATGCATTTTTTTTTCTATTATTACAGTATTCAACAATATATGATGTCTTATGATGAGCGTAAGGTTAATTCATGATTGTAATATCCCCCCCCCTTTTTTTTCATTTCTAATTTAAATTTATTGTATTACTTTTCTTTGTCACCTGGACAGGATTTTCCTCTTGACGACGAATGTATATTCTTTGTATTTATGTGTTTGTTTTTGCTCCCAATAAAGTTATATTAGTTTGTAATTAAAAAAAAATTAAAGAGCTTTGGCTTAGTCCTGGCATGTTAAATTGTAGATAAGGCGATATTGATAAAGCTTGGGAGGCTGATTCATTTGCATCGATTTATGCTTTTTCTTCATTTTATATTTAAGTATTTGTCGTTTTCAGGTTATGATTTTTTTTTTTTTTTTTCAAGACTGTTTTCAAAATCGCGCCAAACGTATATTCGGATTTCACCAAAATTTCGGTATCAGTTAGAACTGAAGTTAATTTTCATTGGCAAATATCCAAAAAGAAAAGACCTTTTAGCATACCCTCCAACTTATGAGGATTTTGAAAATAATTCTTTCTAGTGGTAGCGAACCAAAGTAGAAATTTTTAAAGCAAATGGATTTCTCATAAAACTTTTATCAGAACTTAAGAATCTAGCCATATGGCCTGCACTTTTATAAGTAATAGTGGACAAGTTACGCTAAAATAAATTTTTTTAAAATATTAAGACATTAATTTTGCTACCGTCTGAAAAGAAGATTTCTGAAACTACGGAAATTCCGTAGCAGTTGGAGGGTATGTTTTAGTATAAAATTGTCTTATATTTATAATAAACGTTTCGTTTATTAAAACAGCAGTTCTTCAGAAATCGCTTTGAGTTTGCTACTAAAGTTCTAATGCTATTAAAGCTTCTGAAATTGATTAAGAAATTAAAAGATGATCTGAAATAAATAAATGACCCATTATGCATGATCCAAAACGTGTAGTAACGTTTTATTTCAATATTTCACCCACAATTAAAACGAAATCATTAGCGATCTTCGCAAAAGGGTATTAAAGATTCCAGAAAAGTTTTTTAAAATCTTTTAAGTTGCTTTTTAAGAATGTACCGTGAATGACAGAAATCAATTGAATGTCAACAGTCGCTTTGGTCAAACCGGATATATCCGGTGTGATATCTATTCGTTGATATTATGTTTATTGGATATTTTAATGTCTGATGAGGATTAATTTTGAGAAATATTAGTTTTTACATGCACCTTTATTAAATGCATACTGGGCAATGACATTGAATCTTAAAAAAATTTCTGTAGGGCATACCAGGCAGTGGCACTGAAACTTAAAAAATTTATGTAGGGCATACCGGGCAGTGGCACTGAAACTTAAAAAAATTTATGCAGGGCATACCGGGCAGTGGCACTGAAACTTAAAAAATTTATGTAGGGCATACCGGGCAGTGGCACTGAAACTTAAAAAAATTTATGTAGGCAAAAGTTTATTACTTTAATTAGGAAATGAATCTCGCTTTCGACATTTCGCAAGAATGAGATAATTTCAATGATTTTCCATTTCATTTTATTTTA
Source organism: Parasteatoda tepidariorum (assembly GCF_982258835.1). NCBI lineage: Eukaryota > Metazoa > Arthropoda > Arachnida > Araneae > Theridiidae > Parasteatoda > Parasteatoda tepidariorum. Next base: position 131,985,299 of record NC_141756.1, on the reverse strand, counting down.
TAACAGCCGTTGAACAGCCGACCCAATTTTGGACTTGCGGCAACTAATGTTCAACACCGTTGCGTTGTCATTTTAAAACCAATTCAGAAGACAAGAAAACTCCTGGATCAAGTATTGGGTGGGGGGGGGGGTGGAAGACTTTTTGAGCCAACTTACCCACATTTGCGTAACAGGGAGAGGACGATAACTTTCCACAGTTAGCTTGACGGCAAGGGAGTCTAACCTATTATCCGTCAGCCACTGAGGATATTTCACGTCAGTGCGAGCCGGGTGCGGAATTCGAATCAACCAGCCATTGCTGGGATTCGAACCCGGTTCACCTGATTCTAAGGCGAAAGCCCTATCCTCTAAGCCACCACGGCTATGACGACTACATTGCGATTGACAAATTCTATTTTGATATGTTGCTTGGTAATAATCCCCCGAATAGCTTTTTTTTTAAAAAAAAGTTGCCGGACTTAAAACTATTTTTCATGATAGCTAGACTTAAAACTATTTTTCATTCTAGCCATTTGGGTTTTTCGTGTTTCTCTTCCCTCTGTAACACAATAGTTTAAATACATGAGAAATTTTGGGAAAAGAGAGTTATAGAGAAAAGTCTCTTGATATTAATGCAGGTTGGTTCTAAATTTATTAATCAAAATAATTACCTCAGAAATATATCTTCGAGTATTCAAGTTCTAGTATTTTTTATGCGAATTTCATCCAGTGTAGCAAATTCTGAATAAGTTGAATTTCTGTTATAATTACCACGGGAACCATCGTTGCGAGAAAATAATAAATTCTCCTGCAAGACGCATAAACATTTTCCTCGCAGATAAAAAAAGAAAAGAAAAGAGAGTATCACCAAAAGAAAAAAATATATGCGTCAAAATGCTGAATTGCCGATCTTTTTATCAAAGGGGCTGGGGTGGAAGGTCACGGGGACCTCATTTTCACTATTCAGCATACTTATTATTTATATTTATCAATTTTATGTTCACACTTTTATGTACTTATGTTTTAGGAACACAAATGAAATTATTACACTTTTTTAAAATAGCAGTATTTTTTAAAAAATAGTTATAAAAGAGCCTTGGTGATTCAGGGGCGCCTTCCAATGAGGTGAAGCGGAGTTCGAATCCCAACGATGGCTGGTCGACGCGAATGCCGCTCCCAACCGACCACAGTGCTGACGCAAAATATCCTCAGTGGAGTCCCCTTGTCGTGAGATTTTCCCCTCCATTTAACGCAAATGCTGGCTAGTTCCATCAAAAAGTCCTCCACTAAGGCAAATACCAGAAGTTCCCTTGTCTTCTGAATTGAGTTCAAAATGACAAGAACATATCGGTTAAATGCATACTTGACATTAGAGAAAAACATTGATGAAGGGGGCAAATGTATTAACTAGATGTATTTCACTGGTGGAATTCATTCACTGGTGGAATTCAATAATCGGTCGCTACAAAATATACTGCAATTAATGAGTTTCTTCAGATCCCTCAAAAGGAGAATAAAGTCTTCAGAATTAGGGACCACAAGTTTGATGCAGACATAACATAATCGAGGTTAAATAAAGTGATAAAAAATAATTTCTTTGGTGACTTCCATGACATACTTCCAAAAGAAATAGTGAAACTACTTATGATGCACTTTTTAAATAATTAGCGGCAACTACTTTTAGTTATTTGATGGGTCAGTGAAAGGAGTTGAATATAAAGAGACATATTTCCGAGAACAAAATGGCATTTCTGTCAAGAATTGTTTCAGCATGAATAAATATTTCTATATCATGTTCAACCGCTTTTCTTACCTTCTTTTTTATTTCATTCATAAAAATTCTCAAGGAACAGAATTAAAAAGTTTTAAGTTAAAAATTTTTTTTTTTTTATGTGTAAAAAACGTTTTATTAACCATTAGTTTACCATACCGAGTTATCTCTGGCAAATAAGTCTTTGTGGGATAGTTTTTTAAAACAAGTGATTCTTTCAAGTGATACACATTTTACTCTTTTTTTCTACGCAACCATCGTATATACCAGTGTTTCCCAAACTTTTGCATACCCTCTCTAAATGTTTCGTAGCCCTCATAAAAAAATGAATGTATTTTTTTGCTGTAAAAAAAATTGCGCAAACGTTAAAAATCACAACTGGCTGTTGACACCACACATTATTAACTGTTAATTTTGATGAAAATAGCCAATAGAAAAATACGCAATTGTAAATTTTCATGGCTAGCTTTGTTTTTAAATAAAAAATTTTGAAATTTTCGTTTGTTGCAACATATTTCGCATAAGAACTAGTACCCACGCTAAACTGTTCCCGCACCCCTGGGGGTACCACACTTTGGGAAACACATACAATCGCATAAAACACGCGCTGTCCCACAATCCAACACCAAAACTTCCAAACGAAACTTTGCAAACTTCTAACCACAGCAAATTATTATTAGTATTTAGGTCGCTTAAAACAAAACAGACAAACAAATTCTCCGACTTTTCTCGGGATTATCGGGGGTAAATATAAGCCAATATTTTTTATTCAAAACGATTTTGAACGTAAACAAAGTTCGGTCCTTTAAAGTAGTCACAACTAAAGTAGTTATAGCCACATTTTTAAAGCTGTAGTGTAATAAAATGTATTTAACTACAAAAATAATCTAGTACCCAGGAACTCTGTTCAGACATTCCTAAGCATTTTATTAAAAAAATTATTTTGAGTTGTTTCTCTTTTTAAAATGGAGCAGCCATTTTTTCCCAACTCATGACATAATAACATTTGTTTTGGTTTTACCTACAAATTATATCAGCATAGCAAAAAAAATTATATTAAAATAGTGGAGATTTAATGACTCTCAGTTCGTTTATCAAAACAAACAGAAACGCATAGGGAAAAACGACTGTTGTCATTCCTAAAACAAAAATTAATTTATTCGAAAAGATATAAAACGTTCCATTTACATCCATGTTTTATTATCTTATTACAATGTCATCTACAATAGCTCATTTATAAATGGGTGTTTTTCTATATAGAGGGAATGTGTTATTCTTAAGAAAAGGAAGTGAAAAAGTTGAATAGATGGCTACCTTTCTACAGAAGCAGATTCGAGTAAGTGTTCATTACTCCGCCAAAAGATTTTGCACACTTTATAAACCTTCTTTAGCTCTACCCTAATTTTGAGATCCACTCACTGCTAAATATATAAGTTACATTTCTACAATATACGCAAACGACAAAAAATTCAAAACTGTGATTTTTTATACATTTGGCATTTATGTGTAATAAGCTACTTATTATAAAAAATATATGCCTATATATATATATATATATATATATATATATATATATATATATATATATATATATATATATATATATATATATATATATATATATATATATATATATATATATATATATATATATATATATATATATATTATATTATATTATATTATATTATATTATATTATATTATATTATATTATATTATATTATATTATATTACATGACATTACATTACATTACATTATATTACATTATATTATATTATATTATATTATATTATATTATATTATATTATATTATATTATATTATATTATATTATATTATATTACATGACATTACATTACATTACATTATATTACATTATATTATATTATATTATATTATATTATATTATATTATATTATATGCACACTTATGTTCATAAATGAAAAATAATTCAGAATCACACGGAAATTGAACGTGTGACAGTTTCGTTAGCATCCATTCCTATATAACATTTCTTGGTTTCAGGAATTTTCGTTTCTTCCTCTTTCATTTTCAGAAAACAATGATTTAACTAAAAAAAAAGTTATTTATAAATTTAAAAAAAGTTTTTGCAGAATATTTAATAGTATCGTTTTCTTCTCTTTTTTCTATTCTTCTCTTCTTTCTTCTAAGCCTCTTCCTTCTCTTCTATTTCTTCTCTTCTTTCTATTAAGAAACTTTCACTCTTAGTCTTTGATAATGCCAATAGATGTCGCTACCAGTCATATTTAAGCCAGCCAGTCTAGAAAAGAGTTTTTCTCGGAACATATTAAAGAGAATAAAACGCAACACAAAACTGACTAAACATCATTTTAAACATTGAAATACAATGCATTAATGAATGTTCTTTAAAAAAAAAAGGATATTTCATTCCTCTCATATTCGAAAATATGAAACAAGAAAAGAATCTTTTACGATAAAAAAAATAATAATCCTTGTTTTCAATCTGCCAGGTACTTTTGTGCATGACCATAGCCTTAATTCCAATTTGTGACTCCAATAAAATTAAGAGTCACCACTCTTTGTTCGTGAGTTTTCCGTTTTAACAACAACAGAAAATTTCAGACATGGAGGAAGCAAGCTTAGCTCTGGTAAGACTATCTTTACAAGGATATATATAGTCGGACCTCTATTTAACGAATTTCCATTTTGCGAATTTCTCTATTTTGAGATTTTTTTCAAGGAACCAAGAACATTTTGGAAAATTTCATCGTAATATAACTTTCAAATAGCGAAGTGAATTTTCTATTGAACGAGCTTTTCTTTGATATCTACTTTCCCTATTTCTTAAAATATTTCAGAACAATTCAAACTTGTTAAAGCATTTTATGGGTGAAATGACCCTAAATTAATTTTCGAAGCCACTTAACTTTTAGAGAAAGCAGTAAAAACCCTTTCCCTTTTTGTTTGTATTTCAAACGAAAAACTCGGAACGAAAATTTTATCAATAGCAATTAAACTTAAAAAAGCATGTGATAATGTATGTTTATTATTACTTTTATAATAAATGCAATATATGTGGCATGATAGTATATTACTGGATAACGAGTTTTGCTCTATTCTTGCTTTCCATGCAGATTTCTTTTATGAATAAATAGTAGATACTAAATTACAAGATAAAAGTGTATCAATTGCTATTTTAATTACGTCTAGTGTTTATGAATTTAAAGCCTGTTTAGTATTTAAGTATTTAAAAAGGTGATTTTCTACTAAACGAATTTTCCATATAACGAACTTATTAGGATTTAGCGACTTTGTTAAATAGAGGCCTGACTGTGTGCGTGTGTATATATATATATATATATATATATATATATATATATATATAGTAAATTGCGATTAAAAAATTTTTTGCCAATTTTTTCCCGATCACTACTTTTTTCGTTGAAAATATCCCCATGAGGATTTTATTATTATTTTTGTTAAAAAACAAATTGTTATGAAAAATATTTTTAAAAATTATTTCTTTCTTTAAATATTTCATGATTTTAGTAGGATATTTAAGAAATGCTTCAACATAAACATTTTACTCGTTTATGATTTTTTAAATAGTTAAAAATGACAAATATCCCAATTTTTCCCTCTTATTTTGATTTATTTTTTCAATTCCTACTATTAGTTCATACTATTATCTTGTTCATATGTTCAATCTTTCATAAATTACTTTTTACTCATTGTACTCAAGTTCAGATTTTTGAAATCTGTAGTGGATGACATTTGATGTTAATGCAGTTTTTTTAAACATTAATTCATTAATTAAATTTAATTTTACATGGGAGAAAAATTTTTAATTATTTAATAAAAAGTAACTAAAACAAAATTTTTCTTTGATGACCTATGAAGGAATTGACTTTTAAAAATATTATTATTTTTTTGTTGAAACTTTTAAAAAAAAGTTAAAATAAATAAAAGGATAAAAAGAAAAAATAGTTTTGAGGTCGAACCATCCAGCAGCGTCTGTATCACAACGGGTTAGGATTTTTACTTAAACTTTTCTAATATTAACTTTAATCATTATCTGAAGACTAGCTAAATTTGATAGCAAATTATGCTGGTTTAAGAAAATTGTGGTTGTGGAATTAGCCATCTATCTGGACTATTTTTAAAATTTGCGATTACGATATTTTATTCTCTTATATCTAGGAATAAAGAGGTACGCAATGTTTCTTTATATATTTTATACATTATATATATGTAATAATATTTTTAAATATTTATTAAATTGTCTTATGAAATGTTCATAATAATGCAAAAATGTGTAATATTGCAAATATATATTTAAGAATTATATAATGTAAATTATGGTTTAAGAAGTAAAACAAAGAATCGTTTTCCAGTGAGCGAGGGAAAAGAGCATTTCAGAGTTCTCTTCACTTGTGGGTTAACACGGAAGTCTCTCGCAGAATCGTGCCAAAACTTGTCCTAAACACTTGAAATATTTGTACCTCGTTATATAGTCACCGCCACGGATCCAGACTAGGGGAGCTTTTACTTTAGACAAACTATAATTTTCGTTTCCACCCTTCCAGCAAAAATCTTTTAAACACTACAGCACTAGTCATTAATATTTATTTTATTATCACTATTTGATACGCTTACTTCGATGTTTTATATAGTTTAATTAATTACTAAAATAAATAAAAATGTTTTAGTTTCTATGCTTATGCATATTCATATGAATAATATGATTCGATGTTTTTACTTATTTTTAAATAAAATATTTTTAGTGTTCTATTCAAGATTCGTAGTTTTGAATTTCCCCATTGAGGAACGAAGTAATATTTTAAAAATTTATATAGGCTTTGCTAACATTTTTTAAATTATTATTTTTAAACTTCATTTTTTTTTTTTTTTTTTTAGTTGAGACTTTTTGACTCTAAAATGGCCATTTTTCTAAAGGTCTTGGGGGTTCACTAAACCTGCCCCCTCCCTCTAAATTAACTTTTTTTTTTTAATACTACGCAGGATTTTAATTTGAATTTTATACCGTTTCCAAAACATTTGTTTATATTCAGAATTGTTTTCTAATTTTCATTTATTAACGCCTGTTTTTGACTGAGATAAACATATGCCAAAATGTTTTTTTTTGTTTTTTTTTTCTTTCTTAGAAAAACCTTCATCAGTGCAACAGGTTGTACTGATGAAGGTTGCCCTTTGAGCATCTGAAACAGTTGTCTGCATAAATATTTTTGTGCTCCTAAACGTTGTTTACCTTAGTTTGTATTTTAGCACAAAGGTCGGCCACTTGTGTATTTACAACAACTAATGTTCAACGACATAGCCTTGTAATTTTGAACCCAATCCAGAAGACAAGGGAACTCCAGGATCAAGTATTGGGAGAAATTTCTCCTTCGTGGAGGAGTTTTTCCATTCATAGAGAGGAAGACCACGAGAACTTCCACGGTTAACCTGACGGTAAGGGGACTCTAACCCATGATTCGTCTACCACTAACGATATTTCACGTCAGCACTGTGGTCGGTGTAAGCAGGGTGCGGAATTCGTATCAACCAGCCATCGCTGGAACCCGGTTTACCTCATTGGAACACTCTATCCCCTGAGCCATCACGGCTCTTGTCATTGGTATTGTTTATTTATACCTCGACCCGCCCTATTCAGGGCACACGAGAGTAGAACAAACATTCTACAGACAAAACATACATAAAACACAAAAAATTACATTAGCAGCAAGTATAAATGGCATATAAAGAATAAATTAAAATATGAAAATATTTACACTATAAAATACAAAGGCATAGTGAAATGCCTTAAACAAAAGCATAGAAAATAATTTTAACGTAACTTTAAACTAAAGCACAGAAGTTAAAATGCATTTTAACTCTAAAATTAAGTATAATAGAATGAATATCATTAATTGAAGCAAAATATTAGAATCACAAAGAAATTCAAGATACAAAAGGTTCAAAAGTCATGGATAACTTAAGAGTTTGACTAAAACAAATATTGTAAGATGGGTTGATAGAGTTTGTTGACACGGAGTGATAGTTAGGTTACATTGTTAGTTGAATTTGGTGGATTTAACATGTCCTCAAGTGTAGTTTTGATGATTTCTTTAATAATTCTTCTGCAGGTAAAGTTTGAGAATAGCTGATGTTCTGCTTTGTCCTGGAATTCCGTGCCACGCTGTGCATGAAATTTTGGCAGTGGCAAATCAAGTGTATTATATCTTGTTGAGAGTCACAATATGAACAAATTGAGGATTTTCTAAAAAATCTTGATTGATGGGTGCCAAATACTCCGTGGCTGGTTATGGTCATTGGTATAATTGAAATCAGTGGCCGGAAGTAGTCCCACTTTTTCCGTAGTGTAGTGCGCTACTTTTGAAAAGATGTGAGATACAAAGAAGTTAGTAGTGATTCCTGACAACTACTTTTAGCGCTAGACAAAATTCAAAAAAGTGTTCGAATCTGATTGGTGCAAATCCTCCACTGGCCTGTCAACGAGATGAGAATGCCTCAGTGGTCGAGCGTCAATAAGATCTATATCTGATGCTCGAAAAAATCAGTGCGGTCGAATTGTTCCTGAGAAATCAAATATCTGACATTTTTAAAATTCGATTTCACAGGAACTATTAAGTACGTTTTTGTATCTGATGTCGTAACTTAAAATATCGTCTGCATTTAAATATCATCTGCATTTAAATATCATCTGCAACTTAAAAATATCGTCTGTCGTTGTTCAATCATTAAGATTGAGTTTTAGAAAGTGAATATCCGATCAAAAGTTATTCAGGCTGGTCCGTTTTTTGTTTTTCGCACTGTATTTTATTTCATGGGGGACATAAAAAAAAAGCATTTGTTACTAAAATCATAAATATTGGATGATAATTTCCCAGCATTTCTCAAATCACTGTCGAGAAAAGCTTCAGAGTTTGAAAAAAAAAATTCGTAAAAAGTGCTTTGGAATAAAATAAAAAAAACTATTTCATGTACACATGAAACTTCTTAATTTCTCCTCATACGTAACCAAGCCAATTTTTTATTCAAAATCGTTTTGAACATTGGTGAAAATGAAGTTCTCCAGTTAAGTCTTCTAAAAGTGGTGACTACTTTTTGAAATCACTGGCCATATTATAAGACGCACTCTAAGATTCTATGTAAAATTATAATTATCTGGTGCTTTATTGTTTTTACGTACCTTGTTTACATTCGGGAATCAATTGATTAACATTGTAATGGAAAAAAATGCACATAGGAAGAATAAAAACCCATTGCATGTATGTTTAAAAGATATTGCCTCGTGCAAATCATGCAATTATTAAAACACTACAGCGCTTGGTCGAATTAAATATACTAATATAATGGTTGATATAATAAATATTCTATATAATATATAGTCTAATTGATTTAATCGTCAAATTTACATTATAGTCTCATTTAACGCACGAACGTGTAAACAGTCGTATTGTAATTAAGATTTTACATAAGAATCTTGTAATTTGGCCTGTAGTCGCTATTTTAAGAAAGTCTCCAAAGAAAATGTAGTACCACTGATTGAAATATTGTATTTTACAGTTCCGTCAGACAGAAGAGGCTCTTGAAGAAATGGAGAAATGTATCGAACAAATAAGAAGAAAGTACAATCGGATTCTCTCCTCTCCCTTCCAAGACGAAGGTTCTTAATTAAACTATTTTTAGACTGTGTCATTTTAAATACTCTTTTCGGGAGATAATTAAATTGTTCGAATATCTATTGCGTTATCTTTTCCCCAGTCCCTGACACGAAATTATCAGACGTACTGTAAAATATTAAAAAACAAGTGACAGCTTTATTGTTTTTTCCCGACTGTTTACGCGCCTCCATCAATTGGTTAAATGAGACGGATGAATTAGACCAGGGGTTGTTTCCAACTTACATGAGGGCCACAATTAAAAACACAAATCAAATGGCGGGCCGTAACTTTATCAAAATTTAATCTTTTAGGTTTAAAGGAACATTAAATATTACTGTCAGATTTTTACCAAGTTCTACAAGTATTGAATTACAAATTAAAATAAGAAGTAGATTTTTGAAAATACTTAATTGTTACTAATATTTTTAAAAATATTAAATAAATAATAAAAATTCGGGCTACAATAACTTTAATGCGCGCCTATGTATTAAACAATTAATGTGCCACAGATATCTAATTGTTAAGATATAAAACTTTAAAAAGGTTGGTATTAAAACTTACATAGTGCCACACGAAATGTTTAATGAGAAAATTGAGGTTTGTCTGCTGACAATAGATATTTACATTTAAAATTTACAAATGTGTGTGTGAATATTTTCGTCCAAAATGAGTAGTTTCGAAAAGTTAAATCGGAGAATTTCTTTGAGAAAATTTCTGATACACACATGCTGAATTATATTCACAAAATGCAAAAAAAATGAAATAAAAAAGAGCAACATACACGATTATTTTTATACTTGAATAAGTATTTCCTTGGATGAAAAACCCGATAACTAAATTTTATTCCACCGTTGGTATGTTCACAGAAAGGAAGAAATTAGGAATACGAGAAAAGTATTTTAAAACCATATAGAATTTTTAGGAAAATTGTCCGCAAAACAATTACAACTAATATATTTCGCGGGCCACAAAAAGAGCAGTTGGAAACCCCTGAATTAGACGATATATATAGAATATGTATTAAATCACATTGTAATAATTCAGATCCAATTATTAGACGCACTGTAATAATTGTGCACGAACATACATATCATGGGTTCTTTATGTACTCCCCATGTGTATTTATTTTTTAACATTACAATGTTAACCCATTGATACAGGAGCGTAAACATTAGAGTAAAAACAATAAAGCTGTTATACTTTTACATAGAATCTTAGAGACATGGCCAGGGACTGTACTTAATAAAACACATTTCAAGAACTTTCAATATTTATTGTTTAATAACTTTAAAGAACATTCAAGAAATTTCAAGAACAAAGCGTTTTTGAATATCAACCAAACATCAATAATTTTATTTTGCTAAAAAAAAACATTTCTAAAATATTAGTGAATTAATAATTTTTTTTTTGTTGTTTCAATTAAGACGATTATCTTTTATACATTTTTTTTACTAAAATGTTATATTTTATTTTACAACTTTCTTAAAACTATTTTTGCTCAATTCTATATACATGATTTCCGTGAACGACCAAAAGAATGTTCAACAATCGCTTTGGTAATTATTCTCTATTTTATTATTCTTTATTCTGCTATTCTTTATTCCATTATTCTTTATTCTGCTATTGTTTATTATATTTTCCGTCAGGTTCTATAACCTAACTATTTTATTACGATTTTTTCCTTTTCACTTTCCCAATGAAGAGCCAGTTTTCTTAAGAGAGACTGGGTTCGATACTTGACATTTTTGATGTTGTTGAAATTTCCAAGTTTTGTTCTTTGTCTAAACCTATTAGATACCTGTTTTTTTTTTTGTTTTTTTTCTGCAAGAATTTTTTTTTTGGGGGGGGGGTGAAAACAGCAACATTTTGAGAAAAACTTTCTTTTCGTGAAATGAGTGATTCTAATACCATGAGACAAAAATGCTTTCAGTGAAACTTTGTATCATTTAAAATTCTAGGAAAAAAGTATATTTTCTTGGACTCTTTAAATAGCACATATTTCTGCGAATGCATAACAATGAGTAGTACTTAAAACACATGTTCTTTTCTAGCAAATTTCATGCTTATTTAGTTTTGGTGGAGGCAGCTAATGACCTTGGTCACCCAAATAGATATACCACATATTTTTCAGTCACAGAAGTGTTTCACTTGTAGACAAAGTATAACCTTTATTTGAAGATTTTCATAAGATTAAAGCAAAGAAAAAGTATTTAATAATTAGTGTGGAACAAAAAATAGTCACCCGTTGGGGGAAAAAAAGGCTCTTTGTTAATCGTTTTTTCTCAAAACTCCCCATTATCTGCAGTTTTGACCTACCAAACTTCGAAAAAAAAATTCGGAAGAAAGAAAAAATACTCGTCTTCCATAACGAGTATCCTAAAAATTTCAAAAAAATTGTGGAGATAATCCTATCGACCCCTATCAATCTATTGGGATTACAAAATCAAGATTATCTTAATTTGATCTTCCTTTACAGATGATCATCATGAACTTGATCAACTCATGACAAAAATGCGTGGTCTATCAGCGAAAGCGTGGAAACTTATTAGAGGTAAAGTTTTATTTAAATCTTTGACAACGTTCGCAGTTGAAAAAATAACTTTAATTGAAATTTTTGTTAAACCATTCTTATATGTTGGTCAAGGAACGTCTTTCCGCATGAAGGCTGTTTTTCGAACTTTAATAACTTCTGTGCAACAGTAGTGAATGTTGTCCAGTCTATTTTTAGCCCTCTCTATGCATTTTCAAAAAATGTCGCAAAACGTCAAATAGACACATTTTCCCTAAAAGCGTTTGTGTTCTAGTTTTTAAAATGAATTATTCATGCTCTATACAAAGTTTTAATTTCAAAAAATTAAATTCGAAACTCTGCATATTAGAGACACGAAAATATTTTTTAAATTTTAGTATAATTTATATAACTTATGATAAAATTAAAAAGAAAGGGAAATTTTCAACAAAAAAAAGGGGGTGTTTCAGATAAAAGCCAGTATCTTCTGTGGTAGTATGGATTAGAATCCCCTTGCCGTCAGTCTAACCGTGGGTCTTCCTCTCCATGTAATGCGGGTTAATTCCATCCCCCACGAAGGCCCCAATACTTGATCCAGGAGTTTCCTTGTCTTCTGAATTGAGTTCAAAATTACAAGACGAAGGAGTTAAACATTAGCAGGCTGTTCTTATGCATGAATATATTCAATAAAATTTTAAATTTGAAAAAAAAAACTTCAAATGTGGGAATATTTACTACACTTTATTTTATTTGCTGCGCGGTTTATTACTTTTGTGTTCTCGAGACCTGTTTATATGCGTACATTGCGAAAAAAAAAATACCACCCTAAGTAGCTTTTGCTCTAATGATCGTGCCTTGTGCCAAGATGGCTCAGGGATAGACGTTCGCTTTCCAATGAGGTGAACCGGGTTCGAATCCAGAGATGGCTGCTCGATTCGAATTCACATCCGGCTTGCACCAACCACAGTGCTAACGTGAAATATCCTCAGTGGTAGACGGATCATGGGCTAGAGTCTCCTTGTCGCCAGTCTCGCCATTGGAGGTTCTCGTGGTTTTCCTCTCCATGTAACGCAAATACGGGTTAGTTCCATCAAAAAGTCCTCCATGAAAGCAAATTTCTCCCGATCCAGGAGTTTCCTTGTCTTCTGGATTGGGTTCAAAATTACTAGGCTATAGAATTGAACATAAGTAGTCGTAAACCCAAATATTGGGTCGGCTGTTCAACGACGGTTATAAAATAAAATAAAAAAGCATTGCTTTATCGCGACTTAATTTGTATTTATTCAAAAAAAAAATTTCACATTGCTTAATTTTTTAATTTTAACTGTTCTCTAAATTATTTTTAAAAATTGTCTCACGGTTTTTGAATGTTTTTTGATGTTTTCAGCTGCAAAACAGAATCGTCCCAAAGAATTTGCTAAGAAATGCAGCATTCGAATGGAAAATGTACAGGTAAAGATGCAGTTTTATTCTTTGTGAATAAGGAAAACATTTTTGTTTTACTATGTCTATTGTTTAAAATGCAGTCGAACCTCTATTTAACGAACTTCCATTTTGCGTATTTTAGAGGAACATTTTGGAAATTACTTTTTGTAAAATAACTTCCAAATTCTTCATTTAACGAACTTTTCTCCTCTGAGATCCCTATTTTCCAAAATATTTCATTTTATGGGGTTTCCTTTCTTGTTCGCATTTCAAACGTAATTATGCAGACAAAATGAACGGATTTTATCCATTAAACTTAAGAAAACATGTTTGTTTAAAATTACTTTAATAGTAAATGCAATATGCGTAACACTGTCTCTTCTTGTTTTCCATGCAGATTTTTTTTATGATTTATAAAATAAATAATAGTTTACAAAATAAAAGTGTATCCATTGCTATTTTAATTACGTCTAGTGTTCCTGCTTTGTGTTGCTTAAGTATTTCAAAAGGTCATTTTCTACTTAACGAATTTTCCATATAACGAACTTATTATCGGACCTTTATTATACTTCGTTAAATAAAGGTCCGACTGTATATGGTTTGAACAGATTTTTCATTGCTTTTCTTTATGTAAGTTACCATGATTGCAGAAAAATTACGTTTTGAGGTCACCGCGCTCTGTTTCGTTTCATCACAGTTACAGCAATCATTTTAAACAGTATAATTTTCAACACATGCATAAATGTGATGTCCCCAAACTGTAACAAATCCTCATTTTCTTCCTCATCATCAAGAGTTTCTTCTCAAAAAATATTTATTTTTTTTAAAATCAAATGTCAGTAAAATGTCGTAACGATAGAATCCTCTAATTTCAAAGACGATCAGAACAAATATTGACCCATCCCATTGTATAATTAAATGTTTTTTAAATCGAAAGAACGTTTTTCATTCAAAAGTCGATTCTTTTACTCGTATTGTTATGGATTACATTTTTAAATTACATGATCCAATGCAAAATTTAAAATAATTTATGAGGAAAAAAATTTAATTATGAGAGCAATATTTCATTAAAATCAAAAAATATTTCAACCAAAGTTGTTTATTAAAAAAGGGGAAAAAATCTAAAAGATGATTAAAAAATGAATTAATGTGATTTTAAAAAATGCTATAAGAAGAAGGAAAAAAATGACCGAAAATGCAAATAATAATTATAATAAAAATTTTAAAAAAATATTCTCTTATCATCAGTTATGGGATACTTCCCATAACTGGATTGTTGATCCGGATTGGTTGTTAAAACGAGGCTTTGTTTACGTTAGCAACTGTTCTTTCCATTCTATTTCGAGTTTACTTACCCCGTCAATTCTCTCAGATGACACGACGATTTCAATTCTTTCACTGTTCACTCTATATTTCTTACTTAACACAAAGACGAAGCCATGTAGAACAAACTAATTATGCATCGAAGTTGCCACAAAGACATATCACGTGTTACAATAAAATACATAAACAAATAATAAATCTGAGAAGGAATTATATTTCAACAAATTAGAGCGTCGACTTTAATTAACTTCACGTTAATTAACATTCTAACTCACGTCAACTTTGACGCGCCATTTTTTGTATTGACGATCAGCTGGCGCTGACCTCATAGGTCACATGTGTGGGTATGATTGATCTTCTTCTTGTCGAATTGCAATTACCCAATTGATCATTTTTAATTTTGAACAGATTTTAAATTAGACCCAAAAATGCATAAACTTGGTTTCATTTCTTTGCAATCTGATAATTTATTTTCCTTTAACAGATCAGCTGTTTGAGTCAAAAATTCATGGATATTTTAGGAGAATATTCATTAGCTCAGACAACTTACAGAGAAAAGAGAAAAAAACTTTTGAAGAAACAATTAGAAATAAGTATGACATTATTTGTACTCTTTTTGGCTGACCTGACCATTACAGTACGCAAAAGATATCACCTTAAATAACTTTTATTCTAATGATCGGATTTTCAGAATGGTTTTTTAAATAGGCTAATTAAAATGCGATAACTATTAAATTACAGACACTATAACTTATTTTCTTTTTTTCAATCAAGAATTCGAAATAGAATTCAAGAATTCAAGAATTCGAAATATGAAAGAGTATCTGGAAAATATTTGAGCAGGAGAATTGTTTAGCCCCTTATTTCACTTTCGGTTGTATTACTTAAGGAATATTTCCCCAATAACGACCGAATGTTGTATTTTATCATTTAAACTTACATAATTTAAATGATGTGCACCATCGAATTTTAATTTATGCATATTCTTACATAAGAATATGGATCACTTTTTACATGGATTTATCTTTTAATAAAACAAATTTTGTGTGCAAAAAAATTTCCATTCCCTTTAAAATTTCCCGAGTTATGGCTAAATGGTCCGAAAGTAACTGAAACGTATTAAGGAGCTGCAATCCAGCTCAAATTCTATTTTCTGCTCAGTTATATTTCGCAGCTATGTTCCGTCCAAAAACACATGTTTTTACAAAGGAAGTTTAAGAGGAAATTAATACGTTTTCCATTAAACAGTGTTTTTTTTTCCTATTTAAATCCTCCAGATAGCAGAGTGCTAACAGCATTTTAAAGCATCAATTAAAAATCAAATAAATAAACATTTAATGTAATTTTTTTTCTCTCCTTGAAAACAGTATATATAACTTCATTTAGACATCTCTTCAAGATTATTGACATTTTTAAAAATATGCTTATCAGAAACAATATAAGGCCTTGCAAGAAAAATTTGAAGAAGTAACGAGTCGTAAAAAGTAACGAGTCGGCATTTTTTTTGAGCCAACTCATATATTCCTTCTCATCAAGCAAAACTTCAGGCTGGCTCGTTTCAGTCATTTTATTTTACTTTATTTTATCATGACTATCAATGTTCATAATATTATAACTTTGAACAATATAAAACACAGGAACAAACTACTTTCGTAGAGGAACTGATGAAACTAATTCATGTTTGCGTTATATGGAGAGAAATACAGTGAAAACCACCAATGGTTATCCCGACAGCTAGCAGATTCTATCCGTCTATTACTGAAAAAACTTTACGTCAGCCCTGTGGTCAGTGCGAGGTCAGCCATCTTCAAATTTAGGTCACAGCACCCTTAGCCATTTTTTTTTTTTTGATTACCACCTAGACTAAAAAATATTTTTCTTCCATTCCCGTGAACAGCTGGTGAAAACGTTGATGATGAGCAATTAGAAACTATGTTAGATGAAAATCGGGCAGTATTTACTCAAGATGTGAGTATATGTGACAATTCTATCAATCTTGGGACCGTTCACACTGTATGTGATCAGCGCATCGTTCTAGAGACAGAATTCGATTGGTGAGCTTTTCCTGGGGGATTCACCAATCAGATTCTTCCTCGGAACAGCGTGAATGGCATGCAGTGAGAATGGTTCTTAAATGGCTATTTTACTGCGGTGTATATTATGTTTAACAGGTATTAATTGTATAGAAGATAAAAACGTTATTCGATGATTGGTGGTTGTTGTTGTAGTAGTTTATTTGCGTCGCACTAGAGCTGCACAATGGGCTATTGGCGACGGTCTGGGAAACATCCCTGAGGATGATCCGAAGACATGCCATCACAATTTTGATCTTCTGCAGAGGGGATGGCACCCCGTGTCGGTAGCCCGACGATCTGCACGCGAAGTCGAGCACTTTACGGTAGAACAATTTAACGAGGACCCATGCCGCACACCCTCGCTCCCTACGCAGACTGATCCAAGTGGTCACCCACCCGCACACTGACCGCAGCCAGTGATGCTTGACTTCGGTGATCTGCTGGGAACCGTGTCTTAATGATCAGTCCACTGCGGGACGATTATTGGTGGCATTCTGCTAATCCAACAGAAATTGAATCAAGATTTTAAAAAAGAAAGGATTTTCGCCAGTGCGGTTATTTTTCGACGCATGGTTTAAAAAATTGGAAAAGTGGGGGAAAAAGAATAATAGAAAATCCGATGAAGAATCTGATACTTGAATATTAGAAGGGCATAATTTAAATTGATTTGTACATAATTCAGGCCTATCAGTTGAGTATCAGTTATGTAAACCTGATACTTTTGGTATTAAATATTTATCTTTATGGAAGTAAAAATTATATTCTTTAGCATGATTTTCAGTAGAGTTAAATTTAATTCAAAATAAATTTTTTTAAAAGAAATATGATATAATGTCATTATTTCCGTAACAGAATCGTGGCGACATTGTCGCAAAACGATGTCGAGTTCATGAAAAAAGAATTTCCTTTCGGAAGTAAAAAATTTTGGTTTTCTTTTCTGCAGAAATTTTTGAAAGATTTTATCTCTTCTTCCAAACTATATTCGAAAGATGCATTTCTTGTGCATCTGAGTGGGGGGGGGGGAGTAGGAATTGACATTTTATATTGCTTGTTCCAAATTATTTTAAATTCATGTCAATTTCATATGCTCTAATAACTAATGTCGAAAATTACATTTCTTGATAGACATTTAGCGACACATTATAAAATCTAAAATTTTATATCAGTTTTAACTATTTAATCAGTTTATTTTTAAAAAGAGTGATATTTCAGTACATAATAGAGATGGAGCGCACGAGAGAAGATCTGGTAGAGGTGAAGGAGAGATACACAGAAATAGTGAAGATTGAGACCAGTCTCAGAGAGCTGGACGACATGCTGCTTAGTCTATCCATCTTAGTCAACAACCAAGTGAGCTACAACATTTCATTTCTAGAGTTTTTAGTTGCTCTTCCGTTGCATTCGCTAACTTCGTTCTGTTTTTTTTTTCCTGCTCAATACCTTTCTCGAAGAGAGAAGGCCTCAGCACGGGTTATCATAAGCAAGAAATTCG
This sequence comes from Parasteatoda tepidariorum, assembly GCF_982258835.1. Classification (NCBI taxonomy): domain Eukaryota; kingdom Metazoa; phylum Arthropoda; class Arachnida; order Araneae; family Theridiidae; genus Parasteatoda; species Parasteatoda tepidariorum. Next base: position 131,967,053 of record NC_141756.1, on the reverse strand, counting down.
ATCATTTAGTTCTTTTTTATAACCATCGTTGAGCAGCCGATCCAATTTATGACTACTAATGTTCAACTCCGTAGCCTTGTCATTTTGAACCCGATCCAGCAGACAAGGGGGATCAAGTATTGGGTGAAATTTTGGATGAAGCTGACCCGCATTTGCGTTACATGGAGAGGAAGAGCATTGGAAGGCTCTCGATCATTTATTAGTCCAAACGCAATGGCACCTTTCGTATTAACCACCACTGCGCAGCTTAGTTGACTATTAACTGGATCCGTGCTGCCGTCACCACTAAATCAGTACGATTCCTCGCGACCTTTCTATCCTAACGACCGACTGTTATTTTCACTGTTCATTCCAATATGGCGATGGCTCGCCTTCCATTGAGGTGAACCGATTCTTAGCGATTCGGCTTGTACAGTGAAATATCCTCAGATTGATTATGGGTTCCGCTAACCATGGGAGTGATTTCCGTGCAAAGCAAAGTTCAATCAAAAAAGTCCTCCACGAAGGCAGACCAATACTCGAGTCTTCTGGATTGGGTTCAAAATTACAAGACTACGGAATTAAACATTAGTAGTCGTAAACCCGAAAAATCGGGTTTCCCGTTCAACAACGGTTATAAAATAAAATAAAATGAAGTATCCAGGTTCAACTTTTTTCGGGTTCTCTTCTGTTTTTTTAATAGTCAAAAGGAACAAATTGAAACTTATTTCAGTTGCCATCGTGAATGACCGAAATCAAGAGAATGTCACGCTTTGGTGAATATCCGAAATATTTGTTACATCCGATTAATTTATTCGTTGATAATATCTGCTGATTAGGAGAAAGGTTAAATACATACTTGACCTTAGAAAAACATTAATGAAGGGAAAAACATCAGTCATAAAGAGCATCCCCTGAGCTCTCATTTTAAGATAATGAAGATGCTCATGTAAGGTACGTTTTACACTGTACCGGTATTGTTTCCAGATACGTACTTAATAAAATACAGAGGAATATGTTATTGTCTGCAATTTTGTCGAAAATCGCTCTTAATAATCTTGTTAATACCCTATCCCAAACTTTCACGAGCGCTGATATTATAAGTATATACTGGCGGTATATCATCATACAAGGTGTCCCCAAAACAAACGATTTTTTGGGGCATTTTAGAATGTACTATAACTTAAAAATATGCTATACAAAAAAGAAACACTTCTAAAAAAAGCTTAAATAACTGGAATCAAACCATCCGATTTTATAGCATTGACATTTTAATGCTAATCAGGGTTTTATTAATTAGCCAAATTAAACTGAAAGTAACTAAAGATATAGTTTGATTTAAGTAAAATATTCTTTGGTCACATGTTTTTATCATTCCACACAAGCTTTCAAATTACCACCAGGAACCCTACCATGAGCTCCATGGAATGAAATTCCATCTGGGAATGACGTCACGTTCCAACGGGAATTATTTTTCCCCACCACGAACACCTTGGAAAGAGTTTCTTGGCTGGAATTGGAATCGGTTTCATTCCAACCAGTCTCCGGCACCTGGAATCGTCGTTCCAAGGAGGGAATCATGAATTTTTAAGGACTAAATACGACATTTCGTCGATGAATGTCTTAATTTTTTTTTATTTCATAAGAGAAGATAACAAAATTTCTAAAAGATAAACGTGCCCGAGCCATTTTCAAGACGATAATTAAAAGAGAAATGTTTTGTTTCATTAGTATGTGTGAACGAAAAGATACTTTCAGAGTTAACTAAGAAATTACGGCAAACTAAAAATAATTATGCTCTCATTATATAATAGTTGTTACTATTTCTATGTTATTATTACGGGATGTATTACTTGGCCAATACCTTTTTCTGAAGTTCCAATCATTTCTTTTTTTAATTTTCTTTCGATGAACTTTTAATTCAACAATATTTAACTTCCTTTCGAACGATAGTTCTTTATACTATACACATGGCAGCACATTTAAAAGAATTTTTTACAGGCATGATGTATTATAAAGTAAACAATTTATTTATAATAAGAAATACAAAAAAGAATAAAAACGTTTCAAAAAATATTTATGAAATTTGTATTTATTTCTTCTCTTACTCATTTTAAAAATTTTTATTCTCATTCTTCCATTAAAATAAAGCTGCGGAAGTAGTTCCCTGAACTATAATTTTTAAGTATTTCATACGTAAAATGATTTTGCAAATCACGAAAAAAATTTTACGCAGATCTAGAAATTAATTTCTTGTGAACATATTTATTTAACTATCAGTAAAAACAGTCACTTTTATAATGTAACAAATAAACCAAAGCAATAAGCAAAGTAGTAACTTTTTAGTCATTCATATTGTTACAATTTTAATTGAAAACTAATGAACTTTTCTGAAATTAAATTATTTTCAAAGTGATCAAGGTAAGCGTTAATTGTTTTGTCTGATAAAATTTGAATTCTTTCTGGAAATTAGTTTAGATTTAAAAACTAGTATAATTAGTAATCTATCTACTTGCAGTTCTCAGACACGAAATTTTGAATCTTAATTCATTAAAATATGATCATTATTTTAAGAGTTGTACTTTTTAAAAAATATTTAAAATAAATAATGAAACGTATTAAGGGATATATCAGAAATATTTATTATGAAAAAAGGATTTTATTTTATGAATTATACATGATAAATATGATAGTTTTTAATTAATAAAACTATATGTATAATAAATTGAAGAATATTTCAAAGTGTTCGCAGTTCATGTTCTTTTAGTCTAATAATGAAAACAAATAACATTATAAAAATAATACAAAAAGTAGTCAAAAATATTATCTAAATAGCAGAAGCTCGTTTCGTTTTACTCATGCTAATGCTGCCAAACTCAAAAAGAAAATCTAAAGTAAATTGTGTGATTGGTTAAATTCTAGCCACGCCCTGAGAGCGAGTTATCGTGGAATGTCTGATTCCAAGGGAGTGTTCATGGTACGATATTGAGCATTCATGGAACCAAACTTTCCCAGTTTCACTTTCCAGCCGGGAATCTTCATTCCATTCCCGGTAGTTCATGGTAGGGCCCCAGGAATCGAATCATTCACAGAGCCACACTTAACCACAGCAGATGCTTTAAAGTGAGAGAAAAAAATTGTCTAATTCAAATTTTAGAATTGCCTTCGATCCCAATTTTGCAGTTTTTGAATAAAATTTCGAAGGAATTGAGCAAGATTGCTTTTTTTTCCAGGGAGAAATCATCGATTCTGTTGAACAACATATCGTGGAAGCCTCTGAAGATGTTCAAAATGGAAATAAAGAAATAGCCAAATCAGCCAAGAAGAACCGAGTCCTCTGCAAGGTTATAACATTCTACTTAAGACTGTTCTTATTGCAAGCATCATTTTTTTTAATTTAAAATTATAATTTTGTAGGCAAAATATTATAACTTTATGAGATTAAGATGTTAATCGTAATGAAATGAACGATTCATTAGACTTACGATAAATTAGATTGATTAACTAGACAACTGCACTTTATATAAATTATAATTTTCATTAGATACGTCACATAACTAATTAGAATGGCATTCAAATAATCTTAGTAACAAGAGAGATTATGCAAGTATCGGTTAGATACAAATTAGCAAGTTCGTTGCCGAATCACGTGATACCAGATGACGTAACTTTTTCCTACAGTCAATAAAGCTTATTAAGAGGTTGCTAGATGCATATTATCAATCAACTATTTTTGCAGAAAATATGTTTTCTCGTGACAATTGTTCATTAAAGCAAACTTAATTGTAAAATTTAAAAACTGAAGTAGTTGTTAAAACAAAAGTAGAAGCAAAAAAACTTTGATCTTATGTTTACATATTACCATTTTTCAATGATAAGTTTAACCACCTACACTCAGCTGGAAGTGAATGTGTTAAGCCCAAATTTCGAGACAAAAAAATATTTTCAATAAATCTTTTACAGCGATTCTTTTTTTTTTTTAATCTTTTTTTCCAGAACATAGCGACAGTAAAAAATAAGCGAGTTATTTATAAAATAAGACTTTAATGAAATGTTTCACTTAAAATGAATTATATTTAAAAGGTAGTTTAAAAAAAGAATATGAAATGCTGCTTTATCCTTATATAACTGCTCTAGTGTAAGAAGTTATTAAAAATTAACCCCAACCTACACTCAATTCTTTTCCTTCAAGACGATCATTCGATTTCTCACTCATAGCCTCCCCAATTGTAAAATTAGCTCTTAATTTGAATTTGCATTTTATAAAATAATTCAATTTATAAAAAAAAAAAACGTTTTTTTGATTTAAAGTTCTCAGTTAGAAAAATTAATTATACAAAATTGTTATGATTTGCCTTTGGCTTGAACTTTTAGAATTTAGGTAATACTTTTGATATTTGTCTAATTTACTGGCTCATAATTGAATGCGAGGGACATTGCAACTTTGAATCTTCTAAGCAATTCCGAAGACAAATTATTCTTAATTTTTCAGAAGAAAATCATGGCCATCATACTTGTCCTGGTATTGATAACTGTAATAACCATAATAGCAGTAGTCTTCACCAGCATGTAAAGTGACGCTCATTTGATACTTAAGAACTAATCAGCTAAAAGTAGTTGGACTGATGCATAAACAAGAGTTGTCCTCCGGAAGACGCTGGAAAAAATTGGATGAAACTGAAGGGAATAAATACAATTGTTAAACAATCAGTATTATAAGCACCAGAGAGTTTTTTTTTATCTTTGTTTGAATTTTAGCTATTGTTTTTATTTTGGTTTGTACATAAGTTTATATATCATATTTTTTGCCTGTAATATTTAACAGCATTTGATAATAGAAAGTGCTAATCGTGAATTCACAGTGTGATTTGATTTGTAGTATGTGTTACTAAAATTTGATTTTAACAGTAACTACAATAATAAAAGTAAACAAAATTCCTACTTTAGGGTCAACAAAGAAAATTTTTTAGTTTAGTTACTTTTTATAATTAATGCACTATTTTAAATATACATAGTGTAACCCCTATAATTATTTCTTGTGGTAATATAATACGTGGTCCAATTAAAATATCGGGCTTGACGATAACATTGAAAAATGATTTCCTAATTTTAATGGATATTAATAGGTCCTCATTTTAAGCTTTTCAGAGCACTTATCTTAGATATACATACATAGTAAAGTACACATTGTGTACCCCCTAGTGGGTCTATAATTATTTCCTTTGGTAGGGTACACTATTCCTAGGTAATATAATACGTGGCCCTATTTTTAAAGATCTACACAAATTCTTGCTTATGCAGATGATCTTGATATTATAGGAAGATCTAGACCAGAGTTTCTTAACCTGTGGTTTATGCAGTGCCGTAACTTCACCCCTCGGGGCCCTGGGGCAAACATTTTTGGCGGGGGCCCTTTTAAAAACTTTCAGTACTCCATCTCTAACCGTCATTTTAGATATTTATGTCTTATATTAGCGAATATATTTATGAAAAAAAGTTATTTGTACGCATATAAATTGGATTACAAAACATTGTAAGTTTTAAACATGACAAAATGCAAAATTTCAGTGAAATCGATTAATCCTGAGAAATTAAATTTTAAAAAAGTCGTACTTATAAGACTCGATTTCTCAGGAACTATTCAACCAATTTCGCTCAAATTTGTATTTTCCATGTGGAATTAAATACTTTAAAATGACAAAAAAAAAAAGCTATATGAGCAATTCTACAAATAAACGCCAGTTAGGCGGCCAAAAAAAAATAAAAAATTTTTTGGGAGGCACACTATTTCTACATGAATTTTCTTCTTCTTTACACCCTAAAAAGGCGAGAAAAAATCATGAACATGAAATTTTTTCTTTGTGACATACTTTAAATGTGACATACTCTTTCTGACATACTCAGATAAATCTGAGCCGTTTATTCAGATAAAACGATTTTTACATAAATATAATATTATTATAATGTCTCTCTAATATGTATTTATAGAGATTTCATACTATAAGATTATATTTTAGTATAAAAAACAAAAATGAAAAAATTTAATCAAAGTTCGTAAATTGAAAAAATCGAGAAAAATTCAAAATTGGTATTTTGTCATTTAAAGTATGTCACAAAGAAAAAATTTCATGTTTAATATTTTTTCTTGCTTTTTTAGGGTATAAAAAGGAAGAAAATTCATGTAGAAATAGCGTGCCCCCCCCCCCCCCAAAAAAAAAATTATTTTTGTTTGGCCGCCCAATTCACGTTGATTTGTAGAATTGCTCATATCGTCGCTTTGAAACAAAACCGTAAAACTGAAAAAAATCGAAAAATGAGATATTTGGGTCACTTTGTGTAAAAAAAATCACCCTTTTAGAGAAACAAAGTATTATCTTCATAGTTCAATAAAATTAATTTAGAGAGCAGATAAATCGTTATAGCATTGGCGCGATCAGCATTAACGCAGAAAGTTAGAAATTGTTCTCCTGAAAAATTTGCTTTTTTGAGTTACCACGGTTTAGTTTCAAGGCGACGATATGAGCAATTCTACAAATAAACGCCAATTTTTATACTAAAATATAATCTTATACTATGAAATCTCTATAAATACATTTTAGAAAAACATTATAATAATATTATATTTATGTAAAAATCGTTTTATCTGAATAAATGGCTCAGATTTATCTGAGTATGTCAGAAAGAGTATGTCGCATTTAAAGTATGTCACAAAGAAAAAATTTCATGTTCACGATTTTTTCTTGCCTTTCTAGGGTGTAAAGAAGAAGAAAATTCATGTAGAAATAGTGTGCCCCCCAAAATTTTTTTTATTTTTTTTTGGCCGCCTAACTGGCGTTTATTTGTAGAATTGCTCATATGCCTTACGATTTAAAAGTTTTCAGACTGTTACTGTCCCAAAGGGGACTGATCATTAAGACACGGTTCCTAGCAGATCGCCGAATTCAAGCATCACTGGCTGCGGTCAGTGTGCGGGTGGGTGACCACTTGAGTCAGTCTGCGTAGGGACCGAGGGTGTGCTGTATTGGTCCTCGTTAAACTGCTCTAAGATAAAGTGCTAGACTTCGGGTGCAGGTCACCGGGCTACCGAAGCGGGGGTGCCAGCCCCTCTACAAAGGATCAAACCTCAAGGGATGTTTCCCAGACCGTCGCCAATAGCTTTTTGTGCAGCACTAGTGTGACGTAAATGATCAACATACCCTCCAACTTATGAGGATGTTGAAAATAATTCTTTCTAGTGGTAGCGAACCAAAGTAGAAATTTTTAAAGCAAATGGATTTCTCATAAAACTTTTATCAGAACTTAAGAATCTAGCCATATGGCCTGCACTTTTATAAGTAATAGTGGACAAGTTACGCTAAGATAAATTTTTTTTAAATATTAAGACATTAATTTTGCTACCGTCTGAAAAGAAGATTTCTGAAACTACGGAAATTCCGTAGCAGTTGGATGGTATGGATCAACATCAGACTATTATCAATTAAAAATTAGTAAATATTTACTAAAAGTTATTTTTTGAATGGAATTATCCTTAGATAACAGAATTTTATAATCGTGTGCAAAATTTTTTCAATTCCCTTAAAAAGCTCTCGATCTGTAATGAAATACAAAAAAATAAAATTAACATTTGGGGATCCAAACTTTGGATAGCTCACCCGACCCAACTATTGGGACCATATTCCCCAGACTACAGCTACCTCCTATATTACGGGAGTTAGAAAATCGAATCTGTTGAACAAAAGTTATGTTGATTCAGAGAAAGTATGTTTTTATGTCTGATTGCGTAACATAAAATAAAATATCGTGCACTAATTAATTTGCATATTTGATGTCACACCCTCGAATTATTAAGATGGAGTCCTAGAACGTGAAGATCCGATCATTAAATCAAAAGTTATTCAGGGTGGTACTTTTTTGGTTCACTGTACGTAAATGTTACCAATTTCCGACATCTCACCGAGTAAATATGACTAGGGGAAAAATAGCTATTCATGTTGTCTACTTCTGTCCCCCATATGTCCACAATAACCTCATTTTCCTCTAAATATAATGCTAATCATAAAATACCAATTTTATAAACCTGTTGAATCCGGTTACTATATCGTTAGGAAGGTCTTTTCAAGACAAAACCATTATAAAAATGAAAATTATTTTTTAGTTTCAAATCTAAAAGTTTTTGATCGCGTTATGGAAGCAGAAGGAAATTATACACTTTTTTTTTCTATCGGCACATGTACCCACATTTTAAAAAGTCCTAATTGAAAAAATATTCAGAAATTTTTTTCTCTATATACATCGATTAACAAAACAAAGTTGCCTTTCTCCAATATCGACAGGTCCCTAGAAAATCGTTCTTGAATATTTGGCCTATGTATTCATGACGCCATGAAATCATATGTGACAAAATTATGACGAAGAGAAATAGTTTTTTTTTATGAAAGAAAAATGAGAAAAACTTAAAGCATATTTGCCAATTAAAAAAAATTCTTTTTAATGGTTTGTCAGGGAAATGAATTTTAATTGCTACGGATTTCTAAGCTGATGTTCATAGCTTTTTTATTAAATTAAATGCGTTTCTTTATTAAATTAAATATGATTTTTTTTAATATAAAATAAAGATTGCATTTCACTTTTTAATGAAAACAAAGTTGTTAAAAACCCTAAAAATTCGAAGTTCCAATTTAAAAAATTTAAAGGTGTTAATAATTTGAAAAATATAAAATAAGAACAAAATCCATGCACCCAATAAACAGTAAAATTATCAATTAAAGTATTTACTATACAAATTAAATTTTATATACGAACATAAAAAAAGCAATTTTTATGTTACCATTCTTATAAAAGAATTCGAACAGTATATAAATATAAAAGTATTTAATGAGTTAATGCAAACATTTACTTACCTCCTTATAAATAAATTTACATTTGGTTTTCTTGTTTTCCAAAGAAAATTTTTATTAAGAATGGGAATTATTGATATCACGATTTATGTTTGAAAAAAAGGGAGTTGCAAGTAATTTCAATAACTCTTAATTAAAGTTAAATTTTAATTTCAGAAATTGAATAAAATAAAAGCTAACAGAAAGTTTATATCTGAATTAAAAATGGTTAATTTAAATGACGCAATTAAATGAGCTAAAAACTGAAATTTAACTGGAACGTTTTACGTTTGTCTCAGAAAAAATCTCTTGACAAAATGACCTAAGTAAATGTCAACAAGAGTCATCCCCTTGGATCCCTTAAAAGCTTACATCTATTTTCCTAGAACATCTAGATAATTGCTAGTTTAAGACAACTTAAGGGACATATAGATGGTACTGTAAATATATGACATTTTATAAAAGCACAAAAGAGCCCAGGGTCATAAAAATGAATAAGGCAATTTAAAGAAGCAAAAGGTCATTTTCCCATGGTGTAAAAGAAGATGGCTATTTTTTGAGGAGTCAGATAACTGTGGGTCAACTCTGTGGGTGGTATGAAGGTTTTAACACCTTCATACCACTAACAGTCAAAAGATTCTTTAAAATATATCTATTAGTCTCAGTGTAGGATGCATTTTTCAGGATGCAAAACAGTGGTACTTATTTTAGTTTTCTAAACACTTCTTATGTTTTTTATGATGTGCTTCTCTTCTCTTTTCGTGTTTTAGTTTTAAATTTTTTTAATAAATTAAAATTCGTAATATATAGAAAAGAATTGAAGCAAAACAGAAGTATTTTTCTTGTGGGGGGGATTTCTACTTCAATTTGGAAAATAACTAGTAAATTGGAAAAAAAGTAGTTTCTTTTTCTACAATTCTCAATTCTATTTTAGTTTATTGTAGCGAATGTCAAATTTTCAGAAGGGGTGGCGCACATTATCTTCCATCTCAATTAAATTTCAGAGGAAAATAAAGTTTTCGATTTGGAAAATAGCTTTTAAAGTCGAAAATAAGAGTTACATATAAATTTTACTTGACTTTATTTCTGCGAATGTCTGAATTTCAGAAGGGTTGAAGTATATTCTTCGCCCCCTCACTTTAATTTGAGAGGGGAAAAAAAAAATTTTTTTAGAAGATAAATTCAAAGCTTTTTTTTTAAAAAAGAAAAAAAAAAAAAAAAAAAAAAAAACAATTTTACTAGACTTTATTATTTCAAATGTCTAAATTTCAGAAGATACAAAGTACATTTTATCCCCCCTTACTTTATATCAGAAGAAAATAAAGTTTCCTACCCCCTTACTATAATTTAAGAGGTTGGAAAATATCGTCGAAGTTATGAAACAAAACAATTTTTTTCTTCTGAAATTTCCTACTTTACTTGATTTTATTCTATTAATGTCTAAATTTCAGAAGATGAGAAGCAATCTCCCCCCCCCCCACACACACACACTTTTATTTCAGAAGAAAATAAAGTTTTCTATTTAGAAAATAGATTCAAAGATGAAATTTTTTTTAGTTACCAATTTCTATTATTTTTTAGCACTTCGAAATTTCAAAAGGGGCGAAATACTATGTTTGCCCCCTCATTACTATTTCTGAAAAAAATAGAGCGAAAATTGGAAATAAAATATTTTTTCCACTTTCATTTTACTTTTCCAAAAGTCAAAAAATACATTAATCGCCCATAACAAAATAAAGTTTCCTACTTGATGTATAACTTCAAAGCTGAGAAAGAATAGCTTTTTTTTCCCTCTAAAATTACCTATTTTAATGGACTTCGTCTTGGCGAATAACTAAATATCAGAAGAGGCAAAGCACATAAATGTTAGTGGAATATTAAGGTTTTCTTATTTCAAAAATAGCTTCAAAATTGAAAAAAAAAAATTTAAATTACTGATTTTACTTTATTTTTTTGAGTGTCTAAATTTCAGGAGGGGCGAGACGCATCGTTTGCCCCATCACTTAAATTTTAGAGGCACGCCACTGGGTCTGACGCTCGATAGTAGAGGAAACAACTAAGTAAACCAGAAATGCAATATACAATAAGTGCTAACAATCAACTACATGCAGCTGTGGCCTTTCCCCTTCTCTGCAAAGTGTGTTTGTTCTTTTGAGAAAGGGAAATAATTCGCGAAAAGGTGTTTTACCGTTTTTTACCCTTTCTTTTATGTTATAGTAGGTACGTAATTACAAAAAAGAAAATTTTCAGCAACTCTATCTTAACACAATTTCTTTCCTACATATATATAATTAGAGTACTGTATTTTGAAAAAACATGATGTGGTCTCTTCATATGGGGCCCCCCTTGACCGTCGGGGCCCCGGCGTAGTTACGGCCCTGGGTTTATGGACCACTTAGAGATCCATAGGTCATATTTTGGGGGTCCGCCGACTACTCCTTATTTTTAAAACGTTTGGATCAATAATATTTAAATAACATTGATATTTTTTTTCTAAAAAGGGAAAATACACACATATTTGAGACTAGGTGATCGAGATACCCCAAATTCAGCGCAGACTGCACAGAAACCTCTAATATCCCTGTCATATTTTTAACATCCTTCACTAACCGGCTTTCAGTTTGCACCATCAGGGGCAACCCCCTGATGACGTCCGCTGTGCTATTTTTATCATCCCCTATCAAGCTACGTACATTTGACACCTTGTCCAGGTTACTAGATCTAGAATTTTTTATTAGCCCAGTTTTTAAAATCTGGAACATTAACCAAACTTGGATTTGGTATTCCACAAAAACCTCTGGTTGAGGCATCTTTCAAAGTTGTATATCGTATGGGCAAAAGCAAGAAACCGCATACTATTGGAGAGACGTTAATTTAGACATGTGCGCTGTAAATGATTGAATTAGTTTGTGAACTGGAACAGAGAAGAAAACTTGAGGCTATTCCGTTGTCAAATTATGTGTTACAATCAAGAATAGTTGAAATTTCTTGCAATATCTTGAAACAGATCATCGATGAATTGAAAGCATCGACATTTTCCTTTAGTACGTAAAAGACGAAGCTATCAACGATTTACTTTGAGAGCTGAAAGTTAAATTAGAAAGCAAGTTATTTAAAAAGAAAAAAAAAACAAGCATATCGAGCAAGCATCTTTTAAAGCAACTTTTTATGATATAAAATTTTGCTTATTTACTTAAAATAGTTTTAACATTCATAACGGGTAAATTTGCTTTTACCCATAGTTTTATCTGTTGGGATAATTTTTATCGATGCTAAATTTTATTTCTTGTTTCAACAAACCTTTTAGAAAATATCAAAAATTAATAAAAATTCTTGACGCATATCTAATTAGTTAAATTTTTACTTAAGACAATCTAACAAAATGATTCTAAATAGTTTCAGGGCCGTAACTACGCCGGGGCAGCCGGGGCACCTCCCCGGGGCCCCGACGGTCAAGGGGGCCTCATATGAAGAGACCACATCATGTTTTTTTTTCTTCAAAATACAGCACTCTTATTATATATATGTAGGAAAGAAATTGCGTTAAGATAGTGTTGATGAAAATTTTCTTTTTTGTAATAGCGTACCTACTATAACATAAAGGGAAGGGTAAAAAACGGTAGAACACCTTTTCACAAATTATTTCCCTTTCTTAAAAGAACAAACACGCTTTGCAGAGAAGGGGAAAGGCCACAGCTGCATGTAGTTGATTGCGTCAGACCCGGTGGCAGAGGGCCCCTCTAAAATTTAGATGATGGGGCAAACGATGCGTTTCACCCCTCCTGAAATTTAGACACTCACAAAAATAAAGTCAAGTAAAATCAGTAATTTAAAATAAAGGATTTTTTTCAATTTTGAAGCTATTTTTGAAATAGAAAACTTTATATTCCTCTAACATTTATGTGTCTTGCCTCTTCTGATATTTAGTTATTCGCCAAGACGAAGTCTAGTAAAATAGGTAATTTTAGAGGAAAAAAAAGGCTATTCTTTTTCAGCTTTGAAGATATACATCAAGTTATTCTGTTATGGGCGATTAATATGTTTTTTGACTTTTGAAAAAGTAAAGTAAAGGTAGAAAAAGTATTTTATTTCCAACTTTTACTCTATTTTCTACCGAAATAGTAATGAGGGGGCGAACATAGTTTTTCGCCCCTTCTGAAATTTCAAAGTGTTAAAAAATAATAAAAATTGGTAACTAAAAAAAAATGTTATTTTTGAATCTATTTTCCAAATAGAAAGCTTTATTTTCTTCTGAAATAAAAGTAAGGGGGCGAAAAATTTGCTTCTCATTTTCTGAAATTTGGACATTAATAGAATAAAATCAAGTAAAGTTGAAAATTTTCACAATTTCGACGATATTTTTAAAATAAAAAACTTCATTTTCCTCTTAAATTATAGTAAGGGTATAGAAAACTTTAATTTCTTCTGATATAAGGTAAGGGGAGCTAAAAACTTTTTGTATCTTCAGAAATTTAGACATTTGAAATAATAAAGTCCAGTAAAATTGTTTTTTTTAAAAAAAAAAAAACTTTGAAGCTATTTTTCAAAAAGAAAATTTTATTTTCTTCTTAAAGTGAGGAGGTGAAGAATATACTTCACCCCTTCTGAATTTCAGACATTCGCAAGAATAAAGTCGAGTGAAATTTATATTTAACTCTTATTTTCGACTTTAAAGCTATTTTCCAAAATTGAAAACTTTAGCCTCCCCTTCCGAAAATTTGACATTCGCAATAATAAAGTAAAACAGAATTGAGAATTTCAGAAAAAGAAATTACTTTTTTTCCCAATTTGATAGCTATTTTTCAAATTGAAATAGAAATCGCCCCCCAAGAAAAATGCTTCGGTTTTGTTTCAATTTTTTTCTACATATTACAAGTTTCAATTTATTAAAAAAATTTAAAAGAAAATCACGAAAAGAGAAGAGGAGCACATCATAAAAAAACATAACAAGTGTTTAGAAAACTAAAATAAGCACCACTGTTTTGCATCCTGAAAAATGCATTCTACACTGAGACTAATAGATATATTTGAAAGCATCTTTTGACTGTGGGTGGTATGAAGGTGTTAAAACCTTCATACCCCCCACAGAGTTGACCCACAGTTATCTGACTCCTCAAAAAATAGCCATCTCCTTTTACACAATGGGAAAATGACCTTTTCCTTCTTTAAATTGCCTTAATCATTTTTATGACCCTGGGCTCTTTTGTGCTTTTATAAAATGTCATATATTTACAGTACCATCTATATGTCCCTTAAGTTGTCTTAAACTAGAAATTATCTAGATGTTCTAGGAAAACAGATGTAAGCTTTTAAGGAATCCAAGGGGATGACTCTTGTTAACATTTACTTAGGTCATTTTGTCAAGAGATTTTTTCTGAGACAAACGTAAAACGTTGCAGTTAAATTCCAGTTTTTAACTCATTTAATTGCGTCATTTAAATTAACCATTTTTAATTGAGATATAAATTTTCTGTTACCTTTTGTTTTGTTCAATTTTTGAAATTAAAATTTAACTTCAATTAAGAGTTTTTTAAATTATTTGCAACTTCATTTTTTCAAACATAAATCGTGATATCAATAATTCCCATTCCTAATAAAAAATTTCTTTGGAAAACAAGAAAACCAAATGTAAATTTATTTATAAGGAGGTAAGTAAATGTTTGCATTAACTCATTTAATACATTTAAATTTTATATTTATATACTGTTAGAATTCTAGATTTATACCTTGTTAGATTTATACCTCTTTATATTTAAACTTTATTGATTTCAGTAAAGCCTTTGATTCAGTTAAGAGAGAGAAATTATGGGAAATTTTATCACTTTATAATATACCAGAGAAATATATTAACATAATCAAAGATATGTATGATAACAGCAAAGCATGTATAGAAGTAAATGGAGAATTAACTGAATTCTTTTTAGTAAAAACTGGCGTGAGACAGGGATGTGTTTTATCGGGATTTTTATTTATACTGGTGATAGACTGGATTATGCGAAACAGCTTGAAAGATGAAAAAAGAGGAATAAGGTGGAATTTCACAACTACTTTAGAAGACCTTGATTTTGCTGATGACATCGTACTTATTTCATCCAAATGTACAGACGTTCATCTTAAAACAGACAAATTCAACAAATATTCAAATAGTGTAGGTTTATTCATGAACAAGAAGAAAACTAAAGTTATGAGAATAAATCAAAAGAAAAATGACAAAATTAAAATCGAAAATCACGAAATAGATGACATAGAGTCATTTAGCTATTTAGGTTCTATTGTAGATAAAAAAGGTGGAAGTAGTGAAGATATTAGACAGAGAATAATCAAAGCAAGAACATGTTTTAAGGGATTACATAAATTTTGGAGAGAGTCAAATATTGAAATAAAGACAAAAATAGTTGTTTACAAAGCTATTGTTAGAGCAGTACTATTGTATGGCGCAGAAACCTGGAAACAGACTAAGATCGAAATACAAAAATTAGAAACCTTTCAAAACAAATGTTTAAGATTTATTTTTAAAATTTTCTGCCCTTACAAAGTATCAAATCAAAATCTATTAAAGAAAGCTAAAATAAAAACAATCGAAGATGAAATTAAAAAACGAAGATGGAGCTGGCTCGGACATATCCTTAGAATGCCCAAAGAAAAAATTTCATCTGTTGCGCTTACATGGGCCCCTGATGGTAAGAGAACAAGAGGAAGACCCAGACTTACCATCCAGCGCATGTTTTTGGGCGAATTAAAAGAATGTGGAATATCTGGCTGGGAGGAAGCAAGATCTATTGCTAAAGACAGGGGGCGTTGGAGGGATATGCTGGAGGCCTTAAGTGCCCAAGGCACGTAGAGGATAAGATAAGATAAGATAAGAATTCTTTTATAAGAATGGTAACATAAAAATTGCTTTTTTTTATGTTCGTATATAAATTTGATTTGTATAGTACTTTAATTCATAATTTTACTGTTTATTGTGTGCATGGATTTTGTTCTGATTTTATATTTTTTAAATTATTAACACCTTTAAATTTTTTGAATTGGAACTTCGAATTTTTAGGGTTTTTAACAACTTTGTTTTCATTAAAAAATGAAATGCAATCTTTATTTTATATAAAAAAAAATCATATTTAATTTAATAAAAAAGCTATGAACATCAGCTTAGAAATCCGTAGCAATTAAAATTCATTGCCATGACAAACCATTAAAAAGTATTTTTTTTTAATTAGCAAATATGCTTTGATTTTTTTCTCATTTTTCTTTCATAAAAAAAAAAAAAAAAACTATTACTTTTGTCATAATTTTGCCACATATCGTTGGTTCAAAACTAAAACGACACTTCTGCATTATCTTCTCATGTTATTTGAATGAGAAGTGAGTGCAGAAGTGTCGTTTTAGTTTTGAACCAGCGATATGATTACATGGCGTCATGAATACATAGGCCAAATATTCAAGAACGAATTCTTTTCAAAATATAGCTATATTTTCTAGGTGTTGAAGCCGGTATGTTGCTACGCCCGTTGGCTTCTTGGCGTCATTGTTATCAGCCAAGAGCCAGTTGATGTGAAACAACAAAAGCGCATACACGCTCCGCAGCGCTACCAGCGCACCCGCAAAATAAATAGTTTACAGTCCACGTTTGATTTTTTATACACCCGCAAGCTATCGGCCAAACACTGGTCCGAACGATCAGGAGGATAAAGATCCAGTATATCGCAAATTTACAATAAAAAACCCGCATTCATTATTGGACTGACCACGCATCGCATCAGAAATAACGCAGCATATCTCCAGCCATAGAATTAGTGAAAGGTAGGCAAATTTTCATCATTTATTTACCGCATAATTTCATTTAATAAATAATGGATAACATCGAGAAATGTAGAAAGAAACGCGCTACAATCAGAACTAGCGCTACAAAACTAATAACAAAAGCAGATACTATAATACAAAGTGACACTAAAGAAATAACAGAACTAAATGAAATATTTGAGCAATTAAGTCAAAAGGAGAGTATTTTGACGTCATTAAATTCTGAAATTGAAAATTTAATTTCGGTTCCAGCAGAATTCGAAACTGAAATTAGCACTAGCGAAGAATACAACGAAAAAATCATTAGTGCTAAGTGCAAAATTAAAAATTGCTTAACCTATTTAGAATCAGTTAATCAAGTGAAATTAACGGCCTCAAGCTTTGTAAACAATAGTGTTAGCATAAAATTACCAGAAATTCCGCTACCGAAATTTTCGGGTAAATGTGAAGAATGGAGTACTTTCAAATTGCAATTCAATAATGTTATTACATCCAATAATCAGTTGACAAATGCACAAAAACTACACTATTTAAATTCAGCTTTAATCGGAGAAGCTAAAAATCTTATTACATTAGATGATACATTCACTTCATTATACACAGCTTTAGAAGAAAGATACGAAAACAAAAGGTTAATAGTAGAATCTCACGTTAAATCAATATTAGATATTGAAAAATTAACGCATGAGTCGGCTAAAGACTTACGTAATTTAATTGATTGTGTAAAGAAAAATATAAGAGCATTAAAAATTTTGGAGTATAATCGCAATGATCTTTCTGATATTTTTGTTTTAAATATAGTACTTCAAAAATTGGATAGGGAAACTCGAAGGCAGTATGAATTAAATATTAGCTCAAACGATGTTCCTAAATTAGATGATTTATTTTCATTTTTGGAAAAACGAGCTCAAATATTAGAAAATGTTAGCAAAACCACTCCTTTAAGATTTAAGTTAAGTCAAGAGAGAAATCCAAAAACGAAAACATTTCTAATTAATAAAAGTGTAACTCAATCATGCATTTTGTGTAAAATGAATCATCCTATCTTTAAGTGCGATTCTTTTTTGAAATTGAATAGTCATCAGAGAAGTGAGCTGGTATCAAAACATAAATTGTGTTTAAATTGTCTAAGCAGTCAACACAAGTTATTGAATTGCAAATCGAAACATTTATGCTACATATGCCACTCAAAGCATAATACACTACTCCATAAAGAACGCGAAACTATAAACAACTCTGCGGTTTTGGCTTCTTCTTCTCACGGTCATGACCTCAATCCCGAAGCAGCGGTATTTAATATTCATCAACAAAATAATGAAATTGTTTCTGCTTCTTTATCTTGCATTAATTCGAAAAATAAAACAGGGCTTCTTCCGACTGTTTTAATTTGGGTTTTAAATCCTTTAAATGGATCTTATATTCAATGTAGGGCGATATTAGATTCAGGCAGCATGTCGAATATTTGTACAGCTAATTTCGCTAATAAATTAGATGTACCTCAAGAAAAAATAAATTATCGGGTTTCGAGTTTGGGCGGAAACGAAACTACAATAAGATCAAAAATACAAGCTACAATTTGTAATGGTAATAGTTCTTTTTTGAAAACTCTTGATTTTTTAGTGGTATCCAAAATTACCGATTTTCTTCCTGTTACATCCTTCAAAGTAGATAAGTTAGAAATTCCGCAACAATTAGCAGATCCTAATTTCGCGGTAACTGGAAGAATAGATATGCTTTTAGGCGCGGAGGTATTTTTCGAAATTATCAAGGCTGGAGATATCCGCGTTGCAAACAGTGATTTGGTGTTTCGCAATACTGTTTTTGGATACATTGCAACTGGAGCAATAAATACCCGCACTCCAGAAATTCACTGCGGTTTCATAACCACTCAAACAGAAGTCGAAGACTGCTTAGAAAAATTCTGGAAAATAGAGGATATAGACTATAAAATAAAAATTCAGAGTGAAGAAGAAAAGTATTGTGAATCACATTTTCAGAATACTTATCGCAGAGATGAGCATGGACGATTCATCGTAGAGATGCCAGTTAAGGACGTTGAGCGTTTAGGAGAGTCCAAGGACTTAGCTGTGCGACGTCTGAATCAACTATGGAAAAGATTATCCAGAAATCAAGAAATGCAAGATTTATACAAATCATTTATGCAGGAGTACTTAGACATGAATCATATGGAAAAATATGATGATAATGAAAGCAATTCCGGTAATCAAATTACCTATTACCTCCCACATCACGGTGTTTATCGTCCAGAGAAGGCAACCACTAAGTTACGTGTTGTGTTCAACGCTTCATCAAGTACCTCAACGGGTGTGAGCTTGAATGATGTCATTTTGAAGGGGGACGTGGTCGAGGACATTTTCGAAATCATGACTCGATTTCGTAAACATAAATATGCTTTCACGGCAGACATCCAAAAGATGTTTCGACAAATCAAAATAGATCCATCGCAGCTTGATCTTCTAAGAATTGTGTGGAAAGATTCAGAGTACGCAAAACCGGTAACATTCAGACTCAAGACAGTCACTTACGGAACTGCTTGCGCTCCATTTCTCGCAATCAGAACTCTCAAGCAGTTGGCTAAAGATGAATTACAATTTCCACTGGCATCATTAGTTCTTTTGGAAGATATTTATATGGACGATATCGTTTCAGGTGCTCAAAGTTTAGAAGGTGCTCAGAAAGTGCAACAACAGCTGAACGATATTCTATCAACTTGTGGAATGTCTCTTCATAAGTGGAACTCTAATTCAAGGGAGTTAAGGAACAGTTTACCATTAGGTGACCCAGCAGAGCATGATTTTGCATCAGAAGTTGATGCGAGTGTCAAAACTTTGGGTGTAAGGTGGAATTCAATTGAAGATCAATTTACGTTTAAAGTATCCATCCCAGAAATGACCACCAAATTCACTAAGCGTGAAGTGCTGAGTTTTATAGCAAGACTGTATGACCCATTAGGCCTTTTGCAACCTGTCATCACGAAAGCAAAGATATTTCTCCAAAAATTGTGGGTACATAAACTGTCGTGGGACGATCCCCTTCCACCACAAATCGCAGGTCAGTGGCTTAATTTTGCATCATCTATGCAACATATAGAAACTATTCGCATTAATAGATACATTTTAACTGACTTTTTTACAAAAACTGTTTTAATGGGTTACGCTGATGCCTCGGAATTAGCGTATGGAGCTGTGGTTTACATGTACTGCCCAGGCCTAGCTGAATCTAGCACTTGCCGTCTTATTGCGAGCAAATCTCGTGTTGCACCCATAAAAGTCATTTCTATACCACGTTTAGAACTATCAGCTTGCTTACTTCTTTCTCAACTTATAAGAAAGGCTTATAATTCTCTTAAAATGGACATTGACGAAGTCATTTTGCATACAGACTCGACCATCGCACTTACATGGATTAAAACGCCAGCCCACCAGCTTAAAACCTTTGTTGGAAACCGAGTCTCCAAGATCCAAACCTTGACTGAGAACTACCAGTGGAGACATATTTCTACTCATAACAATCCCGCAGATCTCATTTCCCGTGGCTTGGATCCTCAAGAACTTTCCTCATCAGACTTGTGGTGGTCGGGTCCGTCTTGGATGAAAAGTGGTAAAATATCGCATTTGGAGGAAATCCCTCTCTCAACAGACGCTCTCAAAGAAGAACGCAAAAAGACATCGTGCTTGATTGAAACAACTCCTATTGACTTTCCGATCATTTACAATGTTTCAGCATACGTTAAGTTAAAAAGAATTATAGCTTGGTGTCTCCGCTTCATAATGAACTGTAAATCTCCGAACAATCGCATAAATGGTTATTTGACTAGTAATGAGATAAAACTAGCTAGAAACGTTTTGGTCAAAATAGTACAAAAACAAGAATTTCCAAACGAATATCACCAGCTAAAAAATAGCAAACCAATTTCTTCGAGTAGTAAGATCCTCTCCTTGAATCCGTTTTTGGATGAAGAGGGCCTTATCCGTGTTGGCGGTAGGTTGGAAAATACACAATTATCGAATGAAAGAAAACATCCTATTCTCCTACCGAAAAAACATCACTTAACTAATCTAATTATAATTCATTATCATGAATCCTTCTTGCATGCTGGAGCACTTTTACTATTATCAGTTATTCGCAAAGAATTTTGGATAGTAAATGCTAGATCAGTTATAAAAAAGCAAATCTGGAAATGCATAAAATGCTTTCGATTAAAAGAAAAAACCGCGACACAGATAATGGCTCAATTACCACCTTCAAGAGTAACGCCTTCTAGAGTATTTTCCAAGACTGGTCTGGATTATGCAGGTCCATTTTTTGTGAAACCGCGATCTGGACGTGGAGTTAGATCAGTTAAAATGTACATTTGTATATTTGTGTGTTTCGCGACAAAGGCGGTGCACATCGAAGTTGTTGGAAATTTAACCGCTGAATCATTTATTGCAGCTCTAAAAAGATTTGTTGCGCGAAGAGGAAAACCAAATGAATTATTTTCAGACTGTGGTTCAAATTTTGTTGCTGCAAATAAGGAAATTAATCGAGTAGTTAAATCTCTTCAAAAAGAAGAATCCATCCATCAGTATTTTGCCGATGAGCAAATTAAATGGCACTTTAACCCACCTTCAGCACCTCACTTTGGAGGAATTTGGGAAGCTGCTGTGAAATCCGCAAAATCGCATTTGAAAAGAACAATAGGTGATCATAAATTGACCCTTGAAGAGTTTTTAACTCTTACTGCACAAATTGAATCCTGCTTGAACTCTCGTCCTTTGTGTCCAGTATCGGACGATCCCGCTGAGCTTTCAGCACTTACCCCAGGACATTTCCTTGTGGGAACCGCTCTTTCCTCTATACCAGAAGAGAACCTTCTAAGCGAAAACATATCCCCATTAAAACGTTGGCAGTTGACTCAAAAACTTTTCCAGAATTTTTGGAAAAGATGGGTTAACGAGTATATTTCCAGCTTACAGCAGCGCCCCAAATGGTTGCGAGAACAGCCTAATTTGAAAATTAACGATTTAGTTCTCATTAAAGAGGACAATATTCCACCTTTGAAGTGGAAATTAGGGCGTATACAAGAAGTTTTTCCTAGTGCTGATGCTAAGGTAAGAGTGGTCAGTGTCAAAACTGAGACTGGAACTTATAAAAGACCCATTCACAAACTGTCAGTTTTACCTATTGACTGATTAACTTTCTTTATTTTAGACTTTTACTTTTCTTTTTGTTTTGTGTTATAGTTATCCGGTTTATACCAAGGAATCTATACATCTGTTTATAATTATATATATTTTAATTTTATGTATGTTGCATTAGTTTTTTATATTTATCTTTTTATTAGATGTATAGTTTAATTCTGTTTTTTGTCAATTTATGTGCAAATTTTGAAACTATGTTTCAAGGTGGCCCGGTATGTTGAAGCCGGTATGTTGCTACGCCCGTTGGCTTCTTGGCGTCATTGTTATCAGCCAAGAGCCAGTTGATGTGAAACAACAAAAGCGCATACACGCTCCGCAGCGCTACCAGCGCACCCGCAAAATAAATAGTTTACAGTCCACGTTTGATTTTTTATACACCCGCAAGCTATCGGCCAAACACTAGGGACCTGTCCATATTGGAGTAAAGCAACTTTGTTATTTGTTAATCGATGTATATAGAGAAAAAATTTCTGTTTATTTTTTCAATTAGGACTTTTTAAAATGTGGATATATGTGCCGATAGAAATAAAAGTCTATAATTTCCTTCAGTTTCCATAACGCGATCAAAAAATTTTAGATTTGAAATTAAAAAATAATTTTAATTATTATAATGATTTTGTCTTGAAAAGACCTTCCTAAACCTGTTGAATCCGGTATAGTAACCGGATTCAACAGGTTTATAAAATTGGTATTTTATGATTAGCATTATATTTAGAGGTGTTTTGGTTCTCACTAGCATAAAAGTATTGTTTTTCTTTAAATATTTTTTTAGTTTGATTTGATACACATATAATTTAATAGGATAGTATTTTTTATTTTCAAATTTAATGGATAATAATTGTAAAAAATGAGTGAAAACAATCCCACGGACAATGCGACGGATTTAAGGTTATGTCAAGGAACGTCTCTTGTGAATATCAATTGATTGTTTCTCTTTTGAAATTACATTATGACGCATTCACATACATTATTAATACAAATACATTTTCCAGGGTGAGACGATGAGGCAACCACAAGCACTGGTTCAAGAGGGAAAAATGCACAATATTACCGTGATTACAGAGCACGGAAGCGAGCGGTGCAGGAAAAAGAGTTGTTGAATAGAACTAGTGATCCTTCTACGACTGCTGATTCTTCAACAATTAACGTCGCAGGTTGCGAAGTTTAACTTCTTCCGTGCGGAGAGACTCCACGCACTATTTTTTTTAATATTGCTTGTTTTATTTCAATGAGTACTTATTGCATTCAGTGACTCTAATAATAAATGCCGATTTTTTACGCAGCTTTCTTAAACGAACCTTTAATTCTGCCTTTTAGATTATTTTTTTTAAATTTCAATCAGTAATTTAACAAAATTAATTATTCTTGACGTCAATACTGTTATTGATGTTTTTTACGCTCATTCCGTAACGAATTAGTTACATTTTCCCCTTAAATGAAACTTATTTTTTTTAATTTAAATTACCGCTGATTTTAAATGATTTGGTTTTATAGTTGCACGTTTTAAAAGCATAACTCCATAAACAAAATAAGCACGTGGTTTCAGATAAACTTTATGCAACCACGTTGATCATGCATAGCATAGTTAGCGTAGCAAATAAAATATAATTAAATAGAACAGCAATAAACAACTTATTTTTTATTAAATATAAAGCTAACGTTACTGATGTTATCTTTAAAATATTTGAAAAAATAGAATCATCAATAGCTTATTTTAAAACGCTGGATCTAAGTCATAGATTTAAAAAAAAATTTTAAAACTTAGTTTACATGAAAAGACTCTTACTTTTCACAGTTTATAAAATTTATTGTAAGGCCAATCCCTTGCTGAAAAATTGAGGTATTTTTGAGATATAAATGAGGTATATCAACCTTAGGTTATTACTTATTAACCTAAAGTATATTTTTTTACACCAGTGGAAGTATTTATTCAACAATCTAAATTGTTTCATTTAACACTTCAGGTTATTCTGGATCTACATCAAGTGTATTTTTTTGAAAGTTGTAAAGGTAATTTTTTACTAAATTTAGGTGATTCATGTTCTACCTAAGGTTATCAACCTCAAGTATAGATTTTTATGCCTGAAGAGATATTTTTTAAATCAACTTAACTTACACATCAAGTTATTCAATAGATCAACATCAAGTGTATTTTTCGACACTAAGGAAGGCTATTTTTTATGAACGGGATGTTCTATCTTAGGTTATTATTTCTTAACTCCAAGAAGATATTTTTGCATTTTTAGCTTTATTAAATTTGGTAATAGACACTAATTGAACTAAAAATTACGCTATGAACTGATAAAGCAAAAGTAAGAAAACAAAAATGCTCGTATTGGATACTTTTAAAAATTACCATCCTATAATTGACATCAATGATTCTTGGTTTTGGTAATACGCATTATGGTAATGGTGTAGTTTTACTAGGTACCTAATATACTCTTATATAGCTACAACGCAGTTTAAAGTAAAGTCTGGTGCTGATTACAGCTGCACCAATACTGCAAGTTTTTATGATACAATTATTATGTAGATAGATAAAAAGAGGAGAAAGTAGCTTGACTGTGGAAAGTGGGGGCCGAGATAGCCTGGTTGGTAGGGCACTGAGCCCATGTCCAAGATTTCGTGGGTTCGATTCCAGGCCGACCGAAGTGTGGTTAATGGTGACTGGTGCACGTTAAATATGTCAAGTCGCAAAGTCCTCCATGTTCCCATAACAAATCAATACATCTGGGGGTACAAATCCAAGAGTTCCCTTGTCTTCTGGATTGATTAGGTTCAGAATGACAAGGCTACGGAGTTGAACATTAGCTGTCGTAAAACCAAAAAATTCGGCCTCCTGTTCAACGACGGTTATAAAACATCATAAGTTGCCAAAAGCAACATCATTATTCCACATAATGCGGATTATAGTTACTCTTTATTTCAATAAGATGAACTACTAAAAATGTGCTTTGCTTAATCTAATAACGGAAAGCCATCGGTTAAGACAACAAATAATCTATACATACAATAAAATAAAGAATTTGAGTGTGTGCATACCGGATTGCGGGTATACTGTAAGCTGTAAAAATACGTGATTCAAAATGAATATAAATGAGTAAAATTATATACAAATTAAAATTCACAGCCATATGGGTTATGTATTATATAATAGTGTCTTTATTAGCTTTAATATGAGAAAATTCGAAGTCTATATTCTGCATTACAATATGGCCCTATATTGCCCACTAATATTGAACCATAATATTCAAACTGGATCAGTTATATTACCGTGTACTAGTGTACCCTACCAGAGGAAATAATTATAAGCCTAATTTTGGGCCCACAATGCCGCCCTACAGGCTACTATGCATGTAAGTATATAATAATGTGTTGAAAGAGGTTAAAATGAGGAAATTCGATGTCAATATTTTGTCTTACAACATGACCTCTGATAAGGATCAAAATTATGTCTTCAGATCATCCTCGGGGTTAGATTCCCCCGTCTGTCACCAATTTTTCAGCTCTAGTGCGACGTAAATAAAATTTTTACTTACCAAGTTCGTAGTTTCTTTGAATCTTAATTTTAAGATATAACTTTATTTATACTTTTGTATATTATTCACTGGTAAGCGCTGAAGTATTTTGGTACCCTTTGGAACGCGTCACACTGCCAAACAGTAGGTGTGATTGTTCAAGTCTTTCTTCATAAAGTCTTGGGTGAGCCGCGATGGCTCAGAGGATAGAGCGTTCGCCTTCCAATGTGGCGAACCGGGATCGAATTCCAATCGATACGGATTCCGCATCCGACTTGCACCGACCACAGTCCTAACGTGAAATATCCTCAGTGGTAGACGGATCATGGGTTAAAGTCCCGCCAGGCTGGGAGGTTCTCGTGGTCTTGCGCTCCATGTAACTCAAATGCTGGTTAGCTTCATCAAAAAGTTTTCCACGAAGGCTAATTTCTTCCTATACTCGAACTAGGAGTTCCCTTGTCTTCTGAATTGGGCTCAAAATGAGTTGAGCATGAGTAGTCGTAAGCCCATAAAAATGCTGTTAAACGAAGCAATAAAACATAAAGTCTTGGTTGGATTCCCCGAGCTGAAGACTAGATGACTGATTAAGATTGTGTCTTAATGGATCACCCAAGTTCGTGAACCTGCAGTTTCAGAGCCGAAAAATTCCCTCCACAGTTGTACAGTAGGATAGAGTAGTGCTAAAGTGATCGGTGGATTACTACCATCTGCCCTCTGATATATATTGTGTCAGTGCAGAGTGTAACATACGCCAACATTGTTTACGGAACATCATTAAAGACGAATCCCAGACCATCGCCAATGATTCATTCGTGTAGCTCTAATGAAACACGAGTAACAAACCTAGTAACTCTCTTACACTACGAGGCACTGATTTCTTGGCCTCCGAGACGAAACCGTATCAAAAATGTTACTCAATTTTTTATCCTTCATTTATTGCTTTATTGAAGTGACATACATTGTAGGCTTGTTTGTTCAATTTAGACTTATAAACCTTTATGAAGTGGAAAGACAGATCGAACAATTTAGAGAAGGACATCACAAAGAATACATCCAGGGTTAAGACGGGATTCGAACCCGCCACCTACACGCGTCACACTGTGTTTAACGGATGATACCACTCGGTCAGAGAGGCACTCCGTGATTTATACGAGACTTGTGTGCTCACTACTTTGAAGTGCTTACCAGATTGAAAAATGGAAACAACACTAAGGAAAGTGTGAAAAGAATCTAACATTATGATCAACCCTAGCTTCAAAATTTATAATAAAAGGCCTTGCTACCATAAATACCACATAAATTTATTTTTTCTACTTAGTCACGAGTATGTGCAGGGGTTCTGGATACAAAGACGAACCGTGTCTTAACGATCAGTCCACTGGGGGACGCTTTAATTTAGCATCTCCGTGGATTTGGAAGTAAACAAAAGAAACCGGCAATCGGAAGCGTTCTCGCGTGTCGTACTATAAAACCTTCTCCCTCTACTCATTATCGAAAGTTTGAAGAGGGAAGTGTAGTGAACATTTGCGAAGAAATGAAGAACGGCAAAACAAATGAAACAGTTCGAAACTTCAAACAGGTCAGGGTATTTATTCGTGTTTTTACCTAATGAGTTAAATTGTATTATAGTTAGGAGAACATAAACCATTTCAATTTCTGAATCTCGTAACTATTTTTTGTTACTCTGATGTTCTTGCTACTCGGTATATAAAAGTTAGACAAATTAGACGCTCTGTAGTTTAATAACGACATGTTTTGCTCGAGTTCATGTACAATACTTTTAAATTTAGAATTATGGGTTTTCATTCAGGAGATTTTTTATATACTTACTATTTATATTTATTTTTAACGCATTGGATTGCAATGTTGATATACACGAACGTAAGCAAGTATAAACCGGTTTTCGTCGCTTTGTCGCGTATTTCAGAATTTAAAAAAAAATTGAATTCTGAATAATATTTTTCGTTTTAAGTACATTTTGATTATAAATGATTTTTCAGAAATGTGTGTAAACTGTTGACTTTATTTCATATATTCTTCCAATTACAAAGCGTCGATGTTGAACAGAGTTTTTCAAGACTGTGCTTTTGGACAATCTTTCAATCTTAAAAATCATTTCTTATGACAATGAAATTCTGATCACCCAAGTGAATGTAATTAAGAAAATTTCAGGCTTTTTTATTTTATTTCTCAACTACAGACTCTGGTCAAATTATTAGACGTACTCTAAGATTCTATTTAAAATCTTTATTATCTGGTGATAGTCTATACAGCTTTATATAAATTTGACGATTGGATGAATTAGACGATATATTATGTAAAATGTTTATTACATCAGGTATTATATTAATAATATTTAATAATTTGACCAAAATATTAGAAGCACTGTAGTTTTTTAATAATGACATGATTTGCACCAGTTTATAGGCAATACTTTTATATTCAAACATACATAATGCGTTATTGTTCAAGAGATTTTTTATAGACTTCTCTATTTGTATTTATTTTTAACGTACTGCATTACAATGTTAACCGATTAATACACGAACGTAAACAAGTGCAAACCTGTTTCAGACACTTTGTCGTGTGTTTCAGTTGCGGACGTGTTTCTGCTTCTTTATGCACTATGTTTATTTTTCGCAGTTTTAAACTATGCAGTCATTTGTTTATTTTGTGTGCAGTGTTTAAATAATTTGGAACATTTTAATCATGAGTAATAAAGGCTATCTTTTACCATGTAAAAAATGCTGAAGCCCTCGTGAGTGCTAAAATATTAGAAGTTTTATCTTACTTGGTTAACATATAAAATATTTCAGCCAGATTTAATTATACTTCAAAAAGAAATATATTGATATTCAGTGCGAAAATGCACAGAATTTTTATTGTTTGAATTTTTGGGTTTCAAAAAATACAAAACTTTTTCTTCAAGGAAAGAAATCGAACTTCATTAACTATTTGATATATAGTATATTTCAGCCTACTTTAATACATTATTTTTCTAAACTAAATTTTATTTAGCACATTGTATAATAACACATTTATATGTTGAAATGATGAATTGTGTTATGGGTAAAAATTTGAGTTTTATTTCGTAGAAAGATATGATTTTTCAAAACCTTTTTATAATAAAAACTTAATTTATGTATAGAATTTGAAAGTTTAATTTGATTATAAAATGATGCGAATCAGCAATAATTATTTTATGCTTATGTCATTGACTTTTTAAGTACAGTAAAATCAGGGTATTTAAAAGAGTTTATAAACATTTATTTTAAGAATTCATTTTACATGTCTGCTAGTCAGATAGTATTATACAAAATCATTCGTAAAGTTACTTAAGCAATTATATAAACTTTTTGTTTAAAGTTAAAGCATGCTAAAGTTAAATAAAGTATAATTTTAAATAGAATTTGTTAAAAATGACTGCTTGAGAAAAAAATCCATATTAACGTAGTAGTAAAATGGGATAACGTACAGCATTAAATGAAAAACTAATTGTCGAAGATCTTAAACGTTCAACTTCAGTTAAAAAAAATTTTTTTCTAAATGCATTTGGAACATTGATATTTGATAGATAAAACTAAAATCAAAATAATTAACTAGAGTATTTAATGCAAACATAATTTAAAGAAAGCTTGAAATTTTTTTTCTTTATTACTCAATTAACCAGGGAAAATCAAGGGAATCCTATTAACAGTTGCCTGAGAATTTTGATTAGTTTGGAAAAATAAAAATTAATTGCCTAAAATTATAGTACAAGCTCTCTAGAACAATGGAATAAAAAAATAACATGTAATAATTAGTTTAAGATATATTAACTGTTAAACTTGATAAAAAAAAAACATTTGGCATGCCGAAAAGGTCAGATTTTTTTCGGATCTTAACATCGTGATTTTTCGAAATTCTAATTTGTTAGTCAAAAATGCTCATCAATTCTAAAATTCAGATTTGCAGAATTTTGCGTGATTTTTCTTGTAACATGAAACCTAAATGTTTATTATTATCGAAGAATTTGTCACTTATTTTATTGCAATATAACCATTTTTGGGGAGAATTTTTGAATTTCTAGATTTTTATTTTTTAACGAAAAACAAATTGTTTCATAAATTTCAAATTATTCAATTAAAAGATCCTAATTACTCAATTCAAATTTTCTCCCCGTCACAGCTGTAATTGCTTTTAATTCTATTCAGCTTTCGCTTACTGTAAATTTAAATTTTTTTCGAAACTGATTGTTTAGCAAAATAAGTTAATTCCTAATAACAGTTTTGAAAATTTTATTTCAAAGTAATAGCACATTTTGACTGGAAACTTTCTCATGTTAAGCTTAATATATAAATAAATATAACTTATTTGCTGTTTCATATTTGCATAATGATTTAGTTACATACAATTTTCAGAGTTTTCCATAAAACTAAATAGTGTTACAAAATGACTATGTGAGAAAATAAATCACTTTTAGTTTTAATCCTTAATTTGGAATAATAGTAAAAATCAAATTTTTGTTATGGTGGAGTATATAATAAATGACTATAAATAATTGATTATAAATAATTATTACAAGTACCTTAAAAAATGAATAAATTAATAATTTATAAGTTAAATTGACTTTTAATGTATTTTAGCCTGAAAACTTCCTTCTTGAAATTTTGTACTTCATGAGGAAAAATATAAGAACTTTAATTTTCACATTTCACAATAGAACTGGGAAAACAATTTCTGAAATCTAATTGAATTCTGATGGAATCGTGAAAAATTAATATTAATTAGTTTCATTGATAAACTTTATTTCATTCATTGATATATCTTACAGTTCACTTACGAAAATCTGGTGACATTTTTAAATTGCATATTTTTTTTCTTAAATTCCTTTTATAATAAATAAAGCAAATTTAAATCGGTACAAACTGTTTAGATATTCAAAAAATTAAGAAATTGTTATGAAATTTCGTTTATTAGGAATATAATACTAATAATTATATGTAAACGGAAAATGATTTACCAAACCTCAATCATTGTGTTCTTCATGAAAGCAGACCTTATATATTTATTCTAATTAAGGGCACAAACATTAAAAATAAGTTAATAGCATTTAGTTTTATTTAACGAGCTGAACCCGAATTGATTTAGCTAAAGTGTGTAATAAGTAAAGCTAAATCAACAAATTAATTGATCTTGAATTGTTTGGAAACTCCTGATTTAAATTACAATAATTTACAATTCTTCTACTTTTGAAGAAAAATCTCTTGATCTAGTAAAAGAAAGTTTGAAAAACATTCCTTAAAAAAAACTGTTTTTTTTTCTCGGGTAGGGCTAACTTTGGCGAGCCCTGATATTTACTAAACAAGTTTTCAATGAATGTGTGCTATAAACATGAATCCTTTGAAAAACAATTTCATTTGTTGTACCTAATATGCAGTCTAAAATGTAATGATCGTTTCTATTGTTGAGCTGATCGTAGGCGGCCATTGGTGAACTCAATAATTAGAACTATCTTCATAAATTGCAAACAAAAAGTGTTAATTATCTCGATACATAAATTAATAACGTAAAATTGTCTACCATTTATGTATTCTGTTTTGGAAAGTTTAAAATTTTTATTATAAAATTTGTTTTCCTGCCAGAGTTGTGATTTTAAGTGGTAGCCAGACATCATAAAAAGTTCGCTTCAACATTCAAATTCGAATCGAAAAAATTAACTTTAATTAAAAATTTTAACTCACCGCAAACTTGCCGTGAAATTAGTTTTTAATGCTTTTAAATAAAATCTTAATCGGAAAGGTCAAGCTTCGTTTAAAAATATCTCATAAGCTGCTTTCAAGTTTCTTTTTTGACGGAACAAACCCACATTTGCGATAAATGTATGGAAAACCACGAAAACCATCCACGGTTAGTCTGACGGCAAGGGGACTTTAACCCATGATCCGTCTGCCACTGAGGATATTTTACGTCAGCACTGTGGTTGGTGCAAGCCGGGTGCAGGACTCGTATCGACTAGTCAGCACTGGAATTCGAACCTGGTTCTCATGAGAAGGTGAACGCTCTATAACCTAAGCCACAGCGACTCAATATTCACATATTAGTCATTTGCGCATGTGTGTGCGTTTTAGGGAGCGTTCATTTTTGATCTGAAGTAATTGTAGTAGTTCCGTCGCACTAGAATTACACATTTTTAATATTGGGATAATTTTTGAAATCTCCCTGAGAAGGATCCGATATCACAATTTCGATCCTCAGATAACTGGTGCAAGGTGCACTCTAAATCTGTCGGGGTCACAAACTCTTCCGAGTGAGTCGATACGTCTGGGGGGTTCTGGATTGGAGTTAGATCGTGCTCCGGCACACGTCAAAATTTCGATCCGTGGATGAATGAATGCGTTTTGTTTGTGTGTTTTTTAAATGGCATTTATAAATTTACAAGTTAAACTTTTAAATTTACATAAAAATTTATGTTTTGAAATTAATATAAAAATAATTTTATTAATAAATTAGCAATATGTTTAATACTTTAAAAAGTTTTGAATGTCTGTTGACTGAATAAAATGAATGAGCAATTTTCTTATTAAATATGTGATTTATAACTCTTGTTTCCGGCCTTAAATGAGTTTTTTAATTAAATTTTCAATTATTTTACACTTATATCAAACAAAGATATCAAAAACATTAAAATGAAATGAATGCTTAAATAATACTAATCGTATAAATTCCATTGAAAAATTTTAAAAGCGAATTCAGTGTAAAATATTAAGCTGGGTATTATAATGAAGATAATAATATTTATTAAATTAAACTGCTTACCTGTATATTTTGGGTACTGCCTCACAAAATTCTGCTTCGAACCTACTCCTCAATTTATTATAAAATTCTTTCCTTTTGTCGAAATCTGGTGCATGGCCTTGATTTTCATGAGATTTTTTATAAATCCATTTTTTTCATCATCAATTTTGCCCTATAATTGATGTCCAATAAATTGTTTCGCTCGTATATTTTCTATATATATATTATAAAGATAATTTTTATACACCAGGAGATTACCACATTTCTGGAAGATTTCAGACATTTTCGAAAAATGGCTCAATAACGGTGATGTTATTGAGCCCTACAAATGGACTCTCGGTGCCACATCATTATCTCTTAGGTTAGAGGTGGGTTTGGTGAAAAGTAGGAGACCCACTATTGGGGCACCCCTTTTTGACCACATGCTAACCTTGACTGATACATACATTTCTACAAAACACTTTCTTTTTTCTTTTTGTAATTTCTGTAGGTATGAACAGGTATCCACACAAATAATAGGTAAACGAGATGTGGACCTGATGGACGAGTGTGGACCTGGCGAATGCCCGGAAAATGGTACCTACCGGTGTGCATTGTCCCCATTGTGAAGTTCGGCGGTGGAGGAATTATGGTTTGGTCCTGTTTCTCATGGTTTGGCCTTGGAGCCTTGGTGTTAGTGCGTGGAACCCTGAACGCAGAAGGGTATAGAGACATCCTGGACAATTTGGCGCTTCCCAACCTGTTGCAACAGTTCGGTAATGGCCCGTTTGTGTTTCAACACGATAACGCTGCCATTCATAAAGCACATGCCATCACGGACTGGTTTGATGAAATGGAGGTGCAAGAGCTTGACTGGCCATCCCAAAGTCCCGACATCAATCCAATTGAGCATCGCTGGGATGAGTTGAAGCGCCGGTTCAGGGCCAGACCACAATGCCCCAAAACCACCACTCAACTCCTCGCCATGTTACAGGAGGAATGGCGGGTGTCGTTCCTAACCGGATTGACTGTGTTTGTGAGAGGCATCTTGTCTATTGATTGATAACGTTTAAAAACAGGCAAAACAAAACATTTATTTTAAATAAAAAAACAACAAAAAACAAAAACAAAACACAGCGTTCCAAAGATATTTTAAGAAGCCAATTCAACGATATTTTCAGTTCTCTCTTTTTTCTCTTGCCATACTCAGAGTAACCTACATATTCTGAATACTTTTGGTGGCGCAAACTAATTGGAGTTAGTGTTTGCCGCAACAGCGGGCAATACCTGCCGCCGTGTACCAACACCTAGTGGATAGCCTTACTAGAAGGGTTAAAGCTGTGATTTAGGCGCGTGGCGGCCCTACGCCGCGTGTATCCGAAATGAGGGGTGTCCGGTCATTAATGGCCAGATAGTGTATAAAGTTTGTAACTAAATAAACATAAAATTTCATAACTAGGATACAATTGCTTGCAAACGAAATTTTTGAATGTAAATTTTAGTAAAGGTTGTAGTAAATTATTTCAAGTTGTTAAACCAGTAAAGTTTTCAGTTTCAATTTTACTGAAAAATTAGGGATAGTTTTTATTGAGTAGATACCATGAAGGTACTGAAACAGATATTTCATATTTGTATATATCTCAAATGCGTCATATTTTTAAATGTCACCACTGTTAATATCACCAAATGTTATCACCTTCCATTTAAACCACGAACTTAATGATCAACTCCCCCCCCCCCGAAACATTAGTCTGACATGAAGAAGTCCCTTTTATTTTAACCGTATCGTGTAACTAAGAATAAGCTGTTTCTCTCTCCAGAAATTCTGACTAAAATCGAAATTAAATCATTTAATGGTGACGCTTTTGACGTACATCAAAAAACATAAATTTACTTTCTTTCATTACATCGCTTTACAAGACCTTGTACGCATATACTGAAATTATTATGAACCAGTCTCATAACGAGTTTGCTCTACTTTTTAAAAATTTCATGTTTACACTAGAATCTTGCAAATTATGATTAGTTACAGCAGTGACCGACCGTTCCGTGACCAATTAAAACACAATTTTAAATAGTTTCTTGCGCCTTAACAAACAAAATTTATAGCCCTATATTCAAGAGGGAATTAATTTACATTTGACTCAGTTTCTACACGAGCTAGAGTGCTCAGAATAACTTCAGCAGAGCGTTTGATAAAACAGAATTTCAAGTCTTCGGACTACAATCAAAATTTTCACCATTTTTGTTAACAATCTAGAATTATAGTCTATTAAAATTTCGACCAAATTGCGAACGACTAGCGTGCTCAAATTTCAATTTGAGTTATGTGCCTAATATTAAATTGACCAGCATCCTTCCTGAACTAGAAATAAACTGGTAGAGAGAAATTTCTAAATAAACATTCGATAAATCAATAATAAAAGTACTGTTTTAGTAGTACATATTTCTTTTCACATTCAAAATTATGATAATCTATTTCAGTTTATTTATTATAGGGTTTATAATAAACAAATTTTAAACTTTTTTTTTTCTTTGTGTGTCGTCAAATTTCAAAATAGTTAAAAGTGTACCGCGACCAAAAAAGGTTGAAATTTACTGCTCTAATTGTTATGGAAGATAAATCAGATTGTTACTAACTGTGCACAGAATCTAATTTATCTCTCGAATATGACCAATTTATTTCGATTTTTCACATAGCCCAGGTTTTTGAGCCACATGGGAGCATAGGTCTAATGAGAGTTAAATATAACAAGATTTCTGTTTTTCTTTCAATCATTTGATTGTAAAAAAAGGTTTTTAGTCCATTAAGAGAACCGTGGTTCTTCAGGGGATATGCAGCGCTCGTCTACCAATGAGATGATCAGGGTTCGAATCCCAGATATGGCTGGTCGTTACGAATTCCGTACCCGGCATGCACCAATTATTGTGCTGACGTTAAATATTCTCAGTGGTAGAGTGGTCATGGCTTAGAGCCTCTTTGCCGTCAAGCTACCCATCGAAGATTTTCGCGGTTTTTCTCTTGATTTAACGCAAGTGCGGTTTAGTTCCATTTAAAAAAGTCCTCCACGAAGATAAATTTCATCCAATGATTGATCCAGGAGTTCCCTTGTCTTCTGGACTGGGTACTAAATTGCGGAGTTAAATATTAGTAGTCGTAAACTCAAAGTTAGGTTTATTGAACGAAGTTTATAAGAAGTGAAAGGTTATAAAATCCATTTAGAGAACTATTTACAGCAACAATGCTTTTCTCAGTATTTTACTTTCACAATTTTTGATAGGTCAGTAAATAGTCGAAGTGCCTGTATTTTATAATGACTATCTAAGAAGCAGCAAGTGCACAAATTACTTTTCAAGCATTAGGGAATTTTAAGACTATAAACGTTCACAATTAAAACTTTTTGTCTGATATTTACTAAAAAAATTTTTTGACAAGTGTTGTTGTGAAGCGATGAACGTATTATGAAACGGAAAAATTTCAATGGATTGGTCTAAACAAGTGTGAAATCCGAATCGGGGGTGGTACACGGCCGTTCTGCTCCCTCTTCGAGCTTCACGCTTGTTTAGCCGTTTCGGAACTTTTCCGTTCTTTCAGTGCAGTAAGAGCCAGGGTGTCAAAAGAACTGGGTGGTCCTGGACATGTGATACTAGCCCACATGTCCGTGACCCTAAGTCACTGAAGAACTCTGGCTCTTACAGCTAAATATATTTGACTGTTAAATTATTTTTCCCTCTCTAGTTGAAGGGCTGAGGTAGGGTAGAGTAAGGTCCTGGATTGTAGCTAAAGGTTACCAATCCGTGCCCTGAAAAGCCACCCGGCTCTGTACTAAAGTTTAATCTTAGAAAAAGAACGTTTATAGGTGCTTGGAATCGATTTCGACGTTCACAATATTTTCCGGGATATTTATTGTTCATAGATAAGGGATAGGATATGACATTTGAAAATATTAACTTATGATATTTTTCCAATTTTAAGCTTAACTTGAATCAGGCTCTTAAGATTAGCTTTTAAAAGCTTCAGATTTATATGAACGGACAACACTTCCTTAATACCGAAATTTCTTAATTTGAAAATTTAGTTTAATATTAGAAAATATAAATATTGAAAATTAAAATTGCCAAAAACCTTTCTATCCAGTGCTTATATAAGGTTCAAAATCCTGGGCTAAATCAAAATTGTCTGAAAATATACTAGCTTTTACAAAATGGTTTATAGGATTCAGTGTGCAATATAATGATAGTAAATGAAATCACAATGAGCTGTACATGCTGTATACTGTTAATCACAACCAACAATATAAATTGCCTCTGACTTGCTTTAAAGAAATCTGGTCTTGCAGTGGACTGATCGTAGAGACACCGTTTCCAGTAGAATACAGAAGTCAATCATCCCTGGCTGCGGTCAATAAGTGGGTAACCATTAATAATGGTGACCCACGATGGTCTGACTTCAAAACTTCACACACACGTTTTCATCTGTTGCTGGGCGTCCAGAACGAGGCTCGTCGGTGACCTTCTCCCGACCCTCCTTGTACCGCCTTCCACACTGAGATCTCTAAATGCATTTCACCTTAAAGGCGTCTTGAAGAATGTGAGTTTCCGTCGCATTCTTCTCAAACCGCACACAAAACTTTATCGCTTTCCAGCGAACACTCCATCACGCTGTGACTCGATCGAAAAAAAAAGACTTAGCGCAAAGACACGTCCTACTGCTCCTACTACTCGGAGCGACCTGAAACCAGGCTTGTTTGGAAGGGCAAATCCCCCACCACATTTTTAGACCAATCTGAGTGCGCTGCGATTGATAGTCGCGTCACAATAAAATCACGCGCATTACTTTCAGAACGCACCCTGTATGAGAAACTTTCCTGTACAGTATTGAAAACGCGAACATCTTGTTGTATTCTATTTCCCATGAATTCTATTTTCCATTTGTGCGTCGCCAAATTTTAGAAATGTTTATAGTAAAAATTATAAAGATTTTTTTTTATCACGAGTAAAGTTTAAATTAAAGTATATACTTTTTATAAATTTTAAGAGTGTGAACATCTTTGTAGGCGATGGTCCTGTCTCTGCCAATCTTGAAATAAGAAATTGAATGACTATTAAAATTATTAATTAACAAAAGAAAGCAAGATAAATAATAACTTTCAAAAGGAAATAAAAGGCAACAATTAAAATAAGCTATGCAATCAATAGTCATAAAAGCAAATTAGCAAAGCATAACAAACAAAAAACAAGCTAACAATTAATAACTAGCAAAAAAATAATAAAATAACAGTTAATGTAAGGAATCTCTTAATAAACTTACTGTTTTTGTAGTACATATTTTCTCATTCAAAATTATTATAAACTATTTTACAGTGTCTTACAGATAAGTAAACTAATTTAGTTTTCTTTCACATTGAATTTCGAAATCGTTTAGAGTGCCACGACAAAAAAAAAAGAGAATTAGTGCTCTAAATGTTATGGAAGATAAATCAGATGTGTTCAGCAAATTTGTAGTTGACTGTAATGGATAACATCTGCCTCTCTGTATGTTGCCCCCATCATTGTTACACAGAATCCAACTTAGCTCTCGTATATGACTAGTTTCTTTTGATTTTCACCTACTCCAGGTTTCTGATGCCAGCAAAGATCTAGTAATAGTTTAATATAACGAGATTTCTGTCTTTTCTTTTAATCATCAGATTGTAAACGTTCTAAGCCATTAAGAGTGACTTGGGAGTTTTGGGGATAGAACGTTCGCCTTCCAATGAGGTGAACTGGGTTCGAATCCCAGCGATGACTGGTCTACAAGAATCCCGTACCCGGCTAACACCAATCAATGTCCTGACGTTAAATATCCTCAGTGGTAGATGGATCATAGGCTAGTCCCCCTGCAGTGAGACTAACCGTGGGGGGTTTTCGTGGTTTTCCTCTCCATTCAATGCAAATGCGGGTTAGTTTCATATAATTTTTTTTATAAAGCATGAAAGCATGCGAAGGAGGGAAACGCGGTATTAAAAATGTGTAGTTAATTTTATTTAACATAATATTGTAAGAACTTTGCTTTTGACAATATTAAAGTATTCCAAATCTTCTAGATTTAAACAAAATATATTTCTTAATAGATTTTATGTAAAATTTCAACTTTTTATGAGAGTATTTTAATATCTTTTTAAAATTACAGATTATTAAAATTGTTTAGATCAATTTTTAAATTTTGATGTATACTTCTGTTCGTTTCATTTCTTAACGATTAAAATTTAACTTGAACTCCATATTTTTGATTGCATCCTTTTGATACTTGTTTAAACTCTGTGACATCTGTATATAACAGACAATATAGATGAAAATTAAAACTTAATAGTTTTAAATTATGAATTTTTACTTTATTTTTCTCTTTACAATAAAATATATGAACTGTTTGCATAGAAAGCATTTAAAGCTCTCATAAAATTCTAACTTTTGAATTTAATATTTTATTTTCAAAGCTTGTTGACGTATAGCTGAAGTTATAACCAAATTTCCTTTTAGTATTACCTTAGAATGTTTAAAAGTTAATTTCTTTTACTTTTCGTACATTTTTCTTTTACTTCCAAATATTTAACTTTGGATTTGGAGTTTTCGAACTGTATGATTAAAGAAACCCGTGTATTGCTTTTAATTTAAATTGCACTGATCTACTGTAGGCTGAATGTTCTTAGAGCAAGTGCACTCGAGTTGGGGAAAATCGGGGCTACTACCCCAGTTCAATGACCTCTAGTCTTATTGCTGTACATGACGGTATACTTATGGGGCTCTGGTGGGGAAAGAATTATTTATTTTTCTGAATGTAGATAAACTGTAATGTTTAATTCTGGTTAATAATCTTTAATTAAATAAGATTACTTAAAATATTTTTAATTTAATAATTTTTTTAATACTCCTAATTCTTCTGCTTATTTTATTTATTTTATTTCCACTTTCTTCATAAAATCTTTTCTATGACTTAAAATATTTTTCTATACGAAATTTATTATTAATTTTTTTTTAATGTAACAGTTCTTGTTCTGCTCTTGCATTTTATCAACTGGTGGTTAATGGAAAATGATCATTCTAGAGGATTGATTGTATGTATTAGTTCTGTTCAAATAATGTGTTCGTAAATAATGAGTCTGAAAAAAAAATATTTCAAATTCGGCTACTGCCGCAGTAGGATAAATACAACTTAACATAACTATTACAACCTTCCGAAATTGAGATATATTTGTGAGATCCCCTCTTTAGCTAAGGTTTATTGGAAGGAAGATTTTTTATCTCTATCGAAAGTGGTGGAATTGTTTTTATTTTTGGGACTTAAAAATTTTCTCAAGCTTGTATAATTTTATGTTTTCAATATTTAAATTAATGTGTGAGTTATTGTTTTCCCTATAAGGCTTTATAATTGCATTGGTTTAATTTCTAAATGAACCCTTCTTTAGAGATTATATTTTTATTAATTTTAAATGTTATGTCTAATAATTCTAAACTGTTAAAATAATTTCTTAGTCGCAATGCTTAAATTTAATTAGTTAATATAGTAAATGTGTAATAATCATCTAAGTGATAATTATATTCAGTGGAATAAAATGGTTTGCGAGTTTGACAAAACTTGATAAATTTGCATACTCATTATCAGTAATATAGTGTAATTATGTCTCTTTAACAATTTTCCGTTAAAAATTAGTTTTATTAAGAAACAGTTTGGAAATATAGACAAAATACTGGCGCCTTTTACATTAACCTAAAAAATGTTAAGTAAACTCTTAACGTCACTCTATAAATGTAGTTTTTGATAACTACGTCTCATTTTTAATCATGTGTGTACCAAAGTTTTCTGATTAGTTGTTAATTTGAAGTTAGAAAAATTTTCAAACCATTTGTACTTAGAAAATTTCTGATGTTTGCACTTTGAATGACTTTCGAATTGTTTTGACTTCGAAAAATATTCAAAATTTTTTCTCCTCAGAAATATTTTGAAGTTCTGTGATTTTTAAAAGTCTTTAAAAGTTGAGAAAAAAAGGTATTTTAAGAGTTGCAGAAGTTTGGTGGTAGAAAAAATTTTCAACTTGTTCCGACTTTGTTCCCGACTTAAATTTGTTCTGTGAAAAGTTATGAAAATATTTCAACATAAAAAATTACTTTAGTTGGAAGAAATTGGTATACAAGAAGTCAAAATTTTTTTTAAAAAATTATCTTGGCTTTGAAAAATTCAAATTTGTTTGAAAAATTCTGAATCTGTTTTTTTTTTTTTTTTTTGGAAGAAATATTCTGAAGTTGTATGTGCGTAGAAATTTTTTTAGTGTGAAAAAACGAACATATAAGGAGCAGTAGGTGTTTGGGGTCATGGGAAAATTTTCAAACAAATTCAAACTGATTTTGAAAAATTTTCCATTTTTTTGTACTTTGAAAAATTTAGAATCTGTTGGCTTTAAAAGTTCTGAAAATGTTTAGAATCAGGAAAATTTTGAAGTTGTTGGTACTTTGGAAATTTTTAAAGTTTTTAAAAAATGGGTGTATAAAGAATCGCATTACATAAGCTGTAAGTTGGAAAAAATTTCCTACTGTTAGTACCTCGAAAAATTCTGATGGCACTTAGAAAATTTTTGTTTCTTCTTTCGAAAGATCAAGTTGTTTGTACTTTTGAACTTAGAATAATTTTCAAATTGCATTGACTTTCAAAAACTATCTAATTTTCCGTACTTACAGAAATTCTGAGTCTGTTGACTTAAGAAACATTTTTAATTTATTTGAAATCGAAAATTTTTCGACTATTTAACAAATGGAAGATGTTTTGTCTTTTAAAAATTGTCAAATGTTTTGTAATTAAAAAAACACTGCGTACATACATTACTTAGAAAAATTCTGATGTAGTTTTTACTCATTTTTCAAATTAAGATTGAAGATTAAAATTGCAAAGAAAACTTTTAGAACCTGTGCTTATATACTGTTCAAAGTCTTGGTCTACATCAAAATTGTCTGATTATCTCCATTGATTTATCATTTTTGTTTTGTGCATAGATACTGCTTTTGAGCGTTGTATTTTTCAGAATTTACTGTCTTCATGATATCCTGCTGATGGACACGTTTCGGGAAGCTAAAACTTCATCAGATCATTTTTATAGTAAAGATTAAGACGTGTCTATGGAAAACGGAACGATTTGAAGATATTAATGACGAAGTACTCAATCGCATTCTTGCTGGCCTAATAGGTAAGATGGTAACTTTTTCTCTTCCTTCTCCTTCCGAGAACTTTTCACTTAATACGCTTTTCATTTTTAGCATCTCAAAGCAGAATGGTCATCTTATTGTGATCCTTTTGGCTTCAAAATTCTCAAAAACAGCTACCCGGAGGTGCAGTCAGTCAAGAGCTTGCAGTGATTCCTAGTGTAGAGAACACTATCTATACTATCGGTTTATTCTTTCTGATTGGTTTGGATTTTTAATTTATTTTTGTTTTGTGCGTAGGACCAGATTTTTGTCTTGTATTTTCAGAATTTACTGTCTTCTTGATATCCTGCTGATGGACACGTTTCGGGAAGCTAAAACTTCATCAGATCATTTTTATAGTAAAGATTAAGACGTGTCTATGGAAAACGGAACGATTTGAAGATATTAATGACGAAGTACTCAATCGCATTCTTGCTGGCCTAATAGGTAAGATGGTAACTTTTTCTCTTCCTTCTCCTTCCGAGAACTTTTCACTTAATACGCTTTTCATTTTTAGCATCTCAAAGCAGAATGGTCATCTTATTGTGATCCTTTTGGCTTCAAAATTCTCAAAAACAGCTACCCGGAGGTGCAGTCAGTCAAGAGCTTGCAGTGATTCCTAGTGTAGAGAACACTATCTATACTATCGGTTTATTCTTTCTGATTGGTTTGGATTTTTAATTTATTTTTGTTTTGTGCGTAGGACCAGATTTTTTGTCTTGTATTTTCAGAATTTACTGTCTTCTTGATATCCTGCTGATGGACACGTTTCGGGAAGCTAAAACTTCATCAGATCATTTTTATAGTAAAGATTAAGACGTGTCTATGGAAAACGGAACGATTTGAAGATATTAATGACGAAGTACTCAATCGCATTCTTGCTGGCCTAATAGGTAAGATGGTAACTTTTTCTCTTCCTTCTCCTTCCGAGAACTTTTCACTTAATACGCTTTTCATTTTTAGCATCTCAAACCAGAATGGTCATCTTATTGTGATCCTTTTGGCTTCAAAATTCTCAAAAACAGCTACCCGGAGGTGCAGTCAGTCAAGAGCTTGCAGTGATTCCTAGTGTAGAGAACACTATCTATACTATCGGTTTATTCTTTCTGATTGGTTTGGATTTTTAATTTATTTTTGTTTTGTGCGTAGGACCAGATTTTTTGTCTTGTATTTTCAGAATTTACTGTCTTCTTGATATCCTGCTGATGGACACGTTTCGGGAAGCTAAAACTTCATCAGATCATTTTTATAGTAAAGATTAAGACGTGTCTATGGAAAACGGAACGATTTGAAGATATTAATGACGAAGTACTCAATCGCATTCTTGCTGGCCTAATAGGTAAGATGGTAACTTTTTCTCTTCCTTCTCCTTCCGAGAACTTTTCACTTAATACACTTTTCATTTTTAGCATCTCAAACCAGAATGGTCATCTTATTGTGATCCTTTTGGCTTCAAAATTCTCAAAAACAGCTACCCGGAGGTGCAGTCAGTCAAGAGCTTGCAGTGATTCCTAGTGTAGAGAACACTATCTATACTATCGGTTTATTCTTTCTGATTGGTTTGGATTTTTAATTTATTTTTGTTTTGTGCGTAGGACCAGATTTTTTGTCTTGTATTTTCAGAATTTACTGTCTTCTTGATATCCTGCTGATGGACACGTTTCGGGAAGCTAAAACTTCATCAGATCATTTTTATGGTAAAGATTAAGACGTGTCTATGGAAAACGGAACGATTTGAAGATATTAATGACGAAGTACTCATTCGCATTCTTGCTGGCCTAATAGGTAAGATGGTAACTTTTTCTCTTCCTTCTCCTTCCGAGAACTTTTCACTTAATACGCTTTTCATTTTTAGCATCTCAAAGCAGAATGGTCATCTTATTGTGATCCTTTTGGCTTCAAAATTCTCAAAAACAGCTACCCGGAGGTGCAGTCAGTCAAGAGCTTGCAGTGATTCCTAGTGTAGAGAACACTATCTATACTATCGGTTTATTCTTTCTGATTGGTTTGGATTTTTAATTTATTTTTGTTTTGTGCGTAGGACCAGATTTTTTGTCTTGTATTTTCAGAATTTACTGTCTTCTTGATATCCTGCTGATGGACACGTTTCGGGAAGCTAAAACTTCATCAGATCATTTTTATAGTAAAGATTAAGACGTGTCTATGGAAAACGGAACGATTTGAAGATATTAATGACGAAGTACTCAATCGCATTCTTGCTGGCCTAATAGGTAAGATGGTAACTTTTTCTCTTCCTTCTCCTTCCGAGAACTTTTCACTTAATACGCTTTTCATTTTTAGCATCTCAAAGCAGAATGGTCATCTTATTGTGATCCTTTTGGCTTCAAAATTCTCAAAAACAGCTACCCGGAGGTGCAGTCAGTCAAGAGCTTGCAGTGATTCCTAGTGTAGAGAACACTATCTATACTATCGGTTTATTCTTTCTGATTGGTTTGGATTTTTAATTTATTTTTGTTTTGTGCGTAGGACCAGATTTTTTGTCTTGTATTTTCAGAATTTACTGTCTTCTTGATATCCTGCTGATGGACACGTTTCGGGAAGCTAAAACTTCATCAGATCATTTTTATAGTAAAGATTAAGACGTGTCTATGGAAAACGGAACGATTTGAAGATATTAATGACGAAGTACTCAATCGCATTCTTGCTGGCCTAATAGGTAAGATGGTAACTTTTTCTCTTCCTTCTCCTTCCGAGAACTTTTCACTTAATACGCTTTTCATTTTTAGCATCTCAAACCAGAATGGTCATCTTATTGTGATCCTTTTGGCTTCAAAATTCTCAAAAACAGCTACCCGGAGGTGCAGTCAGTCAAGAGCTTGCAGTGATTCCTAGTGTAGAGAACACTATCTATACTATCGGTTTATTCTTTCTGATTGGTTTGGATTTTTAATTTATTTTTGTTTTGTGCGTAGGACCAGATTTTTTGTCTTGTATTTTCAGAATTTACTGTCTTCTTGATATCCTGCTGATGGACACGTTTCGGGAAGCTAAAACTTCATCAGATCATTTTTATAGTAAAGATTAAGACGTGTCTATGGAAAACGGAACGATTTGAAGATATTAATGACGAAGTACTCAATCGCATTCTTGCTGGCCTAATAGGTAAGATGGTAACTTTTTCTCTTCCTTCTCCTTCCGAGAACTTTTCACTTAATACGCTTTTCATTTTTAGCATCTCAAACCAGAATGGTCATCTTATTGTGATCCTTTTGGCTTCAAAATTCTCAAAAACAGCTACCCGGAGGTGCAGTCAGTCAAGAGCTTGCAGTGATTCCTAGTGTAGAGAACACTATCTATACTATCGGTTTATTCTTTCTGATTGGTTTGGATTTTTAATTTATTTTTGTTTTGTGCGTAGGACCAGATTTTTTGTCTTGTATTTTCAGAATTTACTGTCTTC
Source organism: Parasteatoda tepidariorum (assembly GCF_982258835.1). NCBI lineage: Eukaryota > Metazoa > Arthropoda > Arachnida > Araneae > Theridiidae > Parasteatoda > Parasteatoda tepidariorum. The sequence continues at coordinate 131,922,286 of NC_141756.1, read as the reverse complement.
TTGATATCCTGCTGATGGACACGTTTCGGGAAGCTAAAACTTCATCAGATCATTTTTATGGTAAAGATTAAGACGTGTCTATGGAAAACGGAACGATTTGAAGATATTAATGACGAAAGTATTTGGCCTACGAGCGGCTGTAGAGTAAATCGCTTATGCGTTCTGATGAGGTTTCACTTGGCCTAGAATTACCCTAAGTTTAATTTCACTTTTCTCACTATCAACCGTTTGAGTGCTGAAGAGTTTTCTTATATATGCTAAGAGTGCGGAATGAAATGCGTACAACACTACTAACCAACTACTAACCAACTACTACTAACTACTACCTACCAACCACTAACCAACCTATACTAACCAACAGCAGTGTCTCCGCATTTTTGGTTCAAAACAAGATTTCCGCATTTTTGGCACATCCGCACTCAAACGGTTAAACGGAATTTTTCAAGAAAGCTAATTTTTAATTACCGAATTTTTGTTAGTGAGTCAATTTTTTGGGATTAAATTTTTTAGTGTTAACCCATTTTAAGTCAACAGAATTCGATTCTATGAGAAAGAAATAAACCTAGTGTTGATTGAAGCAGGTATAAACTAGTTTTTATTATTTTGCAATGTATGGAAGCACTAATCGTCAAGGTAAGAAAACTCTGTGTAAAAATATGTAGTTACATTTAAAACTTGTTATATTTAAGTTTTTAGCATAATATTGAAAGACTAAAATTATTAAATCGTAAATTATTCAATTAAAATTATTCAATTAATCTTGTAACGAAATTATTCAAAGTCATTTAAATTGTGTAACTTTATTTTAAGTCTATTTCTGATGGATTTTTATCTCTCAGTATATTTAAAGATCTTATTTCAATTATCTTTTTAAATTAGCAGATTATTAAAATTGTTTATGATTATTTTTAAGTATGGATTTAGTTTCTTCTGATCGTTTCGTTTCTAAATTTATATGTACGGGACAACACTTTCTTAATAACGAAATGCTTTTATTTGAAAATCAAATTTAATATTAGAAAATATAAATAATGAAGTATAAAATTGCAAAAAATAAAAACTTTTAGAACCTGTGCTTATATACTGTTCAAAATCTTGGGCTACATCAAAATTGTCTGATTATCTCCATTGATTTATCATTTTTGTTTTGTGCATAGATACTGCTTTTGTGTGTTGTATTTTTCAGAATTTACTGTCTTCATGATATCCTGCTGATGGACACTTTTCGGGAAGCTAAAACTTCATCAGATCATTTTTATGGCAAAGATTAAGACGTGTCTATGGAAAACGGAACGATTTGAAGATATTAATGACGAAGTACTCAATCGCATTCTTGCTGGACTAATAGGTAAGATGGTAACTTTTTCTCTTCCTTCTCCTTCCGAGAACTTTTCACTTAATGCGCTTTTCATTTTTAGCATCTCAAACCAGAATGGTCATCTTATTGTGATCCTTTTGGCTTCAAAATTCTCAAAAACAGCTACCCGGAGGTGCAGTCAGTCAAGAGCTTGCAGTGATTCCTAGTGTAGAGAACACTATCTATACTATCGGTTTATTCTTTCTGATTGGTTTGAATTTTTAATTTATTTTTGTTTTGTGCGTAGGACCAGATTTTTTTGTCTTGTATTTTCAGAATTTACTGTCTTCTTGATATCCTGCTGATGGACACGTTTCGGGAAGCTAAAACTTCATCAGATCATTTTTATAGTAAAGATTAAGACGTGTCTATGGAAAACGGAACGATTTGAAGATATTAATGACGAAGTACTCATTCGCATTCTTGCTGGCCTAATAGGTAAGATGGTAACTTTTTCTCTTCCTTCTCCTTCCGAGAACTTTTCACTTAATGCGCTTTTCATTTTTAGCATCTCAAACCAGAATGGTCATCTTATTGTGATCCTTTTGGCTTCAAAATTCTCAAAAACAGCTACCCGGAGGTGCAGTCAGTCAAGAGCTTGCAGTGATTCCTAGTGTAGAGAACACTATCTATACTATCGGTTTATTCTTTCTGATTGGTTTGGATTTTTAATTTATTTTTGTTTTGTGCGTAGGACCAGATTTTTTGTCTTGTATTTTCAGAATTTACTGTCTTCTTGATATCCTGCTGATGGACACGTTTCGGGAAGCTAAAACTTCATCAGATCATTTTTATGGTAAAGATTAAGACGTGTCTATGGAAAACTGAACGATTTGAAGATATTAATGACGAAGTACTCATTCGCATTCTTGCTGGCCTAATAGGTAAGATGGTAACTTTTTCTCTTCCTTCTCCTTCCGAGAACTTTTCACTTAATGCGCTTTTCATTTTTAGCATCTCAAACCAGAATGGTCATCTTATTGTGATCCTTTTGGCTTCAAAATTCTCAAAAACAGCTACCCGGAGGTGCAGTCAGTCAAGAGCTTGCAGTGATTCCTAGTGTAGAGAACACTATCTATACTATCGGTTTATTCTTTCTGATTGGTTTGAATTTTTAATTTATTTTTGTTTTGTGCGTAGGACCAGATTTTTTTGTCTTGTATTTTCAGAATTTACTGTCTTCTTGATATCCTGCTGATGGACACGTTTTGGGAAGCTAAAACTTCATCAGATCATTTTTATAGTAAAGATTAAGACGTGTCTATGGAAAACGGAACGATTTGAAGATATTAATGACGAAGTACTCATTCGCATTCTTGCTGGCCTAATAGGTAAGATGGTAACTTTTTCTCTTCCTTCTCCTTCCGAGAACTTTTCACTTAATGCGCTTTTCATTTTTAGCATCTCAAACCAGAATGGTCATCTTATTGTGATCCTTTTGGCTTCAAAATTCTCAAAAACAGCTACCCGGAGGTGCAGTCAGTCAAGAGCTTGCAGTGATTCCTAGTGTAGAGAACACTATCTATACTATCGGTTTATTCTTTCTGATTGGTTTGGATTTTTAATTTATTTTTGTTTTGTGCGTAGGACCAGATTTTTTGTCTTGTATTTTCAGAATTTACTGTCTTCTTGATATCCTGCTGATGGACACGTTTCGGGAAGCTAAAACTTCATCAGATCATTTTTATGGTAAAGATTAAGACGTGTCTATGGAAAACGGAACGATTTGAAGATATTAATGACGAAAGTCTTTGGCCCACGAGCGGCTGTAGAGTAAATCGCTTATGCGTTCTGATGAGGTTTCACTTGGCCTAGAATTACCCTAAGTTTAATTTCACTTTTCTCACTATCAACCGTTTGAGTGCTGAAGAGTTTTCTTATATATGCTAAGAGTGCGGAATGAAATGCGTACAACACTACTAACCAACTACTAACCAACTACTACTAACTACTACCTACCAACCACTAACCAACCTATACTAACCAACAGCAGTGTCTCCGCATTTTTGGTTCAAAACAAGATTTCCGCATTTTTGGCACATCCGCACTCAAACGGTTAAACGGAATTTTTCAAGAAAGCTAATTTTTAATTACCGAATTTTTGTTAGTGAGTCAATTTTTTGGGATTAAATTTTTTAGTGTTAACCCATTTTAAGTCAACAGAATTCGATTCTATGAGAAAGAAATAAACCTAGTGTTGATTGAAGCAGGTATAAACTAGTTTTTATTATTTTGCAATGTATGGAAGCACTAATCGTCAAGGTAAGAAAACTCTGTGTAAAAATATGTAGTTACATTTAAAACTTGTTATATTTAAGTTTTTAGCATAATATTGAAAGACTAAAATTATTAAATCGTAAATTATTCAATTAAAATTATTCAATTAATCTTGTAACGAAATTATTCAAAGTCATTTAAATTGTGTAACTTTATTTTAAGTCTATTTCTGATGGATTTTTATCTCTCAGTATATTTAAAGATCTTATTTCAATTATCTTTTTAAATTAGCAGATTATTAAAATTGTTTATGATTATTTTTAAGTATGGATTTAGTTTCTTCTGATCGTTTCGTTTCTAAATTTATATGTACGGGACAACACTTTCTTAATAACGAAATGCTTTTATTTGAAAATCAAATTTAATATTAGAAAATATAAATAATGAAGTATAAAATTGCAAAAAATAAAAACTTTTAGAACCTGTGCTTATATACTGTTCAAAATCTTGGGCTACATCAAAATTGTCTGATTATCTCCATTGATTTATCATTTTTGTTTTGTGCATAGATACTGCTTTTGTGTGTTGTATTTTTCAGAATTTACTGTCTTCATGATATCCTGCTGATGGACACTTTTCGGGAAGCTAAAACTTCATCAGATCATTTTTATGGCAAAGATTAAGACGTGTCTATGGAAAACGGAACGATTTGAAGATATTAATGACGAAGTACTCAATCGCATTCTTGCTGGCCTAATAGGTAAGATGGTAACTTTTTCTCTTCCTTCTCCTTCCGAGAACTTTTCACTTAATGCGCTTTTCATTTTTAGCATCTCAAACCAGAATGGTCATCTTATTGTGATCCTTTTGGCTTCAAAATTCTCAAAAACAGCTACCCGGAGGTGCAGTCAGTCAAGAGCTTGCAGTGATTCCTAGTGTAGAGAACACTATCTATACTATCGGTTTATTCTTTCTGATTGGTTTGAATTTTTAATTTATTTTTGTTTTGTGCGTAGGACCAGATTTTTTTGTCTTGTATTTTCAGAATTTACTGTCTTCTTGATATCCTGCTGATGGACACGTTTCGGGAAGCTAAAACTTCATCAGATCATTTTTATAGTAAAGATTAAGACGTGTCTATGGAAAACGGAACGATTTGAAGATATTAATGACGAAGTACTCATTCGCATTCTTGCTGGCCTAATAGGTAAGATGGTAACTTTTTCTCTTCCTTCTCCTTCCGAGAACTTTTCACTTAATGCGCTTTTCATTTTTAGCATCTCAAACCAGAATGGTCATCTTATTGTGATCCTTTTGGCTTCAAAATTCTCAAAAACAGCTACCCGGAGGTGCAGTCAGTCAAGAGCTTGCAGTGATTCCTAGTGTAGAGAACACTATCTATACTATCGGTTTATTCTTTCTGATTGGTTTGGATTTTTAATTTATTTTTGTTTTGTGCGTAGGACCAGATTTTTTGTCTTGTATTTTCAGAATTTACTGTCTTCTTGATATCCTGCTGATGGACACGTTTCGGGAAGCTAAAACTTCATCAGATCATTTTTATGGTAAAGATTAAGACGTGTCTATGGAAAACTGAACGATTTGAAGATATTAATGACGAAGTACTCATTCGCATTCTTGCTGGCCTAATAGGTAAGATGGTAACTTTTTCTCTTCCTTCTCCTTCCGAGAACTTTTCACTTAATGCGCTTTTCATTTTTAGCATCTCAAACCAGAATGGTCATCTTATTGTGATCCTTTTGGCTTCAAAATTCTCAAAAACAGCTACCCGGAGGTGCAGTCAGTCAAGAGCTTGCAGTGATTCCTAGTGTAGAGAACACTATCTATACTATCGGTTTATTCTTTCTGATTGGTTTGAATTTTTAATTTATTTTTGTTTTGTGCGTAGGACCAGATTTTTTTGTCTTGTATTTTCAGAATTTACTGTCTTCTTGATATCCTGCTGATGGACACGTTTTGGGAAGCTAAAACTTCATCAGATCATTTTTATAGTAAAGATTAAGACGTGTCTATGGAAAACGGAACGATTTGAAGATATTAATGACGAAGTACTCATTCGCATTCTTGCTGGCCTAATAGGTAAGATGGTAACTTTTTCTCTTCCTTCTCCTTCCGAGAACTTTTCACTTAATGCGCTTTTCATTTTTAGCATCTCAAACCAGAATGGTCATCTTATTGTGATCCTTTTGGCTTCAAAATTCTCAAAAACAGCTACCCGGAGGTGCAGTCAGTCAAGAGCTTGCAGTGATTCCTAGTGTAGAGAACACTATCTATACTATCGGTTTATTCTTTCTGATTGGTTTGGATTTTTAATTTATTTTTGTTTTGTGCGTAGGACCAGATTTTTTGTCTTGTATTTTCAGAATTTACTGTCTTCTTGATATCCTGCTGATGGACACGTTTCGGGAAGCTAAAACTTCATCAGATCATTTTTATAGTAAAGATTAAGACGTGTCTATGGAAAACTGAACGATTTGAAGATATTAATGACGAAGTACTCATTCGCATTCTTGCTGGCCTAATAGGTAAGATGGTAACTTTTTCTCTTCCTTCTCCTTCCGAGAACTTTTCACTTAATGCGCTTTTCATTTTTAGCATCTCAAACCAGAATGGTCATCTTATTGTGATCCTTTTGGCTTCAAAATTCTCAAAAACAGCTACCCGGAGGTGCAGTCAGTCAAGAGCTTGCAGTGATTCCTAGTGTAGAGAACACTATCTATACTATCGGTTTATTCTTTCTGATTGGTTTGGATTTTTAATTTATTTTTGTTTTGTGCGTAGGACCAGATTTTTTGTCTTGTATTTTCAGAATTTACTGTCTTCTTGATATCCTGCTGATGGACACGTTTCGGGAAGCTAAAACTTCATCAGATCATTTTTATGGTAAAGATTAAGACGTGTCTATGGAAAACGGAACGATTTGAAGATATTAATGACGAAAGTCTTTGGCCCACGAGCGGCTGTAGAGTAAATCGCTTATGCGTTCTGATGAGGTTTCACTTGGCCTAGAATTACCCTAAGTTTAATTTCACTTTTCTCACTATCAACCGTTTGAGTGCTGAAGAGTTTTCTTATATATGCTAAGAGTGCGGAATGAAATGCGTACAACACTACTAACCAACTACTAACCAACTACTACTAACTACTACCTACCAACCACTAACCAACCTATACTAACCAACAGCAGTGTCTCCGCATTTTTGGTTCAAAACAAGATTTCCGCATTTTTGGCACATCCGCACTCAAACGGTTAAACGGAATTTTTCAAGAAAGCTAATTTTTAATTACCGAATTTTTGTTAGTGAGTCAATTTTTTGGGATTAAATTTTTTAGTGTTAACCCATTTTAAGTCAACAGAATTCGATTCTATGAGAAAGAAATAAACCTAGTGTTGATTGAAGCAGGTATAAACTAGTTTTTATTATTTTGCAATGTATGGAAGCACTAATTATCAAGGTAAGAAATCTGTGTAAAAATATGTAGTTACATTTAAAACTTGTTATATTTAAGTTTTTAGCATAATATTGAAAGACTATAATTATTAAATCGTAAATTATTCAATTAAAATTATTCAATTAATCTTGTAACGAAATTATTCAAAGTTATTTAAATTGTGTAACTTTATTTTAAATCTATTTCTGATGGATTTTTATCTCTGAGCATATTTAAAGATCTTATTTCATTTATCTTTTTAAATTTGCAGATTATTGAAATTGTTTATGATTATTTTTAAGTATGGATTTAGTTTCTTCTGATCGTTTCGTTTCTAAATTAAAACTCAACTGGAACTCTTAATTGATTGTTTGCATTCTTTTGTCATTTCTTAAAATTAACTCTAAGAAATCTTCTGTAATTGGCAAAAGCATTCAAAATTGAATGAAAATTAAAGCACAAAAGGAAAATTAATGTATAAAAACGCCAACGTAGCGTTTTTTCACTGTACAATAATATATATGTATGATGATAACATTAAAAGGTACTTAAATCTGGTTTAAAATTCAAACTTTTAAAGTTAATTGAGTATTTTTTTTTCTTTCGAAGCTGGTTTAAATATTGGTTTATTTTACCTTATTGCTTTAGTTTAATTTCTCCTTTTGTTTTTGTGCATAGATACTGCTTGTGTGTGTTGTATTTTTCAGAATTGACTGTATTCTTGATATGCGGCTGATGGACACGTTTTGGGAAGCTACAACTGCACAAGCTTCGGAAAAAAGAATTAGTGCAGCTTTTCATGCAGTTTTCTATCTCGAGAACTGAATGACTTCTTCCGACAAAAGAACTTGTTTCCTTGCTGGTCTAATAGGTGAGACGATAACCTTTATTTTTTTCTCTTATCCAAAGCCTTCTCTATGTAAACTGAATCTTATTTTGCAAAAATTGAATATTGATAATTTTTCAGATTCATGAGTTTGTGATATCCAGATGAAAGAGCTTCTCGAAGTTGTTCTGCAGTCTTTACCAAATGGGAAAAGAACAGATTCGTTTTTACCCTCCCAATGAGGTGGCTCAAGTTAAGACTCGCCAGAATCTGCTGCTGTTGACGTATAACGTGTACTCACACAGAAAAAAGTGCTGACATAAAATGTCCTTAGTGGTAGACTGATAGTGGGTTAAAATCCCAACACCGTCGGGCTAACCGTGGGAGGTTTTCATGGTTTTCCTCTCCATGTTACGCGAATGCGGGTTAGTTGCAACAAAGTCCTCCATGAAGGCTAGTTTGATCCAGGTGTTCTTTTGTCTCTTGAGAAAAATTATGTTTATCACATTTTTATGTCAGATTTAATAGTTTAAAACAAACCTTCAGATTAACTGCTCTCAGTCACCAAAGCTTTTATTGTCCCTGTCATTTGCTTTGTTCTTTCAGCAAAGTTTTTCAAACTTAGCATTTAATTTACTGTAATATATTTCTATTCTATGTAATATGTTCTGCTCTATGTAATCTATTCTATGTAATATATTTATATATTGATCATAAGGGTTATAGCTGTTGTTGAAGTGTTGTATTTGAAATGTGTTTTTTCTGTAGTTTGCCGCTTCAAATTTATCCAATTTAAATTGGTAGCGCATTTTGATAGGGTGCTGTATTGTATAATTTTGATATCGTGTATTTGATATTGTGAAATTTTTGCTATTGGATTATTGAAGTTCAATTTTGTAATTCGTGTTAAATTTTTTACATAATGTACAGATTAAATTTCTATTTCATCTTGTGTTGTAATATTACAAATTAGTTAAAAATAAAAGTGTTATACTTGCAATTTAGTTTTCGATTATTTTTTGTTTGACTATCTTTTTTCTAGGATTCATTTAAGATTTAGATTGAAATTTCCCGATAAGGGAACATAATTAAACTAATGTTATTGTTTTCAGATTTAAAAAAAAAGTACATATGGGCAAAAAGTGTTTCTGTAGTATCTGTTTCAACGCTGTAAGGTGAGCAAAATAAATGATATCAAATTGAGTAAGTTTTTGTTATAGATCGAATTTCCACGAAGTGCACATCTTAATTGTTCGAAAGAATGACTTCAATATTTAAGTTTCCGATTCAGTAAGATTCAATTCAGATGATTAATAATTGGTTTTTTTCAGCATCTATAATTTTATGAGTTGCTGTATAAAATACAGTCGGACTTCTATTGAACGAACTTCCATTTCACGAATTTCTCTATTTTACGAATTTTTTCGAGGAGCATTTTCGAAATTTCTTCGTAAAATAACTTGAAAAATTCCAGAGTGAATTTATCCAACTTTTCTTTGCGATCCACCTCCCCCTATTTCCCAAAACATTTCAAACTTGTTAAAAGCATTTTACGAATGAAATGACCTTGAATTGTTTTTCGTAGCCACTTCACTTTTAGAAAAAGCAGTAAAATCTCTCTTTGTTTGCATTTCAAATGAAAAATTCAGTTCAAATGAACGGATTTTATCAGTAGCAATTAAACTTAAGAGCGCGTGTGGTAATGTATGTTTAAAATTATTCTTATAATAAATGCAGCTATAATTTTATGCATAAATTTAGTTTTTTTTTTTTTAAGCTGAAAATGTATATAACATGATAGTGTAACACTGGATAATGTTTTGCTTTATTCTTGCTTTCCTTTCAGATTTTAAGATTTGTAAAATAAAGAGTAGATACTAGTTGATAAGATAAAAGTGCATTAATTGATGTTTTAATTGTCCAATGTTTATGAATTTAAAACCTGTTTTGTGTTGCTTTAGTATTTTAAAAGGTGATTTTGGATTTAATGAATTTTCCATTACGGACTTATTATTGGGATTTGGTGACTTCGTTAAATAGAGGTCCGATTGTATTTTTATTTACGAAAATCATTAATATTTCTATTTACGAGTTGATGCATAAAAATTTCTATTATAAGATGAAAAAGAATAATCATGCTTAATAAATAATATGCACAGTACAAAGTTAGTACAGTACAAAGTAAGTTTTTTTTTTTCCATTCACATTCTTCATGAACAAATTTTAAGAATTACTCTTTTTGAAAAAGTAGCAGCATTGAAAAATTACGGCTAAAAGAGCATTCGATTTTGAGAGAACTTTTAAAAATAAAGGGCAAATAATATATTTCAAATGCACATACTTTTTTTTTGTTTTTAATTATGAAACATATTTAATAATTAATGCTTTCATTTTAGTTATCCATCTTTAGTAATTTTTTTTTATTTCATTCTAAGAAATCATAATATTTTTAACTAAAGTATCTTTTTAGCATATTTACATAAATAGACATTTAATTTTTGTTCTTAAATGTCTATTTGTGTAAAAATACGCTTAATTGTTACTACAATAGATGGCACCAAAAGATTCTTTAAACTTTTTTTACACTTTTTATTTTTAATAATTAGTGCTGCCATCTGTTAGAAAAATAGATCTGCTAGAAATTCAAAATGATTTCCATTCTCACTAGTGATTAAAATCCTTTTTCTCAACCTATAATTTGTTTTATAATTTCATTACATGATACAATTATGCAACTTTTGAATATTTCAATGATATAATTTTAAATTGATAGTTGCAGTTTAATTGTATAAGCAATCTGTGAAAACTGTTTAATTTATTTTTTTCATATCTAGCAAGTTTTAAAGTTGAATTTTTGATAGTTGACATTTTTGATTCAGTTAAAATGCTCAGAATTAATTAGAATGATTATTTTACATAATCATTCTAATTAAGTTTTTTTTTCTTTTTTTTAAAAAATTTGCGACAGTTCTTTTCTTTTCAAAGTAAAAAGATTGTAAGGAAGATTTTACGGAAAGCATTTAATTTACATGATTAAATATATTTTGCGCAAAAAATATTTTAGCTTTTGCGCAAAAAATAATTCAACGCTAATTACAATATAAATATATTATTTATATTGTAATTAGCGTTGAACGGTTTATCCAATTCTGAATTTGTGTCTATCAATATTCAACTCCGCAGGCATCTCATTTTGAGCCCAACACAGAAAACAAAGAAACTTTTGAGTGATGCATTGAGACAAACCAGTCATCGTGGAGGAACTAATCCCCATTTGCCTTAAATTAAGAGGATAACCATAAGAAGCTCTTATAGTTAGCACGACAGGAAGGAGAAGATTCCAACCCATGATCTCTGAGGATGTCGGCACTGAGCGGGCGAGCCGGGAGTTGAATTTACACCAGCCAGCCACCGCTGGGACCAGAACCAGGCCCAGCTCATTTGATGGCGAACGCTCTATCTCCTGAGTCATCGCGGCTCACACTTATTCATAAATTTTTCTCTTTCAAGAAAAATACATTCATTCAAACGCTCTTCTAGCTTTTCGATGCCTTCCCCCCAGGGCCGTAACTACGCCGGGGCAGCAGGGGCACCGCCCCGGGGCCCCGTCGGTCAAGGGGGCCCGTATGAAGAGAATACATCATGTTTTTTTTCTTTCACAATAAAGCACTCTAAGTATATATATATGTAGGAAAGAAATTGTGTTAAGATAGAGTTGATGAAAATTTTCTTTTTTGTAATTGCATACCTACTATAACATAAAGGGAAGGGTAAAAAACGGTAAAACACCTTTTCACAAATTATTTCCCTTTCTTAAAAGAACAAACACGCTTTGCAGAGAAGGGGAAAGGCCACAGCTGCATGGCCCAGTGGCAGAGGGCCCCTCTAAAATTTAGATGATGGGGCAAACGATGCGTTTCGTCCCTCCTGAAATTTAGACAGTCACAAAAATAAAGTCAAGTAAAATCAGTAATTTAAAAAAAAAAATTTTTTTTCAATTTTGAAGCTATTTTTGAAGCAGAAAACTTTATATTCCTCTAACATTTATGTGCCTTGCCTCTTCTGATATTTAGTTATTCGCCAAGACGAAGTCTAGAAAAATAGGTAATTTTAGAGGGAAAAAAAGCTATTCTTTTTCATCTTTGAAGAGATATACATCAAGTTATTCTGTTATGGGCGATTAATGTTTTTTGACTTTTGAAAAAGTAAAGTAAAAGTAGAAAAAGTATTTAATTTCCAGTTTTTACTCTATTTTCTTCCGAAATAGCAATGAGGGGGCGAACATAGTGTTCCGCCCCTTCTGAAATTTCAAGGTGCTCAGAAATAATAAAAATTGCTAACTAAAAAAAAATGTCATCTTTGAATCTATTTTCCAAATAGAAAGCTTTATTTTCTTCTGAAATAAAAGTGAGGGGGCGAAAAATTTGCTTCTCATCTTCTGAAATTTAGACATTAATTGAATAAAATCAAGTAAAGTTGAAAATTTTTGAAGAAAAAAATTGTTTTGTTTCATAACTTCGACGATATTTTCCAAATAGAAAACTTCATTTTCCTCTTAAATTATAGTAAGGGGATAGAAAACTTTAATTTCTTCTGATATAAAGTAAGGGAGGCTAAAAAATGTTTTGTATCTTCAAAAATTTAGACATTTGAAATAATAAAGTCCAGTAAAAAAAATTTTTTTTGAAAAAAAGGAAAGAAAAAAAAACTTTGAAGCTATTTTTCAAAAAGAAAATTTTATTTTCTTCTTAAAGTGAGGGGGTGAAGAATATACTTCACCCCTTCTGAATTTCAGACATTCGCAAGAATAAAGTCGAGTAAAATTTATATTTAACTCTTATTTTCTACTTAAAAGCTATTTTCCAAATCGAAAACTTTAGCCTCCCCTTCTGAAAATGTGACATTCGCTACAATAAAGTAAAGCAGAATTGAGAATTTCAGAAAAAGAAACTACTTTTTTTCCCAATTGAAATAGAATTCCCCCCCCCTAAGAAAAATGCTTCGGTTTTGTTTCATTTTTTTTCTACATATTACAAGTTTCAATTTATTAAAAAAAATTCAAAACAAAAACACGAAAAGAGAAGAGGAGCACATCATAAAAAAATATAACAAGTGTTTAGAAAACTAAAATAAGCACCACTGCTTTGCATTCTGAAAAATGCATTATACACTGAGACTAATAGATATATTTAAAAGCATCTTCTGACTGTGGGTGGTATGAAGGTGCTAAAACCTTCATACCCCCACAGAGTTGATCCACAGTTATCTGACTCCTCAAAAAATAGCCATCTCCTTTTACACCATGGGAAAATGACCTTTTCCTTCTTTAAATTGCCTTAATCATTTTTATGACCCTGGGCTCTTTTGTGCTTTTATAAAATGTCATATATTTACAGTACCATCTATATGTCCCTTAAGTTGTCAAAACTAGCAATTATCTAGATGTTCTAGGAAAACAGATGTAAGCTTTTAAGGGATCCAAGGGGATGACTCTTGTTAACATTTATTTAGGTAATTTTGTCAAGAGATTTTTTCTGAGACAAACGTAAAACGTTGCAGTTAAATTCCAGTTTTTAACTCATTTAATTGCGTCATTTAAAATAACCATTTTTAATTCAGATATAAATTTTCTGTCACCTTTTGTTTTGTTCAATTTTTGAAATTAAAATTTAACTTTAATTAAGAGTTTTTAAAATTATTTGCAACTTCATTTTTTCAAACATAAATCGTGATATCAATAATTCCCATTCTTAATAAAAATTTTCCTTGGAAAACAAGAAAACCAAATGTAAATTTATTTATAAGGAGGTAAGTAAATGTTTGCATTAACTCATTTAATACATTTAAATTTTATATTTATATACTGTTAGAATTCTTTTATAAGAATGGTAACATAAAAATTGCTTTTTTTTATGTTCGTATATAAAATTTAATTTGTATAGTACTTTAATTGATAATTTTACTGTTTATTGAGAGCATGGATTTTGTTCTTATTTTGTATTTTTTAAATTATTAAGACCTTTAAATTTTTTAAATTGGAACTTCGAATTTTTAGGGTTTTTAACAACTTTGTTTTCATTAAAAAATGAAATGGAATCTTTGTTTTATATAAAGAAAATCATATTTTATTTAATAAAAAAACGCATTTAATTTAATAAAAAAACTATGAACATTAGCTTAGAAATCCGTAGCAATTAAAATTTATTGCCATGACAAACCATTAAAAAGAATTTTTTTTTAATTAGCAAATATGTTTTGACTTTTTCTCATTTTTCTTTCATAAAAAAAAAACTATTACTCTTTGTCATAATTTTGCCACATATCGTTGGTTCAAAACTAAATCGACACTTCTGCATTATCTTCTCATGTTATTTGAATGAGAAGTGAGTGCAGAAGTGTCGTTTTAGTTTTGAACCAGCGAAATGATTACATGGCGTCATGAATATATAGGCCAAATATTCAAGAACGAATTCTTTTCAAAATATAGCTATATTTTCTAGGGACCTGTCCATATTGGAGTAAAGCAACTTTGTTATTTGTTAATCGATGTATATAGAGAAAAAATTTCTGTTTATTTTTTCAATTAGGACTTTTTAAAATGTGGATATATGTGCCGATAGAAATAAAAGTCTATAATTTCCTTCAGTTTCCATAACGCGATCAAAAAATTTTAGATTTGAAATTAAAAAATAATTTTAATTATTATAATGATTTTGTCTTGAAAAGACCTTCCTAAACCTGTTGAATCCGGTATAGTAACCGGATTCAACAGGTTTATAAAATTGGTATTTTATGATTAGCATTATATTTAGAGGAAAAGGAGGCTACTGTGGGCATGGGGGACAGACAAGAGGAGACAACATGAATAGCCTTTTTCACCCCTAGTCATATTTCCTCGGTGAGATGCCGTAAATTGGTAACATTTACGTGCAGTGAACCAAAAACGTACCATCCTGAATAACTTTTAATTTGATGATCGGATCTTCACGTTCTAGGACTCCATCTTAATAATTCGAGGGTGTGACTTCAAATATACAAATTAATTAGTGCACGATATTTTATTTTAAGTTACGCAATCAGACACAAAAACATACTTTCCCTGAATAAACATAACTTTTGTTCAACAGATTCGATTTTCTAACCCCCGTAATACAGGTTGCTGTAATCTGGGAAATATGGTCCCAATAGTTGGGTCGGGTGAGCTACCCAAAGTTTGGACCCCCAAATGTTAAGGGAATTGAAAAATTTTTGCACACTATTATAAAATTCTTTTATCTAATTTTTGAATGGAGTTATCTTTAGATAAGAGCCATGCAAAAAATAACTTTTAGTAAATATTTAGTATTTTTTATTTAATAATAGTCTGATGTTGTTGATCATTTACGTTGTACTAGTGCTACACAATAAGCTATTGGCGACGGTCTGGGGAACATCCCTTGAGGTTTGATCCTCTGCAGAGGGGATGGCACCCCCGCTTCGGTAGCCTGGCGACCTGCACGTGAATTCGAGCATTTTATGTTAGAACAGTTTAACGAGGACCAATACCGCACACCCTCGGTCCCTACGCAGACTGATCCAAGTGGTCACACACCCGCACACTGACAGCAGCCAGTGAGGCTTGACTTCGGTGATCTGCTGGGAACCGTGTCTTAACGATCAGTTCACTGCGGGACAATAATAGTCTGAAAACTTTTGAATCGCAAGGCATATTTTTTAAAAAAATTTTTTTTTAATCATTTTAAAGTATCTAATTCCACATGGAAAATACAAAATTTGAGCGAAATTGGTTGATTAGTTCTTGAGAAATTGAGTTTTATAAGTACGACTTTTTTTAAATTTAATTTCTCAGGATTAATCGATTTCGCTGAAATTTTGTATTTTGCCATGTGGAAAACTTACAATGTTTTGTTATCCAATTTATATGCGAACAAATAACTTGTTTTCATAAACATATTCGCTAACATGATACATAAATAGCTAAAGCACGATTAGAGATGGAGTAGTGAAAGTTTTTGAAAGGGCCTCCGCCAAAAATTTTTGCCCCAGGGCCCCGAGGGGTGAAGTTACGGCACTGAATAGTTTATTAACGTACAGCAAATATTTTAATAGTAAGTTAACCGAACGAAATAAATGAGCCAATTAGGGATGAAATACCTTACTTAGAGGAGCATGAATTGAACCAATTGTTTAAATTTCGTGTTTCTTGAAACAATCGTTTTAATATCCTTTTTGATTTTTTCGATTGACCATACTTTCGATTGAACATCATTTTCTATTGAATTTTGTTTTCGATTGAACATTTTTTTCGATTGAATATTTTTTTAATTCAACATTTTTGTTTTACAGAATATTTTTTGCTATAGAACAATTTTTTTTTGCGTAAATTTCGTGTTACAATAGCATTAATATCCTGTTTCATTTCTTCCGATTGAAGTAGCGTTTTCGACTGAAATATTTTTTTCGATTAAACATATTTTTTCGATTTAAATTTTTTTCTCGATTGAACACTTTTTTCGATTAAACATTTCTTCATTCACTAAAAATTTTCCATAAATATATATCTCATATTTCAAATTTTTTTTCTCATAGTATATAATTACATTGCTTTCTAAGTGCTGTTATATGTATTCGGTCAGGCGTCAAATTGACAAGTGTTCGTAGAGATAGGTATATATAGGAAACGTCCGTAAACCTAGTGTTAATGTGATTAAATAAACTATTTTTAATGAAATAGTAACTATTTTTAATAATATCAAAATAATAAACGTGTATTGTGCGGATTTGAGGAGAACTTCCCCAGACAAAAAGTTTGCTACTATGGTAACATGTGAGAGCACATCTCTAATGGGGGAGCAATGAAGGTTTACTCACGCTGACAATAATAGTCTGAAAACTTTTGAATCGTAAGGCATTTTTTTTTTTTTATCATTTTAAAGTATCTAATTCCACATGGAAAATACAAAATTTGAGCGAAATTGGTTGATTAGTTCTTGAGAAATTGAGTTTTATAAATACGACTTTTTTAAAATTTAATTTCTCAGGATTAATCGATTTCGCTGAAATTTTGTATTTTGCCATCTGGAAAACTTACAATGTTTTGTTATCCAATTTATATTCGAACAAATAACTTGTTTTCATAAACATATTCGCTAACATAATACATAAATAGCGAAAATGACGATTAGAGATGGAGTACTGAAATTTTTTGATAGGGCCTCCGCCAAAAATTTTTGCCCCAGGGCCCCGAGGGGTGAAGTTACTTCACTGGTCTGGAGTTTCATCAGCTAATATGCTGAAGCATTCAGACTTGTTGATCTTAACAACAAGCTCTTTTAAAATAGTCCTTCCACAAATTTCAATGAGCTCATTTTGGATTTGAGGACTTACGTAGCGGCTTCCTTTCGAGCAAAATGCTGCCTTAGACTTTCATCCCCCGCTGCCATTCGAAAGCGCAGTAGAGATCTAAAATTTCCATCATTGTGGCATGGAGCTTTCATCGTTATCGGTCCGGAGTCACAATGACCACGGCAAGCTAATTCTTGTTTGCCTATTAAAATTATAGTTTCGATGATTGATGTTAACACTTTTCTATTTTCTTTAATTGTGACTTGTTTCGCAGTGTCAAGTTGAAGATGTACGTTAGGAATTTTATTTTCATTAATGCTTATAAAATGTTGCCCAGACACGCATGCATTTTTGTGATAGTCTAAATTTTGATGATAATTAAACTTCTCTTTAGCGTTTTTCCATTTATTAAAAGGCTTTTTCACAAGAGAATTTGGCACTGTATGACTCCCCTTACCTACTTCTTCACTACAGAAGAAAAAACAATATCTACAAAATGCACCGTGCAAATTTCCTGAATATTCTAACCAAGGGAATTCTAACAGCCATTTTCTTTGAAATTTTAATTTTCTTTTTCCACTAGTAGGAAACTTAAATGATTCATTTGGCATACAACGATTTTTTAAAATTTCCCATTTTTCTTCATCAGTGTATTTTTTACTATGCTCTAAACGCGAAATATCTTTTAACATCGGATCACTTCCACTTTCGATAACTGATTCATTTAAAACTGCAATGAAAATTATGTTTTTAATGAAAATGTGAAACAAAGGAAAGTTTCAAAAATTAAAGCAAATTTGAAACTTGAAAATATAAAAAAAACTTTCAGTATTGAATAAGAAAAGCCGTTCATACGATTCGCATTTAAAATTGCTAACAAAGTAAATAATCACCTCAAAAACGAAATGGGCAAAGCTGTTAGAAACGGAAGAAAAGAAGCACTATTTATGTATACGTTTGAAAAAAAAAAAAGATTTGTAATGCTTATAATTTGGAAAAAATATTTGATGGGTAAAAAAAATGTTTATAATTTTGTTTCAACTCGATATTTAAGTGTATAATTGAAGGAATCTAGAATAGAACTATACATATTTATAAGAATAATTGAAATGTAAAAAAAAAAATATTCTGAAAGATAATTCTTTCAAATATGTAAATGTTTATTATATACGATTATTCAATTATTTTATATCTTTCGGCATGTCCAATATGAAATAATTTTAAATCAAGCAAATAGAACAGAATCAAGTGTAATAAAATAATTTAAAGTCAACAAAAAAAATATTTTTATTTTGCATTTCTTTATGCTGAGGAAATTAAAATTTATAATAATGAAAATTCTCTTTTCAAGAAAATACGTTATTAGCAAAAATCAGAAGAAAGTTAAACTGGAATAATAAAATTTGACAATATTAATATTGCTTACCTGCTGTTTTTGAGTTATTTCCTGAACTCGAACAACATTCCAAATTAGTGAAACAATCGTTTATCGAAACGGAGTCAATATCTTTGTCATTATTTGTTTCAATTCTTGGCCTTTTAATTAGCCAACGATCCATGATTATAATCGAAAGAATCAATCACTAACATAAACTAAAATTCTTTTTTCCCATCTCTTTTATTTTTACCCCCTAACGCTGGAGATTGGTTGAGACAGCGGCCTTGAAATTGATCTCGTCAGCAATATTACTCGCGTGGTCACGTGTAAAATGAAAAAGAAACTAACAATTGTTTTTTGCATAGATGAAGAATATTGATACTATTTTTATATTTATTATTAATTTTTATTTTTATTATTAATTTTTATTTCTTTATTTAAAAAAACACTTGTAAATTAAATTGTATTTATTTTTATAGAGTTGTCCATTTTGATTAAACAAGTTACGAATAATTTCGGGGGGGGGGGGGGGGGTTTGTCCCCCAAACCCCCCCCCCCCCAAAAAAAAAAAAACTACGCCACTGCTGACCTATGCCAAGATGAAGACAATAAAACTATTCACCCCTATTCGAAGTGACTTTTCCTTGTGACCATGGTAACCGACAAGACGTGAGACTGATGTCTGGAGGACTTCTCCGGAAAGCTGCACTATATCCCACTCGAACTTAAGGAATTCAAACTAATAAATAAACAGAAAATATTTTCTTTCTGAAAAACAACAGAAAATATTATTCCACTTCTACCTATCCAGGAAGTTTTTGCTTCCTTTTTTAAAAGATTGTTTTCTATAAGGAAAATTTTCCATTCAATTCATTTTTTACAAGGAAAGATTTCTGAAAGCGACCCATTTTTTAAAAACATTTTGTAGCAATTCTTTCCTGGATCAAAGATTTCCAACAGCTGCCCCCTTGCCTCGAGGGGTATACAGGGTATCTGCTACATTTTAGATTTTCAAATTCATGACATTTAATGACTCATTCCGAGAATCTTGAATGACTTCACGAAGTTACTATTTTCTCCGACAAAAACACAACACTAAACTAAAAAAAGCATTATAATAACATTCATTGAAATGATAGGCATAGCCAAAGCTGTTATACTCTGTGCCTTCATATTTATAGATTTTAAATTTAAAAAAAAAACAGAGTAAAGAAAAGAGTTGAAACAATAAAATAGCTGAATAAAATTACAAAAGCAACTTTTTTTTTCCTGCAGAATTATATTCTAAAGATACTTTTCTTGTTCATCAAAAGGGAAAGAAATATTAGTGGAAATCACAGAAGATAATTTGCTCTAGAAATGATGTTCATTCGTTCATTTTTTGAAAGAACACCATAATTTTTAAAGAACATTATAAAATCATTTCATATTCTAATAAAATATGACTGGGCATAGGTTTTTTGTTACAAATTCAGATGTTCGGAATATCGTGAAATTAAGGAGGAGGGTAAATTCCATTTTAAAAATTAGATTTTTCAGCAATCCATGACTTTCCATGATTTTTTTTAAAAAAAATTGTTAAAAAAAATTGTTAAAAAATGTTATTAAATAAAAATAAGCAGCCACAACATCCAAATAATTGTTCTTGAGTAAATTTTAATATATTTCACACACAATATAAGTTGTAAGGAACTCATCCTGCTTCGAGACTACAACATTTATAAAATGAACAGCACATCAAAACAAATAAATTAGGAATCAACAAATGGAATGATTCAATCAAAAAATGACAGGATTTTTTTTTGCAAAGAAAAAATGTCAGCAATTTGTTTGCAAAGAAAAAAATTTATTTTTCGTGGCAATGGCTTTTTTTGTATGAATTAACTTCTTGATTAAGTAATTGTTCATATCAGACTCAAACATGAATAGGTCAGAAAATCACCTTATATGAAGAGATGTCCTAACAATGAAATAATAAAATCATTTTTTAGATGAATTAATAATCTTGAATAAGTAATTATTCATATCAGACCCAAACATGAATAGGTCAGAAAGTCACCTTATATGAAAAGAACTGATGCCACAATGAATAAACATTTTGTTAACTATAAAAGAAACAAACATATAGAATAGCATAGTGACAGCATGTAAATCCCTTTCTCCAGAACACTTTTTAAAGATTGTTTATCTTGAATGTAGTCAAGACACACCAATGCAATATTTTTCTGACAAAAAATTTATGCCACTCAAAATTCTGGAGAAAAAAAAATTTCCCTGTACTTAACACATTATATTAAGAGGAAACACAGCAATTACTGTGCTCTTGTGTGAGCTATATTGGTCTAACTATACTAATTGCTGAAAAAACTTAAGAGAAAAAAAGGAACATAATAACAGTGTTCCACATGTGTTTCCGGTAAATGAAATAGTTTAGTATACATGCAGCATCATCCTAAATATTCCGTTGATTACAATTTGATTGTAATCAACGGAATGGCTTTATAAAAGACGAAACCCTTTTATAAAAGACGAAAATGAGAAACAAAATTTCCTGTATTTCCCCAGTTGGTAAAGAAAAAAAAAATCAAAATTCCCCGCATTATCCCTTAAATTTTTTTATTTTACAGGTTTTTCCTGTTCTTCCCGTAGAGTGGTAACCACGATATATGATACTTTAAAAATAACAGCAAAATGACGCTAACAATGATCGTATTTCTTGACTGTAGCACTTTTTTTACACACACAAAACTAAATCATTTTAAAGAGTCATTTTCAACTTATAAACATAACAGCAAAATGTATTTAAATAAAGGGAAAAAATGAATTCGAAAAGTGTATCAAGTGAGGAATCAAAAGGTGCAACTTACAAAATAATACATAATAATAAATAATTGCGGCAGACATTACAGAAAACCTTACAACAAGTTTTTTTTTTAATAAAAGGCCATCATCTAAGCTTCTTAAAGAAAAAATACATCTTATGAAATCATTAATCACCTAATAAATATATACACTATGTTTTATCTCTATTCAGTTTTGTGAAACATTTATGAAACATAAAGAGATATTTTTATATTTATTTTTCTCATTAGAAGTAAAGTGGGTAAAAAAAAATTATAATAAGAAAGAATTTAACTCTATTTTAATTTCATTCAATTAATTTTCATTCATTTTATTTTAACTTGCAATTTTAATTTCATTTAACATAATAATTACAAATTAGAAGATTCTTTAAAAAAGGTTCAAGATTCCTAGTAAAAATTAGTTACATAATAATAAGTTTCATATGTCATATATATATGGGTGATTTTCACGAAATATGACAATTTACTGTCTCTTGCTCCAAGATCTAATACTATAATACTAAAAGAACTTTTTTTTTAAAAAAATTCATAAGTAGCATTGCTGTTAGCATTTTAAAATGACTTTGCACTAGCATTGACTGTTTTGTATAGTTAAAAAATTTAATTGAACTTCAAAATTTCATGCTTTTGGCATGTCCCAAACAATGTTTCCAATAATAACTAACTTCAAAACTTCCCATAAATGTTTCAATATCTAATTTTTTTATATCTCAACCGGTGTAAGCATTTCTAGAATATACGTAAGGGGTATTATTTACGAAAACTTCGTTCAAAATAATTTTCTGTGTCAATAACTTGTTTGTCCCATGAAAATATGTCATTTTCCTGGCTACTTTTATTTAGTGGTTTATAACCAACATAGATAGAGACAGCAATCAATATCTTATGTTAATAGATTGATTAGATACCCTCCTATCTGAACATATCTTGTTGCATGAATAAAGAACCAATTTTCTGGTTCAAAATCTATTTCAAAAAATTTTTCAAGGTGAGTAGGTTTTTGTGTTGTCATTTTCCTGGCTTCTTGAAATCATTAATAACATAAACTACATAGATTTATCTGAGTTATTTTAAGAAATTCTGTTGTTTTCTTCAGAATATAAACGCCAAAATATTAAATTAAAGGCTATAAAATGGTGAATTTGTCATTATCCTGGCTTATGAATGCCAGGACATTGAGGTGTTACCAGAAGTTTTTTCAAACTGCTAATACTGTAAGGAGGGAAAGCAAATATTAACCAAGTTTATGTATGATTGTAATATGCCTGGATGTAATCAAAGTTATTTATTTATCTAATGATTGATTATTATGTATAATTTTATTCTGTACATATCAGCAACAACAAAAAAATTTTGATACTTCCTACAGTGGATAAAAAGAATTAATTTAAGCAATTTATGGTCCATCTAACATAAAGGCTTAAGTTGAGTTACTAACTATTAACTTAAAATGACTGTTTATTTAAACTTCTAAGGTAATATGTCATTTTCCTGGCATTCAAGATTTGGTGAATTTCTATTTTATTTTTTTTCTTGAGCAAATGTCATTAAACTACACTGCTGTCTCTAAGATATTAATAAGTGTAACTAAAGAAGTAAACAAAAAAATTTATATTATTTTGAAGACTTTAAATTTGAAGAAATTTCCGAATTGTCATGTTTAAAAAGAATCACCCATATATATATATATATATATAGAATATTAATAATTTTTATTCGCTGCACATAAGCTGCAAGTATATAGAACTCATAAATTAAGTTAACATACAGAGAAATCATGGAAAAAATTAAAGATTAATAACAGAAGAAAAAAATTATAAATTTTTATTTATTTATTTTTTCCCATGTTTTCTCAGTTTTTAATTTTATATATACACACACAAATTACATTCATGCAAATACTAAAAATGTGTTACTAAAATATGCTTAACTAAGCAATTTAACAATTCTTTTCTAAACAATTATATATGTTTCGAATTTTAAGATACAATATGAAGGTTTAGGAACCTCTAAAAAAAGTGAATAAGTTTGACAACAATGAACGAATCTAAGGATCCCATATGCAACACTTTTCACAACAATCAATCACATTATAACGATTCAATTTTATGCTTCATATAAACTTCCTGCTTTGAGATAATACAAAAAGAATTTTTTTTACATGTTTTATCCACAGCTGCCAACATGGATCGAGGAAAAAATCCAGTAGATTTTACAAAATAATATAAATTTCATGATAATTGTTGCATAATGTACTAAATATTTTACACATTTTATAGTCATCAAAATACAAAATCTGTAATATTTTCCAGTTATGATGAACATTAAACATACTTAAAATGTTATGTATTATGTTTACTCATAATTTCGAATATTAATAGACATTTAATTCATAAAAGATAGGTAAAAGATTTTTCCAATTAATTTAAAGATTTCTGCATAAAAACAAATTTCAGAAAAAAAAATTGGATGCATAGTCAGATTTTTCAACAAAAAATAAGCACCTTTTAAGCACTCGAAAAACATTTTTAACCACTTTCTAAAAAAAAGAATTAGGATCTGTGCAGTAATAAAATTCATTTCTTTTCTATTGTTTAAAGTTCTTAATTTATGAATATAAAGTCAATAAAATTCAAAAGCATTTTCACAAACTTCATCTAATCATGATAAAAAACTAATCATGATAAAAAAAAAGCTAGCTACTGATAAATATTGCAGAAAAAATGGTGAAAATCATGCACTTTTTGGAATTTAGAATGACAATCAACACGGAAAAGAAAAAAATTCTCTTTAAAAGATAGAAAATTAAGCACTTTTTACAAATCCCAAACAAAAAAAGCACCTTTAAGGACTTTTAAAAAATTTAAATCAAAAATAAGCATCTTTAAACACTTTTTAAAAATACTATGCACCCTGTTATTTAAATATTCAAACAAGCAAAGCAATAATCTGTACAAAAATTCTATTTCAACAAAGGTTTTTTTTAGGAAACTTACTCAGTTTTAGGAAAATTTCTATATTGTACAAAAACCAGGAGAATTTTAATTTAAACAGTAGACAAAGGAAAAACTGGCAAAATCCAGTAGAGTTGGCAGCTATTGTATTTAAACATTTACTCAGAATCTGCAGACTAGAAATGGTCACTAAAATGAACACCCTGAAACAAAGAGTGCGTCTGGACTAATCACTGCCGACTGCTACAGATATAGTTTTCCCTTTAGGATCATCAAATCTGTCCATAGTGTGAACAGAAAACAGAGCATACACGCCAATATTTATGATGATGATAAACAAGAGTGACACAAACACGCCCATCCAGATGGGGACGGTGAAGAACGAGACACAGTCAAAACTTTCGCTGAAACCAGACGGATCAGTAGGGAATGGCTGAACCTGAAAGAAAAATAGGCAAGTTTTAGAGGATAGAACAGGAAATTATTTCAGGTTGCATAGCTAAATTTCTCGACAAAAAATAAGCACCTCTAACCGCTTCCCGGAGTTAACTCGGGTACGTACATTGACCGAGAGGTTGGAGTCGTCGGTCTGGAAAGACAGAGACGCAGAGCTGTATCCTGAGAACTCTAAGAAAATTTAAAACTCTAAAATAAGCTTTTATTTATTATTTCTGTATCTTCTAGAATGTTCTAATTTATCATTTCCTGTTCGGCTATTATTCCTACAAAAGACTAGGTGTCTCGAGTCGAGACACCAGTTGCTTTGTTCCCTGTACTTTGAAGGTGTTCAACAAATCTCTTCAACCTTCTGAACTAGTTCATTCTATGTGACAATATATTGCAAATATTTATTATCTCGAGTAAACTCGGCATAGCAGAATTTGTCAATATGTTTTGTTTTATTACGTTTTTACTCGGCCGGAAGCAAAGCAAAAAATAATAATCTGCTGTGATTGGAAGTTTGCCAATTGGGAGTTTTGCTATTTGTGTTTTTTTGCAATTGTATATACAATGGTAGCTGAACTTATATAGAAAAAAGAGTAAAAAAAATATGGCGTTTGCAAGTGAAAGTAATGCAGATGATTTTTTAGATCATGCAAATGTGAACGAAGACTAATATTTAATTTTTTTAATTGACCCAAGATAGTTTGGGATAGTAAACTGATGGTAAATTAAATATTTTTTACACATAAAAAAATTAAAATTTCAACTTAGAGCTTGTGCAATAGGTTTTGTTTTAGTTCCTTGTATTTATAAAAAATAAAAAAGTATGTTGATTTTTTACATTTTCTTTCAGATCAATTTTACAGATATTTTTTTTAAACTTTTGAAACAACAAAATGAAGCAGGTTCCTTATACATTACCAGCACTGAAGGTGAACAAATCTTTCTCTATAGAATAATTAACTCACAAATTATGAATAAAAAAAATAGTTTAGCGTTGTGAAAAATTTTAAATCTAAATTTATCTTTACAACAGCTATTTTATGCTGTAATATGATAAGTTCCTTTTAAAAAAGTAAATAATTTAAGAAAAAGTACAAAATTGAAATAATTAATTAAAATGTGATTTTAAGGTGATTTTTTAAAATTCAGGATTTTTAAGGACTTTCATTATCATAGCTGCCAACATGGACATGAAAAAAAATCCAGCAGATTTTACAAAATAATATAAATTTCATGATAATTGTTGCATAATGTACTAAATATTTTACACGTAGGGATTTTTATTGGCATCAAAACAGAAAAACTGCAATATTTTTCAGTAATAATTGACATTAAATGAACTCGAAATGCTTATTATGAATAGTAATAGGCATTTTATTTATCTAAGGTACTTAAAAGTCTTTAATTAATTTAAAAAGAAGGCTCTGAGTAAAAATAAACTGAACATTTTAGAACAAAAAAAAGTTTTAACTGATTTTTATAAATGAGGCTCGATTCATTATGTATTACTAAACACTTATTTAAATTTTCAAGCAAGCAATGTGTGCAAAAATGCTATTTCAATAGGGATTTTTTTTTAGGAAATTTTCGAGAATATTCTTAAAATGTAGAAAAACCAGGAAAAACTGGTAAAATCCAGTAGAGTTAGCAGCTGTACATTATCATTTTTTTTAACAACATTACTTTCTATATACACATAAATATATACATCAAAAACTCTATTGAATTTTTACTTTGAATTCTGAAAAATCCAAAAAGACAATAATTTAAAATGTCATTTCATAACAGCTTTAATTTATTACATACACAGAACTGTATGATAAATTCCGACATAAATAATAAAGCTAAAACATTTTCCATGTTTTTTTAAAAAAATGTATTACTTGCTGCTCTTTTCAACCACTTTACGTTATTAAATTAAGCAAAACACGTACTTAGTCGTTCCTCTCATCAAAATAAAGATCAACTGTATTCAGTAAGATCTGGCACAATGCTGTTGGTAACTAATAATATTTAAAATTTCACCACAAATAAGCTACTTTCACATGTACTCCACAAGGTATAGTAAAAAAAACTATATTCTCAGAATCTATCATAAAAATGTACAGCAAATATAGGGTATAAAGGAACACTATTTATTCAGTCATTTCAAAATAAATTTATCAGAAATTAATTTTATTAGTTTGCTAACTTGTTTTTCAGTAGTTGATTGTGAGATATTTCAAATCCATTTATTTGAATCCAGCATTTACTTGCAATACATATTACTCACATGCTTTATAAAACAATTTTTAACACAGTAATAATGTTTAAAATGTATAGTAATGATATATTTTAATAGTATTTCAATCATCATTAAACTTAAAAAATTTAACTCATTATAAACTTAAGTCAGTATCCTTTTAAAAAAATAATTTCTTTTTAAAAAAAAATCATGCATTATTTTAATTAAAAGGAAGGTTATTGACTAAAGCTGCACAATGGGCTATTGATGACAGACATCTCCGAGGATGATCCAAAAACATGCCATCACAATTTTAATCCTCTGCAGACTCCTCCGCTTTGCGTGCACACCCTTGGCCCCTACACAGGGTTGATCGATGCGCCCATTCGCTCCAAGCCAGCGATATTCGACTGTTCCACTGGCGGAAGAATTTCAATTAAAAACTCACCTGAAATTCTTGCATGGTGATGATGACATTGGTATCGTTTGTAGTCTTCAATTTCAACTCTCCACAATTGAAGGAGTATTTCAAGGGTGCTTCAATGAAATCACTGATGGTGGGCAGATCACCTGACGGAACCTGTTTTCCGGACACACTGATGGTCGTCTCAGTCACCCAAGACCCCATCACTTGCTTGAAGAGGAAGCTGTACAACATATTTTAAATACTCTCAACAAAATTTTATAACAGGATCAAATCTTTCAACAAAAAAGCACCATATACACTAACAAATCGCAAAATAATTTTTTAAGACTTTACATGATCATGATAAAATAATCTGACATAAAGAACTCTTTTCTTGATTACATTAGCCAACATAAAAAGATAGAGAGATTTTTCAGATCGATTTCAGAGGGCGGAAAATGAAGCCTGAAATGGAGAATATCTTGCAAAATGCAGCAGAGTTGCACATAAGAGTACAGGAATCTCAATAGGCCCAGTGCAGTATTTGCGAACCTACAAGTATTTCATCAAACATGTAACGATTTCATGCGCTATGGACCGACGTTGCACCGAAATGCATTGCATTTGAATGAATTGTGAGAACGTCGAATAGAACAATGTGAATACCACGTTTTTGCATAATGTGTGGCGAAAATGATAAGAAAGTAGAGTAAGTAGGTAAAGAAAGTAGATCTCATTTTTGAAAAGGGAAAATTAAGCACTTTTGAAAGATACACAATAAAAAAAAGCACCTTTAAGGGCTTTTAAAAATCGAAAATAAGCACTTTTTAAAAACACTATGCAGCACATAAAATGTTTTGACAGAAGTGGTAAACAGTAAAAAAATAAATTCATTATGAAAATTCACGAGAAAGGGCACATATTTTCTCCATTAGACTTCCTAGTTCTGAAATGTTCCGACAGAGATGAAAAAAGGTTTAAATTCTTAAAGCAAATTCATATGACATAGTATATATCGTCAGTTTCCAATTAGTTCTAAAATTTCCGAGCTTATACTGTAACTGTAACTGTACTTTTAAATCAAAGAAATATAATTGAATAGCAACACAATTTTCAGACTAAAAATAAAATTATAATATTTCTGAAAGCAAGGTTTTTTTTTTGATTTAAAAAAAAAACATTGCCAGCAGAAAAAACTAAGAACAAGTAATTAAAAATAAAACAAAACAGAAAAGATTTTCTATTTTAATTTACGAAAAATAAAGAAAAGTTTACAATTCTTAAAAATTTGATATTGAAAAAAATATATACATATAATGGTATACATATAATAACCATTACATATAATAACCATTTTTATGGTTATTACTTTATTTGCCTTCAACGCAAAGGTTGGTAATAAAACTTCATTCAAAGAAACTTAAATAGGCAAAAATTATAATACCATAAATTACAATTTATTCCTTTAAACTGAAAAGGATGGGAAACTCATTCTTTCTTTTTTAATGGGCTTATAACTAACATATAAGTATAAACATCTGATTTTTCTCCCTTAAGGCAAAGCTGAATTTAAGTTCAATTTAAACATTAGGTCTTTGTGTTATATTACATAAGTCATATATTTAATAGTATAAGCAATACATTTAATATTTTTCAATTGTGCTAATTGTATGTTAGATTAAGCTTGATATTTACAATAATAATCTCCGTCTGACAGTATTGAAGTTAAAATTTTTGAAGCTTCAGATTGATTCTGCTACCTCTGTGATAATGTATTTTGTTCTAGGCTTTTCCACATACATTTAAAAACTGACAAGGAAATATATATACAGTATACTCTCGATATCTCAAAAACCTTGTTACGTCATAAAAATAATTTTTCCTCTATCCACCTAATGTTTATTTGAATTTCTATCTCGAAGGGTTTCTTCTAAAAAAAGCTCGCTATGTCGATTTTTTTTTTCGAAATAGAAAATGATTTTTTCTGGAAAAATCACAATGTAAGTTTATTATAAACCAATTTTTTTCTATTTAATGCATATTTATTTTTGTCCTTACCTTTTAAAAATAAAATTAGCATTGTTGTATTTTGACCTATAGTCAATACATACATATTTATTAGTAGTTATTCTTACGTTTCATGACTCCACTTTTTAGAGTAATATTTTTCTACTTTTTAGAACATATTTAGTTCTGAACTTGTTATCTCGAAAATTTCTTTATTTTCCCTTCAGCTTTGAGAGTATACTGTATATTCATTCCATTTGGGGTGAAAAATATAAAAAGTAAGCCGTTTTTGAACTTTTTCTATTTATTTTTGAAGAGAATATCTTATATTTTTGCCCAATTGAGCTTGAGAAACACTCTACTTTAAGGAGCAAATTGTACATGTCCCCAAGTTATCATTATATGAAAGTTTAACTGTATCATAATTATTAAAAACTAACAAAAAATAATTATCAAGAAAAAAAGAATATATATACATTCAGGGTATCTGCTAAATTTTAGATTTGCAAATCCATGACTAATTCCAAGAATTTTTCATGACCTACCGAAGTTACTATTTTCTCCAACAAAACAATAAATTTAATAATTCTCCTTTAACCACTGGATTAACCACCTGCCTTTAACCACTGGATACCATTGTTGGCCATTCTAAAAGCCCCATGGCTGAATCACGGGCAACACACTGTGAAAGAACACCACAGGAGCATTTTCATAAAATATGACCGAGTGGGGATTTTGATGCAAATTCAAATACTGTGAAATTGGGGAGGTTAAATTCCATTTTAAAAATCAGATTTTTCTGCAACCTAAATCCATGAATTTTTTAAAAATAATAGTTAAAATCATGATATTTCATGACAAATTTTGTTCAATACCAAAATCCATGACTTTCCCTGATTTTTCATGACTTTGCAGGCATGCGGATATTATAAGAGAGATATGTATATTATAAGAGAGATAACACTTGATTTTAGTTTAGAGCTTTGATACAAAAAAAAAAGTATTCCATAATCTTACTTGACAACAACACTAGTGAAGAAATCTCCTGATGGTACGAATGTCAGTTGCAAGCTGAAACGTAAAGAAATTGTTAAATAAGATTGTAAATATAATATTACTTTCACAAAATTAACAAAAAAAAAAAAAAAAGACTTAAATTGCAGTTAGGGTGTCCATTAGAAAGGACATACTTCGAAGAAAGCCTCATTTGATGATAGAGCAAAACTATTTACTTATTTAATATGATAATAATATAGGGTGCGGCAAAAAAATTTGAATCACAAAGGCTATTGAAAATTTCACAGGGTTGACACTCAAATTTGGAGACAAAAAAATTCCCTGTAAATATTAACACGACATAAAAAAATATTAAAGTGAAAACTTTTAAAGCTACAAGAGTCGAGAATGTATTGGAATCAATCTGCTAACAAAGAATTCCACACTTTTAAAAAAGATTTTACAATAATGATAAGATAACAGGGTGCGTATCTCTCAACCTTTAAAGTACTTTTTAAGCACTCAAAAAATATTTTCAAGCACATTACATGATCTTGATAAAATAACTAGTTTCTGACTTTTTTTCTGGATTATATTAACTACCATAAAAAGATCGGGAAATTTTTAGGTTCAATTTCAGAGGATGGAAAATGAAGCCTGAAATTGAGAATATATTGCCGCAGAGTTGCACATGATAGTGCAAGAATCTCACCGAACCTAGCTCAGAAGTCACTCCTAAGTACTGCATCAAATATGTAACATGATTGATGCTATCATACGCTACATGACTGACAGCACGCCGAAATGACTTGCGGTGAATGAACTTTCCTTTCCTTCCAGACGCGGATACGTACATAGGTTAGTAAAACCCTTACCCGTATAATCCGCATCTGGCAACTACTTCCAGCCAACCTCAATCAATTATTTAAAGTTTCAAAAGAAAGGAGGTTACAATTTTGTTTACAAATATACAGAAATATTAATTTGTTTACAAATAGACAGAAATATTAATTATAGTTTAAACAATATATATATGACATATAGAAAGTGACAATAAATGAATTTTGGAAAGTAAATTAATACAAAGGAAAAAAAAGGGTAATAAAAATTATATATATATATATATATATATATATATATATATATATATATATATATATATATATATATATAGTTCTCCATTAAAATTTTGATTTATAAGTGTTAAATAATAAGAGAAAGTAATTAAAATGTTATAATAATAAAAAAAAAGTTAAATAGAAAAGAAATGTACATTATTTACAACATACAGGTAGGCATTCCAAAATATATAATAATTTTTTTTTTTATATTTAAAATTTTAGATTATTATCATTATCAGAAAGAAAATTCATTACTAATAATAATTTGGTTTTAAGTGTATTGTTAGTTATGAATTGTTTTTGCCAAGTTGGTAGATCAGTGATATTCGATGCACGAGTATGCCATGAAGCTGTATAGATGCATTCCGTAAGATAGTGTTCTGGAGTGCCCAGAAGGCAGCACGTGCAGTGATCATTATCTGAGATGTTTAGATATTTAAAATAAAATGGAAAAGGACCATGCCCAGTCAGAAACCAGATTTCTTGTTTTGATGGTATCGTCTTAAAATAATCTACTTTATTAATAATTTTATAAAATCTTCTTCCCTTATCTGAATTGTTCCAATAATTTTGCCAAATTTGTGAATTGTGAGAGTTCTGAAGTAGATTCTTAAGATGTGAGATCGGGAAGGGATATGAGTAATTTTGTTGTTTAGTTGTCGATAATTTAGCTAGGGCATCTGCATTTTCATTACCTGTTCTGTCATCATGTGCTTTAATCCATGAGATAAATATATTTGTATTAAGGAGTAATTTTTGTATTTTAGCTGAGAGTGAATTTTTCGTGCCTGGGTTGATTATAGAGTATAATACTGCTTTAGAATCCGACCAGACTATATATTTTTTAGATGCCTTAAATGAAGTCTGTGATTTGATGAATCTAATGCATTCTAAAATAGCAAGTTGTTTGGCTTGAAAGATTGAATTGTTATTATTAATTGTGTAACGATTAGAATGATTTATGTTGAAGAATGCAAAACCAGTTCCAGTATTTGTTTTTGAACCTTTCCTTCCAGACGCATACCTAGGTTAGTAAAACCCTTACCCATATAATCCATGTCTGGCCGCTATTCCAGCCAACCTCAACCCTGGGAACGTGCTTGATCAGTGGCAATTACTTAAAATTTCAAAAGAAAGGTTACAATTTTGTCTACAAATGTACAGAAATAATTATTTGAATATAGTTTAAACAAGAATATTTTTTATAAGTATATATGGAAAAAAAAGTAACAATAAATGAATTTTGAAAAGTAAATTATTAAAAAAAAGGTTAATGAAAAAAAACTCTTTTTTTTTAAATTGCTGATTTCCTTAAGTTTAGATGGTGATGTTACAGGTAAATAATATTAAGTTCTTCATTAAAATTTTGATTTCCAGGTTTTTAAATAATAAAAGAAAGTAATTAAAATGTTATAATAATAAATAAAAAATTGAATAGAAAAATATATACAATATTTACAACATATAAGTAAGCAATCATAAATATATAGAAATTTTTTTTATTTAAAATTTTAGAATCTTATCATTATCAGAAAGAAAATTCATTACTAATAATAATTTAGTTTTAAGTGTATTGTTAGTTATGAAATGTTTTGGCCAGGTTGGTAGATTAGTAATATTCGATGCACAAGTATACCACGAGGCTGTATAGATGCATTCAGTAAGATAGTGTTCTGGAGTGCCCAGAAGGCCGCATGTACAGTGATCATTGTCTGAGATGTTTAGATATTTAAAATAACACGGAAAAGGGCCAGTTAAAAACCAGATTTCTTGTTTTGATGGTATCGTCTTAAAATAATCTACTTTATTAATAATTTTATGTTATCTTCTTTCCTTATCTGAATTGTTTCAATAACTTTGCCAAATTTGTGATAAAGATTTGCAAAGTTGATTCTTGAGATGCGAGATATGGAAAGGATATAAATTTTGTTGTTTAGTTATCGATAATTTAGCTAGGACGTCTGCATTTTCATTACCTGTTCTGTCGTCATGTGTTTTAATCCATGAGATAAATATATTTGTATTAAGGAACAATTTTTGTATTTTAGCCGAGAGTGAATTTTTCATGCCTGGGTCAATTAGAGCGTATAGTACTGATTTAGAATCCGACCAGATTGTATATTTTTTAGATGCCTTAAATGAAGTTTGTGATTTGATGAATCTAATGCATTCTAAAATAGCAAGTTGTTCAGCTTGGAAGACTGAGTTGTTATTATTAATTGTGTAATGATTACAGTGATTTATGTTGAAGAATGCAAAACCAGTTCCAGTATTTGTTTTCGAACTTTCTGTAAAAAATTTTTATGGATCTAAGTGATTATAATTCTTGTTTTCTGCCAAACTGATTAAATTAGCGATAGACTGAGAAGGGTGAAAAATCGGTATTGTTCTTTTTTCCTCGTAAGCACTGTATTGATAATTTATATTGCTATAGGAAATGTCTTTTTTGAGTTGAGTTATGATTATTGAACACGACAACGACGCAATCTGTTCTGAGAGAGGTGGGAATCCAGTTAAGACTTGTAGCAGCTGTAGGAGTGGAGTGGTAGGCCCTTGTGATATTCAGAAGAAATTTCCTTTGGATTGAGTCTAAAGTTCTTGAGATTCTAGGTGAGATTTTTTGGGCCCATGCACATGAACCGTGGGCTACAGTTTTATTTATGAGTTTATGAGCTCTCTGGTTTATGCCCCAGGATTCTGTATTAATTTTATAAAGAGAAGTGAGTAGTCAGTTTGATTTTTCTTTCAGGACTTAAACATGAGGACCCCATTTAAGACTCTGATCTAATATCACCCCGAAATATCAGAAATGGTTCTTTTGTGAGATTTTCTGGTTGTTTATTTTGAAAATTGGACCCCTGCTTGAGTTGGAGAAATGGATGAAAACAGATTTGTCTATTGATAAATTGAGATTATTGTTTGTTAGCCAATTTCGAATAATATTGAGTGTGTTGTTGGTATTAATTTCCAAATCTCTTCTTGAATTTCCAAACGTTAAAAGAATAATATCATCGACAAATGCTTGTATAATTTGATAGTTCATATTTGTATTGAGCAAGCTATTGATTAAAAAATTCCAAGCTGTCGGACCTATGCACGAACCCAGTGGGCAACCTTTGAGTATATGTTTTGTTTTGAATCTTTGATTTAATGATAGAATTGCAAATCTATTTCTGTTGATATCTTCTATCATGTGACATAAATTCTTAGGAAGATTTGAAGTTGAAATTTCTTTATAAATTAAATTATACTGTATGATATCAAAAGCGCCTTTAATATCAAGGGAGGTGGCTGCAACATGTTTGAAGTTGTTTTTGAAGTGTTTTAGATTATCTAAAAAATTTTGAAGTGCATCATGCACTTCAAAATTATAGATTTGCTGAAACGAAAACCAAATTATTTGTCTGATAAAATGTTTTACTTTTCTATATAATAGTCTATATGATAGTTGAAAAGCAAGCTTTTGAAGAATATGTGGCGAGAATCAGCATGGTAAAGAAAAAATCTCATTTTTGAAAAGGGAAAATTAAGCACTTTTGAGGGAACACCTTATAGAATCTTTATTTCAGAGTAAATGTCTCATATCTAGATAGAACAATGTGAAAGTTTTAAGTTAAGAAAATTTTGTAGACAATATATTTCTTTGTAATTTTAGAAATTTTCAGACTTTGTTTTTTTAGCAGTTGACTTATACACCTAACATACCAGAAATTTGCTTTCTCATGTTTAAAAAATTAGGGTAGAATTATACAACACAATATACACTATTAATTTCTTTCAAACTAAATACACATGAGTGCTTGGATATTAGTTCAATTAATAAATGTAAAGAAATGTAAAAAAAGAAAAAAAATTAAGCATAACAAAAATAATTTAAAAACAAAAATTTTTTAAAATATAGTTGATAACAAATACACTTTCCTTTGAAAAGAGCGCAAATTAAGTAATGGAACCACTTTAATAACTTTCAATCTAACAACCAGATTTTCACGTACAGCGCGCAAAATGAAAAATATATCATTTTGAATAACTTCTAATGATTGTATTTTCACTTACTAAGTATCAATCATAATGGCTCCAGGGGGTGACTTCAATTATACTAATTAATTTAGTTATGAAATCAGACACAAAAATGTACTTTCTCTAAATAAACATGTATTTTTTTAACATATTTGGATTCTTGACCCTCAAAACAAGGGGGGTAGACAAAATTTCGAAAAAATTGGATCATAAATTGGGTGGAGGCTACTACGCTATATATATTAGCCGACAGTCCCAAAAAGGGCCAAGCAAAATCACCGTCGCAAATGATCAATTTAAGATAACCATACTATTTCAAGAGAGCAATAGTATCTAATTTTACTCTATTGCTTAGCAATCAAGTTCAGACAATAAAAAAAAAAAAAAATAAAGATTAAAAATAAAAGATTTTTTTCTTTAGTCTATCAACATCAAAATTTGTTATTGTGGGTAGAGTTGTTTTCGATAATGTCAACCTTCATCTATGATAAAGGTACCCCCAACATAGAATCGAGTTAACATGTCTTATATACTAGTGAATTGGAATTATATTTTTGTAACCGTAGATGCACTATGGTACCCCCCTCCCTCACCAGAATTTTAGCTATGATATAATTCGATAAATGGATACCACTAGTTGATTCATTGCTGTTTTATGAGAAGCCGTGAGAAGCTGTATTAAGATCACTGTAGTTTTGAGTGCTGATCGTGAGAGCTGTATTAACAGGGTTGCCACAGTAAAAAATGAACAAAAATAGTTGCTTTTAGTAGCCTCAAGCATGAAAATAGTTGCCTAAAACTATGAAAATAGTTGCCTGAACAGGAACAAAAATTTATCAAAAATAGTAGCCAAATAACTAAAATGATAACTTAATAGTCAAATACTATTATTAGGACTGGGTGATGTCAGAAATTTTAAATTGTGATACATCGACAGTTAGACATCACGATATAGTAATGTATCGCAATTTAGTATATGCTCAAAAATTACCTATGGGAAATCGCTAAATCAATCAAAAATAAATAAAAAGGAATAAATCTAGTGCAAAAGAAAATATTAATTCTAAACATATTCTACTATGACATCAATATCATTGCTTAATTTTTTCAATTAAATTAATAAAGAAGTCAAAGTAAAAGCAAACCCAAGCTTTATTTCATTTTTCTTAAATTAAAAATGATTTAAGATTTATTGGTTTAAAAATAATAACAGTGTAACAAATTATTTTACATACCTGCATTAAAAATTAAAAGAAAAAAAACGAAAGTGGAAAGCAAACCAAAGAAATGTTCACTTTAGAAAAATATTTTTTTATTTTTTATTATTTGTTGAAAAAAAACATGCTTTTGAAACATCATTAGACCCTTTTTATTTACTTATTTAAAATAATAAAAAGTAGTATTAACTAATGGTCAAATTCCGTACTTAATAAATGTAAAAATATTTTTACTTATTTATTATTATTTTCATTTTTAAAAATAAAATCGACTAAAGATTTATTTGTTTAAAAATGATACTGACTATCAAACAAATTATAAAACAAACAAGCATTGAAAGAATTTTAATAAAAGTTTTAAAAAAATACTTTAAGTACTAATGTTAAATTATTAAAAACGTCAAAACATTACTAAACTTTTTATTTAATTAAAAAAATTTTTTGCTTTAACTAATAGCCAAATTTTTTTAAAACTTTGTTTTCATTTTCTCAAAAATAAAAGCAAATTAAATAAAGGTAAGCTTTGTTTTAATTTTGCTATAATTAAAAACGACTGAGCATTTATTGGTTGAAAAACAATCAAATTATTATAATCAACTACATTCAATAAATTTTAAAAAACTAACTTTTTATAATAAAGTTAAATACAAAATACCCCTATTAAATTGTATCACTTAAAATAAAAAACAATAATTGAAGAAACACAATGATTTGATCTATTGAGTTCAGAACGAAAATTTAAGATAACAGCGATTGCGCAGCAATCGCAAAGTAACAGTAAGTCTATTAAAAATAATTGATAAGAATCGTTAAACCCAGACAGAAAAAAAATGCTATGAAATAATGCAGAACGAAACGATCGCTGCAAAAGTTTCACTGAAAATAATTTACAAGAAACCCGACAATTATTTCCGACGAAATAAAATGCACAACGACTGCAAAATGACTTAGTCCCATTGAAAATAATTTTCAAAAAATGCAGAATCCCAAAGACAAAAATGGACATAAAGAAACTATGCATTGCGTTCCACATTACAACGCTGATCCTCGCACGAAACCGGGAGTTCTGATTCAATTCATTCTTCGTCATTCAACATCACAAAACTAACATCATTTTAATAGCAAAACGCTATCTATATCTCTTCATCTAGATGAAATCAAAATCGTCTTCGTTAGTGTGGTAACAGCCTAGTCAAGGATCCTTAAATCGTTAAACCGCGATTGCAATC
This sequence comes from Parasteatoda tepidariorum, assembly GCF_982258835.1. NCBI lineage: Eukaryota > Metazoa > Arthropoda > Arachnida > Araneae > Theridiidae > Parasteatoda > Parasteatoda tepidariorum. The sequence continues at coordinate 131,884,225 of NC_141756.1, read as the reverse complement.
TAATTCCGACGGCTTAATTCAGATTTCTAATGCATCGCCTAAAACGAAAGTCACTACATCGGCCTACTGATATATGCGTTAAATCGATATTTCGTGATACATCGATTTATCGTCCAGTCCTAACTATGAAAAAAAAAAGGTTTAAAAAAAGGTTAATTAAAAAAAGGTTTTGTACAAATGTAAAAGGTTATTAGAAAATAGAAAATTAGAAATATGGATATTAGAAAATAGGTACCTAAATAAAAGTCGAATTACAATAAAATATTAATGTTAATAGAAGGAAAAAACAATTAAAAATAACAAAACTGCCCCTCAGAGAGAACATATGAGTCGCTCAGAAGCCAATGCGGTTAAGTCCAAAACACAGAAATTGAGAAAATTAATGTTTTCTGATACATTAGTTTTTAAAATTCTTGGTTTAATAATTTAATTAGAAAAGTGTATAAAGTCTTTTTTCGAGGTGTAAACTCTGCAAAAAAACAAGATATGTACAGGATGTCTAAATAAAAACGTAAGTATTTATTGAAATAATGACAGCATCTTGAAAATTTTAGGACTTATACCTTTTGGCAGCTGAAAAAGATAAGAAATTTATGTAAAAAAATACATATAAAAAGTGGACTTATTCACAATGGCTTCTGAAATTATTGTACAATATATTCAGAAGCTATTAAAAAAAGGGCTGTCTAACCTAGAAAAAAGTAACCAACGAGTTAATCCTTTAATAACTTAGAAGATTATTATTTATTTCATCAAAATTTCCAAAAATCAGAAAATATCAAAAAATGGACTTAACCGCATTGGCTTCTGAGCGGCTCATATAACAAGTACTTTATTAAATCCAATGGAAATTTAAATTTTTGGCTCTTTGGACATAAATGATTGTATAAAAGTTTGTTTTGTTTTATTAACGTTCTGAAAAGTAACATTCATTTTTGCTCAGAAAACTTCATCAAGAGTAAAAAAAGTCTCCGAATAGTCGCCTATTCCTGAAAATAGTTGCTTTCTTAGCCTTTTCAGGCAAAAAAAGTCGACATAGTTGCCTAAGGCTGAAAATAGTAGCAAACAGTTGCATTTTAGTAGCCTGTGGCAACCCTGTATTAAGTTCACAGTCGTGGTTGCCCCTGTGTTGCCTTTAGCAGTCGAGTGAATACGTTATATGTGATTGAGACTGAGTAGCAACAGCGTGAGGAGGACAATGTCGCAGTCACAAGTAGCAAGTCAACTGTTCAATGTGGACCATCCATCGAAGTAGACATGTTCAAATTGAAGTGGGAGTTTCTTTCAAGGTAGGCGTGTTCATATCACGTCGGAAGATCACCAATGTGGGTAAAGTTGTGGGTAAGTCAACCTTCATCTATGATAAAGGTACCCCAACATAGAATCGAGTTGAGAGAATCAAATGAGAATCGAGTTAACATGTCTTATATACTAGTGAATTGGAATTATATTTTTGTAGTGGTAGATGCACTGCAGTTATGGGAAAAAAAAATCAAAATCTTTACCTAAAATCAAAGATGGCAATAAAAGAAAAGATTTATTAAAATTTGTGTGCTTTATATAAATAAATAAAAACTCACGAAACAGAGTCATTTCCACAAGTGGTGCCTTCACCATTAGGGGGAAGAGCAAGCTGTGCTGATTCATTCTTGTACTGCACAGTGGCATTTGAAATGTACATGTAAACACACGTTAAATTTAAGAAGTTGGGGTCAGCTTCATCAATTTCAAACAAATTCCTTGTGAAGTGATGATCACTGGTGATGCCACTCTGGAAAATACAATAAATAAATAAAACTGTCAAGACATACAGGATAGCATATTTCAATTTGAATTTAATAAAAACATATATTTAACAGCACTAGTACTAAAAGTTATTTTCATCGTGAGAACATTTCTGACTAGGTCATACAGAAAAAAGTTTCACTAAGAAAAAAATTTTTCATAAAAAATAAAGGTCTGTTTGAATAAATTTACAATAGTGTTTATAATGTTCAAATGTTTAGAATAATGTTCGAATTTTGACTTCCTGTAAAGTTTATAAAGGGAGAGCCTTGTAGTATCATTTTAAAAAACTCACTGAAAAAAAGCTCGCTTTCATATGACGTAAGCAATCAGTTAGGTTTACCACATTGCACTTTCTGACCAAACTCCTGCTATCTTTTCGTAAAAGACAGCTGGCAGAAAAGATCCTCTTTTTCATAGATTGTAACGAGAACAAGGTTTGCTTGAGAACTTGTTTTTTTAAAAGTATTTTGTGAAACTACCGTTTTTCCTAAAGTTGAATTTGTGAAGGTATTGCTTAAACGGTAGTAAATTTACCTTGGACAGACCCCTGATAATGGTACTCCATTCATATTTGTATAAATTCAGATAATAAACATCTACAGGGTTCTGTCCAGGGCAAGTTTACAACCGTTTAGTGGTACCTTTAAAATTCATCTTTGGAAAACACGGTAGTTTCTCAAAATACTTCAAAAAAAGCAAGTTCTAAGATTTAGATTACTTCTAAAATTTTTTTTTTTTTATCCCCATAAAAAAATACAAATCCCAGAGTTTTTTAAAATGAAATGAAGAGGTTTTCTCTCTATAAATTAATCAGCAAGTCAAAATTCGAACATCATTCTAAACATTTGAACATTATCTTTGTAAATTTATTCTACTAGACCTTTATTTTTTTATGAAATTTTTTTCTCTATAAAACTTTTTTCTGTATGATCTCGTCAAAAATGGTCTCATAATGAAAAAAACTTTTAGTTCTAGTACTGTTAAATGCAAGTTGAAATTTAACTATGGAAAATGGAATTTTATGTCTAAATTTTCACAAAATAGGTACCTCTCAAAAAACCTAGACAGACTGCTGATCCTTGATATAGTATATGCTCTTGAGTAGTACCAACCAATATAATTACAGCGTCCCATTCATATACATTACATAAAGTTTATTTGTTTATTGATCAACACAATTCAATGCTCATTGAACTGTCCAAATATATAACACAAACCTATAAACATAAGGCTTTGTATAAAGTAAAATTTTGTGCTATCATTCACATATCTATAAACTTATTAAGAACTAAACATGGCAATAGATTAATCTTAATATGCTTAAAAAATAATTTTTAGACACACAAAAATATGTGCTTAGGTACTTAAATGAAAATTTTCTAGATCATAACTAATTAATTTAGCAATTTTGGACTGGGTAGTTTTTTAATCTCTTTGTGATAAATTAAACAAATAATAACTTTGCTACAGAAATTTCTTGACTGCAAATCGATTGTTTACACTCTCAGAGTAAATAATGTGGGTTTATGGGTATCCCCAGGGCAGAATCGCAGCGACATTGTTGCAGAATGTTAAAGAGTTTTGCAGAAAGATTTTTCTGTCGAAAAGTAAGAAATTTTTCTTATCTTTTCTACAGAAATTTACCCCAAAATTTAAATTATGCATTTAGATAATCACCTTTTGACGTGCCCATAATATCATAAATCGATGTAAAGTTTTGATTGTATTTTTGGCAGTTATTGATACTGATTTCCATGTGGCTTTTAAATATCACGTTATTTGAATATTTACTTTTCAAGGCAATTATTCTATTTAATTTTTGTCAAATATTGCTATTGATTTGTCCATAGTTTTTAAATCCAACATTTTTTACGCAATATTATTTATTACAACTTAATCTCGAAACAAAACACGCATTTGAGGAGTCTGATTCATGTGATTTTGTTTAAATGAAATTATTTTTTCCATTGAAACTTCTCCATATACATTAATACATTAAAAAAAAATCTTGCATTATTAGTAATAATTACTCTGTTAATTTCCAAATTCTTATAAATTATATAAGAATATATTCATCATAAATTATATCTTTGATTTGTCAAAGTGAGTTTATCACCTAATAGCTATAAGTAATGTACTCAAGATATAATATCACATTATGAGTGGGGGGGGGCGGAACCTACCAACTCAAATCATGAAAAAATAAATAAAAAAGCATGGGAAATCACTTTGTTCAGTTAGAAATTATTTTAATTATTGGTCTATACCAGTGTTTCCCAACCTTTTTTGTACCATGCCCCACCTAAGCCTTTCTAAAATTCTTATGCCCCCCTATGTAACATATACATAATTTTTAATATTAAAAAATCAAATTGTTCACTTAAGAAACTTAGGAAATTGTTAGCGAAACAAAGTAAGTAAATTTTCCGAACATATAATGAAAAACTAAAATTCAAATTCGAAATAATTTTAATAAAGATTTTTCTATAATAATTTAATATTTTAATTTAGTGAGATTCTTGCCCTTGATGCTTGCTGCACGTAGATTTTATCTTAGGTTCCAATTTGGTTAGTCTCCCCGTTGTGTTATATCCAGACGATTTCTTTTTTTTTACCAATAAAATCACTTACAGCACTAAATTCACAATCAGCCAAATATGAAGACAGAATCGGTAACAATATTTTTCTTGCACATTTGATTCAATTTGGATATTTGTTTTCTGTTTCCTCACGAAGCCATGCCATCACTTCTTTCATATTAAATAAAGTTCTAACTGTCTCATCATTTAGCAAATTCTTCTTGATATATTTGATATATCAGACAAATCCACTAACATGGACTGCTATGTCCATGTTGAAAAATAAATTTGTTTTAAATCAGAATATCTTTCTTTTAAATCAGCCGATAGAATATTCAGATGATAGACAATAACAAGTAAAGCGGTATCATTTACTTCACATATTTGGAGCCAATGAAACTGTTCAAAGTTTTTGCTGTTAATATTTTTCTGACATAACTCAATAAGGGTAATGAAGCCAAATATCTTCGTTTTTGCATCAACAAGAGTTTTATTTGTTCCTTGAAATTTCTTATTTAATATATTCAGTTTTTAAGATATTGGCTAAATAACTCACAAATGCTTTACCATCGACTGTAAACAGATACTTCATTTCAGGTTTGTCGCTTAAAAAATCCCTAAGTCGCATAATATTTATTGATCGCAATTATTTAAGAATTTGCTTTTTTCCTTCGATTTTGTCACCGAAATCACGCATTGCATTTAAATGGCACGGAGCAAAAGGTTTAAACTCATGTCGAGTCCATTTTTGAATTGCCCCCCTTTACAATCAAATTGCCCACCGGTGGGGCTTGGGCCCCACGTTGGGAAGCACTGGTCTATACTTAATAAAAGTTTTTGTTTTTTTTTACATGTACATTAACAGTCCAACAAAATGCTAAGTTGTATACATAAATCATGATTAAAAAAAGAAAAGGAAATAAAGTTTAGAAATTTAATTTAAAGTTGAGAAAGTCAGAAGAATCTCAAGCCCGTGTGCTTACAATAAAAATAAAAACATCAAAAAAGATTTAATGATGATTTATAAAGACAATACTGAACACTAAGTTTATTTTGAAAATAAAGCATAAAGCAGAATGATCAGTGTAAAAAGAAAGAAAAAAAATATTGTAATAGAATCAGTTAAACCTAAAAATTGTAGCAAAAGAATTGTATAAATCAACATAATTGGTTGCACAATTATGATTTTTTCCCTTTTTTGTAAAATTATCTAAATGGGATTTTTTATTTTCATTTTAAGCAGTTTTTCTTTTTTATATATAGTAATCAAAACTCAGATAAAATGTATAAATAATGCTTAATATTAGCTATAAACAACATTGTAATTAATATTTCTAACTAATATGGTCACAATTATTTTGCGTATAACAATAACAAAATAATCACTAAAAATTTTAAATCATAGTTGCTCTGAGGAGCGGTATTGAAGGTCTTACACTGACTAGTGCTCACTACGAAAGCGCAATTTCAATATTGCAAAAAAGATTAGGTAATAAAGAAATAATTACTGCTCATATGAGCAACTTACATAATATTCTCCCTCTTAGAAATATGAATGAGCAAAAGCATTCAGAACAAGGTTCTCCAAAGCGATTTTTAAAAGGCGGCCTGTCCTGTTTTGCCCTTTGATCCCAATAAATGTACCCTCTTTACCCGTTTCGTAAAAATAAGCCGCTATCCCTTAAAAACACTGCCTTTTTATTCATAATCCATTTTGAAAAAAATTAATTCACTGTTAAAATAGTAATGACACATTGGTAAAATTATCTGAGTTTATAGGTTTAATTCTAAATACTATTACAAATATTTACTTTGTTAGGATAATTCTTAACATCTTTTTACAGGAGGATACTAATAAATTGATTTTAAAAATTTAGAACTATTTTTTTAAGTTAAATACCTTTTTTTTTTAAAAAAAAAAATTCACCTTCAAATGTTCATTTTCTCATAATTTTCAGTTCAAGTTAGAGAAAAAAGCTTTCAAGTTATTTATCAATTTATCCTTCTTTTCTTTTGTTTACTTTATTTAAAAAAAGAATATGCAGAGATTGTCTTTTGGCATGCTCTTAATTATTTTTATAAACTACAAATTGCTCTCTTATTTTGATAATGAGAGAGAATTACTTTTTGAAATACAAACATAAAATTGTATAAGAATAAATACACAAGTGGGCGACCCTTGTGCGAAAATACAAACTAAGGTAAACAATGTTAAAGAGCACAAAAATATTATTAAATGCAGACAGCTGTTTCGGATGCTCAAAGGGCAACCTTCATCAGTGCAACAGTTGTGCAACAGCTGTTGCACTGATGAAGGTTGCCCTTTGAGCATCCGAAACAGCTGTCTGCATTTAATAATATTTTTGTGCTCTTTAACGTTGTTTACCTTAGTTTGTATAAGAGTAATTTAAAATTTGTTGAGGATAAAATTCAGTTATTATTAGACATTTTAATTTATATTAAATATTTTGATACATTTTTATGGTGTTAAGAAGAAACGCCTGCATTTTTTTATTCCTAGAGAGAACTCTGATTTAGTAATATGTAGGACAAAATTAAAAAAATTCATACTCTGGAATGTTTAATTGTTAAAATAAAAAGTTATGAGAATCTTATGCCCAATCCTTATAAAGATACTGCCACCCAATTTAATTTCAGAATTTGATAAAGAATATGTTGTTATGAAGTTATTTTGTAAAACTATTAATTTTTTTGCTTAAACAACTAAGTTCTAGAGAAAATTATCTTGCCTCAACAAGAAAATGATTCTACTACCTTTTTCTCCCCCTCGCATGCTCAATTAACGACAGCCAAACAGAAAATTAATTGCAACAGCCTCTGATTTATTGACTAATATTGATGAGCTAGAATTTGTATGTGCTTTTTGCAATGATGAATGAATAAGACATGGTGCATAGCCAAATCTTTCAACAAAAAATAAGCACCTTTGAAGTAATCAAAAAATATTTTTCAGCACTATATACATTAATAAAATGCAAAAAATTTTTCAATGACTTAACATGATCATGAAAAAACAACAAGTTTCTGACGAAAAACTTTTTTTTATTATATTTGCTACCATAAAAAGATCGAATTTTCAGTTTGATTTCAGAAGGTGGAAAATAAAGGCTGAAATTGAGAATATCTTGCAAAATGCAGCAGAGTTGCACACGAGAGTGCAAAAATCTCACCGAAAACAGCTCAGTAGTCATTCCCAAATATGTCATCAAACATGTAACACGATTGGTGCTATCCTACGTTGAGGACCGACAAAATGCTAAAAAAGATTGTGGCTGAAAGTGTAAGTAGGTAGTTCATTTACGTCGCACTAGAGCTGCACAATGGGCTATTGGCGACGGTCTGGGAAACATCCCTGAGAATGATCCGAAGACAAGCCATCACAATTTTGATCCTCTGCAGAGGGGATGACACCCCCGCTTCGGTAGCCCAACGGCATGCATGCGAAGTCGAGCACTTTACGGTAGAACAGTTTAACGAGGACCAATACCGCACACCCTCGGTCCCTACGCAGATTGATCCAAGTGGTCACTCACCCGCACACTGACAGCAGCCAATGATGCTTGACTTCGGTGATCTGCTGGGAACCGTGTCTTAACGATCAGTCCACTGCGGGACGGTTGAAAGTGTAGAATAGAACAATGTGAAAATTATGTTTTTACATAATATGCAGCAAAAATTGACATGGTAAAAAAGTCTTATTTTCGAAAAAAAAAATTAAGTACTTTTAAAAAATACCCCATAAAAAAGCACCTTTAAGGGTTTTAAAAAACACCCCATAAAAAAGCACCTTTAAGTGTTTTAAAAAACAAAAATTGAAAATAAACACCTTTAAGAACTTTTTAAAAAACACTACGCACCATGTCCTGTGTATGAACAACCAGATGAGGACGTATGCAGACAGTCAAAAATGTATTCAGTTCCAAAATATAGTCAAGATTTAAAGGCTCATTTAATTCTTAAAATACATCTACGTTTCAGCAGAAAATATTTGACAAGTGTAATATCTTACCCACGATGACTTTTCGGCTGTGAAAATTCCGACAACATTTTTTGAAACGTCAGAAAGGAGAGGGAGGAACACTCTTTGAATTGCTTCCGGCTTCTGATCTAGAATTTAATTTCACATATAAATAGAAAGAAGGTTTGATTTTTTTTTAAGATAGCAACAATGATTAGTTCATTTTAAAAATGCAGTAGAATGTCAATCATCCAGAGAGGAAGGCAGAATTTTTTCGAGCTATCTGCGACAAAACTCTCTAGCACTAATATCTTTCTGCAAGGTACTTTTAATAATAACAGACATATATGTTATTAATTTAAAAGAGAAAAAGTACTGCATTTACAAAAAAAAAAAAAATAACTATATAATTTTTTTTAATTGAACATGTAATAATTTTTTATTCTAATATTATGGGTGATATTCTCGCATTTTGTTGGGGGGGGGGGGGAACAAATTATTTCCTTCTTCCCATTTTGTAAATAATCATCACAGTAAAAAAAAATTTAAAAATCATGAAACACGTAGTAGTAATCGCTGAGAAAAAGACCTACGACGAAATTGTGCGAATCAGACTCCTATAAAAGGGATTACTCAAATGCCTGTTTCGTCACGAGATTAGGTAGTTGCAATAAATAATACTGTATAAAAAATATCACAATTAAAAACTATGGAGAAATCAATAGCAATAACTGCCTAAAAATCGATAGAATTATTGCCTTTAAAAGTAAATACTCTGCAAGATTCGAATTTTTGATAGTGTTTGAAATATATCGGGATATATAAAAACAACAAAAGTGCCGGAAATACAATCAAAGCATTACATCGATTTACAATACTATCAGCGAGCGTGACAAAAAGTGATTATCTAAGTGCATGATTCAAACTTTAAGTATAAATTTCTGTAGAAAAGAAAACTACATTTTTTTACTTTTCAAAAGAAAAAACATTCCGTAAAAACTCTGTTACATTCTGCGACAATATGCGTGTCACTGTGAATCTGAAACGGGAGCAATCACTGCGGCTGATCTGATTGAGGAAAAATTTAGATAACTGGAAAACTTTTTTAAAAAAATAGAGTTGATATAGTAATATAACTTTGATATGCCAATGTAAAGTTTGTAACTTTCGCTATTGTTCAATATTTAGAGGAAATGATATGGCTATCCAGAAATATTTGAAAACACCTGCTACATTTATATCAGAGTGCGTAGTCTGATTTTTCAGCAAAAAGTAAAAACCATTTAAGTACTTTTTAAGCGATCAAAAATTTTTTTTAATCACTTTTGGAAAAGAAATCTTAATTAGGATCCTTGTAGTAATAAAAATTATTTTTTTCTATCGTTCAAACTTCTTAATTTATAAACATAAAATCAATAAAGTTCAAAAACATTTTCAAAAACTTTACATAATCATGATAAAATAACTAGTTTCTGATATATATTGATTGCACAGAAAATAGTGAAAATCGTGAATTTTTGTAACTTAGAATGACAATCGAGACAGCGAAGAAAAAAAAATCTCGATTTATATAATTTAGGGTTTAAATTTTTGAACCAGTAATGTAACATAACATTTTAAGTTTATTAACAATTTATTAACCAACTACAGTTGGACCTCTATTTTACCAAGTCTCTAAATCCTGATAATAAGTTTGTTATATGGAAAATTCATTAAATAGAAATTCATCTTTAGAAATATTTAAACAACACAAAACAGGTTTTAAATTTGTAAAGATACACTTAATCGTAATGATACATTATAAAAATATTTATAGTTAAAAATACATAGTTTGGGTGAAAAAAGTAGCAATCAAATAATAAAAAATCTTTTAATCTCTACTTTTAATATTTTAGCCACCCTATTGCAACTTTTTTGCCAAACATCAAGTGTAAATAAACATTACGATTGTCAAACACTGTAGTGATTTTCTGGAAAATTCAGTTTTGATATTGGAATGTTCCTTGGATAAACGTGCAAACTGGGTCTATGGAACAGTAAATGGAACTTCATGTACTAAAGAAATGGATGATGCCACTAAAAAAGACCTATTTTTTGACCATCTAGCATTATTTAGCAGAAATTTATAGCTCAATTTGGAGAACCCATATATTATATCAATGACGTGATTCCTTTTTTTTTTTTTTTTTTGTAAAAGGATACATTTATTTTCCTTATTTCACTTCTTTTACAACCAATAATACTAAAATAACCGTTAACCTATCTTTTTACACCAATCTCTGAATTACAACACATTTTTTTTTCTTGGAGCTATTCATATCTCAACCTATTTTTCCCAGCATCATTAAGTTATGTTCTATTTCTATAAATTTCATTTTTTTAAAAATTATCTCATATTTTTTAAAATTAATATTTCAGAAAATAAAAGTTAAATTTTTTTAAAGGAAAAGAAAAATATTAAAAAAATAAATATTAATGGGTGGATGGATCCATTGATCTTTTCTCAAGACGGATTTCGGCCCTCAGGACTGAAGAGTGCATCGACTGTTTAACAGAATTGCGATAAAATATGCACAACCAGTGAATAAGTTTAGTCCATGAAAGACAGTGATAAGATTTAATAACTTCAAAAATGTTTTGACAGTTTTAAAAATTAAAATAAAAAGATATTCTCAAATAAAAAAAATTTATAATAAAAAGATTTAAATATAAAAAACTGAAATACAAAAAGGTTATTTGGATTAAAAAAACTGGATATTTTTTAATTTTTAAAATAAATCATTAAATAAATCAAGATTGCTTAATACTCTGACTCTAGATTTAATAATTTCAAAATTTTACAACATATTTTTACAGTTTTAAATATAAAAAAACTGGCTTAAGTATAAAAAGTTTATTTAGATTTTTAAAAAAAAACTGAGTTAAATACTGAAAAAAAACCTGGATATTTTAATTTTTAAAAGATATTAAACAAATCAAGATTGTTTAATACTTTGACTCAAGGATTCAATGGAACCAAAAGATTAGGAAATTATCGACTATACCTTTTTTAAAGATGAAACATATTTGTTTTTATGTTGAAAAATTTAAAAAACATATTAAATGAATGAATATACTATGTACCATTTGTATTGAAAATTCCAAAATCTGATAAGTGTAAAATGACAACACATGATTGCCCAAATGCCAAGGATACAGACTGCAAGATATTTTCATCTATGCTTTGATCAACAACAATCTCTTGAACACCGCAATGCACATTGTGAAGACGAATCAGAGGATCTCTCACTGAGGACATATAAATGTAAGGCCTAGTATCCAGAAAATCCTGCAAGAATTTATATTTTATTAAATGTTGAGTTAAAAATTATTAATTTCTGAATTTATATAACTGTTTTTACTTTTAATGTTAAGTAGCAGATTTATATTCAACATTCACAAAAAAATTCTGGTTTTCACATTTCACTCAAAATCATTAATGCCTTTAAACTTCTATGATAACCTCTCCTCCAAATAAAAGTATTTAAAGGTGTAGTGTATATCTACCACTACAAAAATATAATTCCAATTCACCAGTATATAAGACAATGTTAACTCGATTCTATGGAGTCTCATACATGGAGGTTGACATGGCTGGTATCTACTACCCCGGTGACCTTTGGAGGAGATGTCAACACGCCTACATCGACAGTAACTCCCACTTCGATCTGAACACGCCTACTTCGATGGAAGGTACACAATGAACAGTTGAATTGATACTTGTGACTCCGACACATCCTAGCACTGTTACACAGTTTCGAACAATGTCGGCCTGCATACACTCGATTGCTAATGGCAACACAGGAGCAACCACGACTGTGAACTTAATACAGCTCTCACGTTCAGCACTCAAAAAAAGTAAGGTGAACTTAATGCAGCTCTCAAAAAAATATGGTGATCTTAATGCAGCTCTCCCGGCTTCTCACAAAACTGAAATGAATCAACTAGGGGTATTCGTTCATCTAATTATATCGCAGATATAATTCTGGTGGGGGAGTACTGTAGTGTATCTACCAGTACAAAAATATAATTTCAATTCACTAGTATATAAAGCATGTTAACCTGATTCTATAGAGGGGTACCTTTTCATAGATGAAGGTTGATATTGTCGATATCTACTCTCCCCACAAATGCAATATTTTTGTTTTTTCCCCTGGCAACTTAATACAGTAAAAGTCTGTTATAGCGACACATTTGTAATAGCGCAAGAAATTATTGTTATAGAGAGCCTTTTCATTATTAATAAATACCCATATTTAATATTAAAATAGCAATAAAAAAATCAAAAGAAATAGATATATTTATTTCTTTATTTTTATCAACTATTTTGCTTTAAAATACATATCTAGAGTATATTACTTTTGACGACAGAGAGCAAATTTAATTAAATAGCTTTATGAAAAAAGATGTCTACAATAGGAATTAATGTCCAATTGTTTTTTTTTCAAAAAATAAAGTGAAATACTTTTTTGAATCATCCATAACAGAGAATGACATTAATGTTGAGTTTACCACAACATTAACCACAGTCTTACATTACATGAATAAAATTATGTCTATTAGAACCACTAAATTAACATGCTTCTCTTTAAATAAAACAAAGTGTTGGAAAAAAAACCTCGATAAAATTGACTTGTTAGAATATAATTAACAAAAAAAAAAAAAAAAAAAAAAAAAACCAGCAGCACAAAACTTATGGTTCAGTATTAAGTAATCTAGTTTCAATTCTTCAAATTTCACTTTTTCATGTATCTTTCAGGACGTAAATGAACAAAATTTAGAACTTAACAAATATCAGTAAAAACTATCTTTAATAAAGAATAGTAAAAAGTACGATTTTAGCTTATTTTTTTATGAAATCTATTAAAATTTCTCCTAAAAATTTTTTTGTTGAAAAATAATTTTACAAATAATACTTCGGTCAAAAAAGCCTGAAATATATATATATATATACATATATATACATACACATACGTACAGTGCACAAAAAAGGACCACCCTGAATAACTTTTGATCTAATGATCGGATCTTCATGTTCTAGGACTCAATCGTAATGGCTCCAGGGTGTGAACTCAAGTATGTCTTTGGATTTGACAATTTCTGAAATTAAAAATAAAGAGGGTAGCTGCAATCTGGGAAATATGGTCTCAATAATTTGATCACAAGAGTGCTTCAAAGTTTAGACCCCTTAATGTAAATTTTATTTTTTACATATTTTGTTATATCTTGAGGACTTTTTAACCAAATTGAAAAAATTTTGCACACAATTACAAAATTCGTTTATCCAAAGATAATTTCCATGCAAAATGTAACTTATTGTAAATATTTATTGTTTTTTTATTTAAGAATAGTCAAAAAAAAGTTTGAAATGTAAAGTACACAATTTGAGCGGTCAAATAGTTCCTCAAATTTTAAATATCTGAAATTTTTGAAATTCAATTTCTCATAAATTATTCAACCTATTTTACTCAAATTTTGCATTTTGCTTCTAAAACTACTTCTTTAAAATAATCAAAAAAATCAAATACAAAATAAGAATTATTTTTTATAAGTTATTTTTGCAGGGAATTATCTTTAAATCGAAAAATTTTTACAATTGTATGCAAAAAAAATTTCAATTCAATTAAATAGTTCTCGAGATATAGCGAAATACACAAATAGAAAAATTAACATTAAGGGGTTCAAACTCTGGAGTGCTCTCCTGACCAAACAATTGGAAATCATATTTCCCAGATGAGGAGAATAGTTTAGGGGACATAAATCCAAATCCATCGAAAAAAAAGGTATGTTTATTCAGAGAAAGTATGCTTCTGTGTCTGATTTCGTAACTTAAAATACCATCAGCATAAATTAATTAGCATAATTGAGGTCTCCCCCTCAAAGCATTAAGATTGAGTCCCAGAACGTGAAGATCCATTCATTAGATCAAAAGTTATTTAGGGTAATCAATTTTTTATTTCGCACACTGTAAATACATACCAGGATTGTTGTGATCACTTGATTTAAATATAATGTTCTTATTTTAGGGTCTCTGTTCTTTACTATTACTTAAATAAAATTTTATTTTTCTTCATGTTCTTGTCTTCTATTTTCAAAAAACGATCGGCTACCCTAAAAATTGCGATGCTAATGATTTCAAAGTTTAACATATATACATTAGAAATATCAATAGTTAATAAGAGTAAGAAATGTTTCTTTTTTGCATAACCATAAAAAAAGTAAATTTAAAAAAAAAGCATCCACAGAATTTAAAAATATTTGTGAAAGTACATATCCATACAGGGTATCTGCTACATTTTAGATTTTCAAATTTATTCTCTGACAATAAATTTAAAAAAAGCAAAAATTAAAATTTTATACTCTGCATCCTTTATATTTATAGATTTAAAAAACAGAGTAAAGAAAGAGTTGAAGCAATAAAATAGCTGACAAAAATACAAAAGCAAATAATTTTTTTTTTCTTCTCCAGAATTATATTCTAAAGATACTTTTCTTGTGTATCGGAAAGGAAAGAAATACTCCTGATTTTTCTGTTATCAAAATAAAATAAATAAAAAATTCGCCAATGATTGGCTTGCCTTCAGCTAGAATTTAAAATTGATAAAATAAAAATAAATAAATAATAACAAAAATTCTGAAATCACACAAGTTTAAAAAGATAATTATTCGCTCTAAAAATGATGTTTTTTCTCTCGTTTTTTCAAACACCATAATTCTTTAAAGAACATAAAAACATTTTACATTTTAATAAAATAAGACTGAGTGGGGATTTCGTTACAAATTCAGACATCATTCAGAACACCATAAAATTGGAGGGGGGGGGGGGTAGATTCGATGTTAAAAATTAGATTTTTTAGCAAACCTAATCCATGACTTTTCATGATTATTTTTGTTTTAATAGTTAAAATCATGACAAATTTTGTTCAACACCGAAATTCATGACTTTCCAGGTGCGCAGATACCCTGTCTATATTATAAAATGTAAAACAACCTCACATTGTTTCAATTTTATTGCCTGTCCCTTATTTCACCGGATTCCCAATTATTTACGTTCAAAACAAGAAGCTAAAATTGAAATACTTTTAAATAAAGAATACATTGCAACAAACATACTTGTAAATTGCTTATTGTACTGTTGGGGGATGTTTCGTGGGAAGAGAAGTCTTCAGAGCTCAGCTAGAAAAGAAACAATTTTAATAATTCCCAAATGCAATAAATATATTGAAATATTACGCATGTTCTGACAAGGAAACCATAATGACAAATAAAAACAATAGTTGTTAGTTCATTAGCAAAGTCAAATAATGTAAATTTCAAAGTATATGTTACACAAGGAAAAGAATGGCTCTCTTAAAAACTAAAAGTGATCAACATAATTGTTTTGCAACTAGTATTATATTAGCTTAAATTTAAATGAATTTAGCATCAAAGATTATCGAATCAACTCCATTAAAAACGATAATTTCTGATTATTTATTATAGTTTCATACAAAATTTAAAAATCTATCATATTATTTAAGAATCCATTTAAGTATTCATCTCAATAGTATTTAACTTTTAAAAAATTAGCATACTATTTGTAATTATAAATTCAATATGTGATTTGTAGTAGAGTATGAATATAATACGCGATTTGTAGAATCCTCGGTATGTGATTTGTTAATTTAGTATTAATTATGATATTTTAACAGTATATAATTTCAAAATAACGTTTTACTATACACATTTTAAAAAAAATACTCAAGGACTGCAGTTGTTTTAATTTCTTAAATTCATCAAATTTCCTTTTCTAAGTATTAGCTTTCACACATTTAAAACAGATAAGGATGGTGAATATGTTGTTTAACAGTTTAGTACTTAAGTACCTTCGATGATCCTTCAGTCCACAATATATATAGTTTGAGAATTACTGTATTATATAATGGAACTGATCGTTTCTAAAATCAGATTAAAGACATGAATTGATAAATTTTGTTACTGCTTCTTCTTTGTCAACACAACAGCTCCCTGCAGGCCTTGGCTGCCTCAACAGCTGACAAATGCCAGTGTCTCCTATCCAAGGCAACACCCTTCCAATTCTAATCTTTAGGGTTTTCAAATCATTTTTGCTCAATCAAGTCGTTGAGCCATCTAGTAGCGGGTCTGCCTCTGGGAAATTGTTTGAGTGAGCCACCCCTATATAGGGTGTGGAGGTTCCATGTACCAAATCTCAAGTCCCATTCAAGGCCGAGTCGTCTGGGTAAAATGGAGTTGATATATGCACAGTGCTGGTTTCTGAACTGGGTGTCTGTTACATTGTGGGGAAGTTGGTCCCATGCCGAACCCCCAACCTGGAGGTTCAGCCCCCTGGGCGCTGGGTACCCATTTTAGTTGCCTTTAACAACATGTATGAGCTACATTGGTAATATTCTTTCTCACCCGGTCACTACACAGTTTTGTTACTGCATTTATTGAAAATGACATTTATTGAAAATAACATTTCTTTTAAATAAAATTATCTAATTCTCAAAGAGTTACAAACAAGGAATTCTGCAGATAAGGCCTGAACCACATATAATTATAATATTCCCTAAGTTTAAACTGCCAAACTTTGCAATTTTTACTATCATTAATGTATTAGATCAAAAATCAATATTTTTTGTTCATTCAAATCAATCATTTTAAAATTTTGCATTTGTATCCATAGAGAATGGAAGGTTCTGAACTCACATATAAATCAGGAATATCAGGACAAAAAGCTTATATAGTTTGCTTATGGTAAGAACTCCCCCTGCCACAAAGTCTGAGGCCGTCTGCTGCTATGGGAACAAGAATAGCGCATTTCAGAGAGGGTAGCTTCTCTTCTCTCTAGGGCTAGCGAAATAGACTGAGGAAAAAGATTCCCTTTCTCTCGCTGCCCCGACCCAAAACCTGTCCTAAACAATTACCCCACACCCCTACTTAAAATAGTTATACCTCGTTACCATAGTCACCGCCACGGACCAGACAAATGGTTACGGGAGTTCTTTCCTTAGACAAACTATATACAGTGAAACCTTCGTTAAGCGGACATTCATGGGACCAAAAAATTTGTCCGATTATGAGAGTTGTCCTTTTACGGGAAGGGTACCCTAATAACGAAATTTAACACCGTAAATTGTTTTTAGAATATTCTCAAAGATGTAGAAATAATTAAATAATATCTACAAGGATACTGTAAATATCTACAAGAATATTTATTTAAACAATAAGAAAGATAAAAAAGAATATATAAGGAAGTTTGATATAAATACATAATTCTGGATGTAGCTACAGATAAATAAATATAATTTTCCTATTAGCATAGATACTCAAGTTAGACATATGATACCAAATAGGAGCGTACTGTCCTCAGTCCGTTTCAATTATTAGGTTCACATCCCCTTACACCTACTTATCATTTGATAGGGAACATGGTTAATACCTTCTTGGAAAATAAACCTTCCATGATTCACAGAAAAAAAGTAATGCATACCTGTAAGTCATGAGGACCTATGGAGATGATTATTCACAATTGATCAGCTATCAAGTGTCTGAATAAATGTTTCATTTATATAAACACCTCAAAGATTATACTTCTGTTCTCTTTTTTTTTACCCAAGTTGTGTTAAATACAGTCTTCAAATTGATAAGAAAATTAAGGAAATTTTCAATGGGAAAGAAGCATTGAAAGAAGTCATTTCAACTTGAGGGGTCTCATAACCTGTATGGTCCAGATCAAAAGATGCCGATGTCAGAATTGTGCAGTACCATTTTCACTCCTTTCTTTACAAAGATAAGGCAAGGTGACAGGAGAAAGATTGATTTTTCGGTGGTGAAATAGCTTAACAATATTTTTAGTCATGGATAAGGCAAAAAGTTTTATTAGCATGCTTTAAAAATGGTGAAAAGTTAAATTTTTTTAGCTTGCAATTTATTTAGAAAAAGTAGTGTCCGGTTTGTAGAGGTAAAAAACAACGTTTCAGGACCAAAATGACTGTCCGCGTCTGGTTACGGGAGTGTCCGCTTTGCGGAGAATGTACGTAATGGTTTATTCATAGAAGATTCCCGGGGAATTAAAAATATGTCCGTATTGAGAGGCGTCCGCTTTGCAGGAGTGTCCATAACAGGAGGTTTCACTGTATATATATATATCAGGGAAATATATTTTTATTAACAAAATCAGAGATATCAAGACAACTAAGAACTCTGTAAGAAAATCAAATAAAGGGAAGAAAGCAATTATATAACACAAACATATTTTAGAAGTTCTTGCTAGTCATGTTTATCAATAGTCTACTTGCAGATTCATAATATACAACCTGAGGTGGTAATAAATAATCATAATAGTTTTTTAGAACAGCAGTTGTCATAGCAACCTGTCTGTCAATATACTGCTATATTTTATTAGCCTTTATCTAAGATCCTTATTCAGCAAAGAAATCACAATAAAAATTATCATTTTCAAGAAGCAAATTATGCCTTACCTTATTCACAGAGAAAACCAAAATATTGGCATTATTATTATTACTCAAAACGGTTTCAACATTTTCATTAAAAGACCAGTCGTCTCGTTCTAAAGCTGACACGGGTTTCACAAGCAATGCATTCCTGAAAAAAGCATGAAATTTTTTCTTTTTAAAAATTATCAAAATGATATCCTTAAAAATGCTATCATCTTAAATGTTTAACTTAAAAATGGTGTCATCAATATTCACTAATTAGGCATCAAATTTAATTAGGCAAATTAAAAAAAGAATATGTCACTGATTTTCAGCATATTTGTCTGTTATGTAAAACACCAAGTTTTTCATAATTTTATTTAATAACCATCTTGGAACAGCCAACCCAATTTTATGGGTTTACGACTACTAATGTTCAACTTCGCAGTCTTGTAATTTTGAACCCAATCCAGAAGACAAGGGAGCTCCTGGATCAAGTATCGGAAGAAATTTGCCCTCGTGGAAGACTTTTTGATTGATCTAACCCGCATTTGCGTTACATGGAGAGGAAGACCACAAGAATCTCCCACAGTTAACCAGACGGCAAGGAGACTCTAACCCATAATCCATCTACCACTAAGGATATTTCACGTCAGCATTGTGGTCGTTGCAAGCCGGATGCGGAATTTGTAACAACTGGGATTCTAACCCGGTTCGCCTCATTGGAAGGTGAACGCTAGATCTGTTGCTCCATTAAGTATTCAAATATACATTTTTGAAAATTTAAAATTATATTAGTTCTTATAATTTTTAAATAGTTCTACCTCAAGAATTACTTGATCTAGAGAATTTAATCTTTTCATCCTTCTGTTAAGTTTATAATGACATTTTTCAGTGTTTTCATCTCAGAAAAAAAATGGGTGAGAATTTCTCACCCTTTCTCAAAAACAGGGTGAGATTTCAAAAAGTTAAGTGAGATTTCAAAAATTAAAAAAAAAAAAAAAAAAAAAAACACCAAGAGACTTGGGAAAAAAATCATTTCTTTAAATATAATGCATTTTTAACATCTTCTAATTCTTAAAGCATTGAATATTTTTGCTGCATCATTATATGGAACATGTTCTACATCTACTTTTTCATCAGCTATTCTCATTATGTTGCTCAAATGCGTATTTGTTTCGTTTTGATCGTTTCTACCCACATTTGTTTCATTTTCATTTGTCCGTTTCGGAGTAGAAGATATTTACAAGGTATTTGTCCATCTTACATTAACGAGCAAAAAATTTGAACATCTTACTCGAAGAAACCTTACCTACGGTAAACACGTGGTTGCAGAGAAATGCGTTCTGAAAGAGGTGCAGATGTTGAAAATAATAAAAGATCCAGGAAGAAAAGTGAAACAGATTTCATTCTAAATGGCGCAAATTAGAAATTTTTTTCAAAATGCGAGAAATTCGCGAATTTTGAAATTGGTTTACTATAGAATGCGCGAATTTCTCGCGGTAATCATTTTTTAATGCGAGAAAATAAAAAAATATGCGAGATTCTCGCGCTGTAGTGAAAACACTGCATTTTTGTAGTACGCCTAAGTTCTTTAAAAATTCTAATTATAATAAATTTTTAAAGAAGCAAAATTAAAATTTTCTAATAATAATAAGTGTATCTTTTCTTCAATGTTAGAAGCAAATTTCAAATTTAGTTATATGAACATGCCACATTTTATCAACAGAACCGTAATGTATATATATATGTAGTGATTTGTGGAGCAAGGGAGAAAAATAAGACAGTAGTTTAACAATGACACCATGATCGGCGAGAGCTGCCTACACGCAGCATAGCAGGACAAAGACTGCCTGCTAAATTAGTAAATGAGTAAGAAAGTTATTAATTTGTTATTAAAGTGTAAATGAGTAAGTAAGTTATTAATTTGGGAATTTTCCTGTCTCGACACTCTGTCGCCTTTCAATGAGGAAGTAGGCGGTTTCGAGGATGACGAATGATGCAATTCCCACAACTACTACATTTCGGCCATCCTGATTCTCTCATTAAAATCAGCTTAAGAAACAGTTACCTGAAAAAAAGAAAAGAAAACGAGAAAGCAAAGTATAAAAAACATTTTTTTTAATTTACAGATTACGGTTTCATGTGTGACGGTTCATGTGAAGACGAAGTGTTATTTGGTCCTTCATGATTCTCAACTTTTAATACTTCATATCTACCATTCTTCTTTACTTTTGTTATTTGGTAGAGAACTTTGGTCTTAATTTGAGACCAGATAGAAACTGAGTTATCTGGATAGTCTTGATATTCATTGGCTTTCTTCCTTCTTTTATTGTATTGCCAGCGGTTCATGATATTCTTTTTCTCCAATATTCTCTCTGTCTTGGATTCTCTCCATCCAACAAGTCCTCGCATTTTCACTCCTGTTAAAAGTTCGAATGGTGTTCTTTGAGTGCTCCGAGAAACTGTATGGTACTACTGGAACAACCACTTAGTAGGTATAATGCATGATTTCCACTTGTCCGTTTGCTGTTAGTTATTTTCACGTCTTCCATACCTTCATCTTGCCTCAAAATCTGTACCTCTTTCAGTCATGAAGAGTTCCCAAAAGTTACGTGTTGAGTCCCCATTGAAATGCCATTAATCCGCCCCAAAAATGCTCTTTTACATGCTTTTGAATAAGAAAAATGTATACATGACGAAAATTGTACAAAAACAAAATAACAGAGAATGTAAAATATAAAAAAAACTGGTTTTATAAAGCGTACATACATATTTGTATTTTGGTCACTTAAATGCAACGTACACACAACTTAAATGCTACTATATGCTTAATTTTAGTCACTGCTTTTCTCTTCACTGGTCTTTGCTTTTTTAGTCGGATTAAAAAAAAAAACTGCCCAAGGTGGTTTGTTTCTTCCTCCTTTTCAGAATGCTGCAGAAATGAGTTAAGCAAGTGTCATTAAATAGCTCTGATTTACGACCAGTTGCAACTTTTTCGGGATGTTTATTATCCACGAGCTGAGAAATTCTCTCCCACATTCCCAAGAACTCTTTTATCTCACTTGTAGAGATAACCTCCTCCATCTCTGGCTCTTCCTCGAAACCAATTTCTTGCAGAACCCCCAAATGCTGCTGTGGCTGTAACTCCTGTAATTCCTCGGTCGTCAGTTCCTGAGAGGATCCTCGGCGAGCTCGTTCACATCTCTCTCACCCATCACCAGGTCCATGGATTTTCCGAGAGACACAATCTCCTCCTCCACTGGCACTTCGGATTCACAGACTCAGGTGACAACACAATTTTCAGCTACAGACTCACTCCGACCACACAGCTTCTTCAATGCAGAGGTCAAGGTCCTCGTTGTAACACTCAGCCAGGCCTGATCAATAATTCTGAGGCATATCACAATGTTAAAGTGGTCCTCCAGTACTCTCGAAGGGTGAGGTTTGTGTTCTCTGTCACCTCAAAGCAGCGTCGGAACAGGTGCTTAGCGTACAGTTTTTTAAAATTAGAAATCATCTGCTGATCCATGGGCTGCAGGATAGGAGTGGTGTTAAGTGGTAGATAGAGAGCCTTTATAAACTTGAACTTTTAGAGGATGTCAGGTTCGACGTTCGTGGGTGAGCAGGAGCATTATCGAGGACAAGAAGGGCTTGCATGGCCGTTCCTCCTACCTCAAAACAAAACTTCGCTCGCTCGACAGCTCGTATCTCAAATAACTCGTATGTTAGGGCACTCGTATCTCGAGGTACCACTGTATATATATGTTACCGTGAATGTCAGCCATCACATAGTCGCTTTGGTAAGGGGTCCCTACCAGGGTGGAAGGTGGGCGCACGATGCGCCAACTTAAAGCTTGGGGGGGGGGGCATTGGCTTTGGTGAATGTCCGAAATATATGATTTGATTTTAATTTATTTTTTGATATATTGATTTATTCGATATTTTAATATCTGCGGAAGTTAGATTAGGAGAAATATCAGTGTTCGAGTACCGGTCAAATGCATACTGGCAGTGGCACTTAACTTTAAAAAAACATTGCTGGGTATATCGGGTAGTTGCACGGAACCTTAAAAAAAATCAGTAAGAAATAACAGCAATGGGATCAATTTTTAAAATTTATTTGAAGAAAAAAATAAAGAAATTAACAAGAAACATTGAAAGAACACATGATATAACAAAGAGAGATTAAGCTCATGACTGGTCTTACAAATACAAAATATATTTAAATTTTTATAGACTTTTTTTTATAACTGTCAATGAGCAGCAGGCCCAATTTTAGTGTTTACGACTACTAATGCTCCATTACCAAGCCTTGTCATTTTGAACTTAATACAGAAGACAAGGGAACTCCTAGATTAAATATTGGGAGAAATTTGCCTCCGTGCTGGACTTTTTGATGGAACTAACCTGCATTTACTTTACATGAAGAGGAAATTCTTTAAAACTGCAATTTTTGATTTACATCTAAAACAGTGGGGATATTTCCATATCATGATCTGTCGCTGACCAACTACAATCAATACGGTGCCAAATAGATTTTAAACCAGCAATTTTTTTGTTTTAAACATGCAGATGGGATTGTTTACGAGTTATACCTCTAGGGACTTTCTGAGCTGTTTTTTTTTTTTAAGTTTATTGCTGGCCTGAAGTTCCAAAGCCTTGGCGATTATCCTGCCACAGTTAACTTTATTAATAAAATTAGTTAACAATAATAGTTAATTAAGAACTAAGAAATTTGTTAACGGAGGGCCGCTGATAAATGTTTATTTATTTGCTACATTATCCTTTGAAATGCCCATATTAACTTGGATTCTGATGCACAAAATAATCTGCAGGAGAGTTGCACACATTTTTTAAAGTTTCTTAATAAATAAGCCTCTTTTAGTTTGCTATTCAAAACATATCCTTAATATAGATGGGGGAGGGGGTTAGATGGGGCAAAGCAAAGAATCTAAGACGCAACAGTTACTAAAGTATCTTTTTAAGTCTAGTTTACAGTGAAAAAGATTTCAGTTCCTAGAGTTTTTGTAGGAAATTATGTGACTGGATATGTTCTGTAATGATGTGGCAATATTCCCAAAACAAATAACACTAGAATAAACCAAAACAGTGAGAAAAGTATTTTACCCTTTAACATTCCATAATATTTGTGGGCACTTCATCGGAATTTACTAATTGTAAAACGAAGATAAATAGAAATATTGAAAATAAAACGGAACGTTTGAAGAACATAATTGTTTTCTACTAATATATCTTACAAATATACATATAGTTTAATTAGACAAGTAAAATTTCAAACAACCACAGAAAACATTAAACAATCATAGATCACAAGATTTCTGCTAAAATTACTACGTTTAGATGTATTGTTGCTGCTGAGTCCAAACTAGGACAGGATTACCCTTCACGATGATTGGAGTTGCTTGAATTGTATTCAGTGAAAAACATTCCCTTGAGGTATTGGCTCTATTTTTATTCCCACCTTATCATGTGATTAAAGGTAAAGTGAAGTGAGCAACTGTAGGCGTCGGCAGCAGACGAGCTGAAGAGAATATCAGAAGTTGTGCTTATTATTGTTAATTTCTATTCTATGCTCGATCTGTTATCGCATTAATAACTAAAGATGTCTACGAAAACAGCCATGCCTTCTATGAGTGCTAATCGTGCTTTAAAAGAACATTCATTAGTTGTTACGCGAGATTTCATATCTCAACCACGAATAAGTAAGTTTAAGTTGATAAATGTAAATAATCTTTCTAAATAACACCAAGTATTTTCCAAAATTAGTCGTTCCTGTAGTAAGTTTTGCTCTGTTAAATCAAAAGTAATTAATTTTTTAAGATTTCGATTTTCTCCCCTTTTATAGAGGTATATTTTTTTATTATTTAAAAGACAGTGAGTATTATCTGTCTCATTTTTGTTCTAGCTATTTTTTGTATTTTCGTAATAAAAAAAAGGTATTTTAATAATTATAATTGTGCATGCATAAAAAATTACAAGTTTTATTAAAAAGTTAAAATTACAAGTTTTATGTTAATTTCAAAATAAATTTGTATGGGTATTACATCTGTCTAGGAACAAGCACTGTTATCTTTCACACAATAGGGTCATAAATCAACCAGTTTCTGTTACTCAGATAGTCATGTGGTCATTCCTCAGCTTGCTCCTTATCAAATTATTAAAGTTATGTTTGCTTATCTTTATTTTTGTAAATAAAAATCTAACATACAATTCCTTTTTTTTAATAAAATGACTATTGTACATTTTATTTGGTTACTGTTATAATATATTAAATTTATCTATGTATTTATAAATTTAAAAAGTTCAAAACAACACAAAACAGAGTTGGAACTCTTATATAAATCGCAGTTTTATTAATTATTAGGTCGATAAGATCAGCAGTGTTACTGCTCATAAATAGAGCAGGTTCATAAACTGTTGAATTTGAATTATAACCTAATCTGGTTATATCTTTAGAATATGTCTCCAAAGTTAACTAGTTAGTATGTGTGTTTAATTTTTATTGAATAAATTTATGTTCACTGTATAGCTTAACTTTATTTATTTAAAAAAATTTTTTTATTAAGATTTATTTGTCAGGTTATTGTTAGAAACTTGCTTGTACGTGTTAACAATGTTTGGCAATTGAATATGAATAAATTGAAAATTGATGCATATCATTAAATTAGTAGCTTCTCAAATTCAGGATATTTTTTTTTTCTAAGATGTTTGGGGAAAAGCATAATTTTGTTAAAATTCTTGAACCTTTACACAAAAAGTAAGAAACAAATCATGATTTGTTTTGTATGCAGTACTGATTTTAGCTTAACATGGTTAATATATTGTATTACTGCAATTAAAACGAAATTAATAATTAACCATTGTTTGTATGATGCTTTTCAGTTTCGCTGGACACAAGAAAGTGCAACTATTTTTTTAAAAAAATTAGTAGAGGCAGGGGTCTGTCTAGGTTTTTCTGAGAGGTACTTATTTTTAAAAAATTTAGGCTTAATTTGTAAAAATTATATTAAAAAAAACAACACAAAAATATGAATTTATCGTTTTTTACGAGACAAAAAAATAAAATTTTAAGAAAAAGTTAAGAAAAGTATGTTGCGACGCTACCGTTGAATTTGTGAAGGTATCGCTAAACAGTAGTAAATTTGGCTTGGACAGACCCCTGAGAGGCCCAAATTTTTTTGTTGACTTACTTTTGCGACTTTTCACAGAAAGTTCTATTTATACTTATTAATAAAAAATCTGTTTTGAGAAAATAGGTAAGTAATTTGTAGAAATGAAATAAAATTTTCTTAAAAATATAAAAGCTATGAAATATTATGAAATAAATTTTTTTTAAAATATTTATGTATGTTTTTCCTGCAAAAGGAAATAAATTGGGCAATTTCAAAAGGAAAAAGTTATTCTACTTCTTTTGAATGTACAAATATCAGGATTAGGTTTTCACGTCAAAAACAATTCGAAAAGTGTTAAAATCTGACAAAAACATGGGGTAAGTTTCTTCGTATGTGAATGATGACATAATACTTGCGTTATATATAAAATATATACTAGGCAGAATTATTCAAACCAATAATTGGTTTTTATAAAAACTTACTTTAAGATCAATATTATAAATATTCAGTTTATATTACAGGCAATAACTCTTGAGTTTTAATTATTATCAATCAAAATATTGATTTTAATTATTTTATGATACAATTTAGGTAGACTTTTTTAGATTAAATAAAATTAAAGTGATCACCAATAATATTCTGATCTCAAAACTTATAAAAGTTTTGTTTGATTCTCAATATTTGTTATTACTTATTGTTACACAGGGAAGCGAAGTACAGTAAGACCCCACTTAACGCTGTTTCATTTAGCGCTCTTTTATTTCAACCTGAGGACTCCCCCAAATATGTACATCACATATCCAAAACAATGCAGTCGTGTTTCTTGTTTGGTGCGGTGCTGTGCGAACCCATTTTTATCATTTGAAACATTTGTTGACATTATTGTAAGTACATATAAATTTATATAATACTATAACGATTAATACAGTGACAAATATTATGATCTTTAGTTTTTATTATGGGTGATAATGAAAAACAAGAAAAGAAAGCAACCAGAAAAAGCATTTCACTGGAAACTAAAATGCAAGGGATTAGAAGATTAGATTCTGATGAATGTCAATCTCAAATTAGTTCTGAATTGAATTTGGCAACTTCAACAATAAGGACAATTCTTAGGAATAAATAAAAAATACTGTCATTAGCAACTGCAACTACGTCAAGCTTTGCAACTAGAATTACCCATTCTAGAAATAACATTATAGAGGAAATGGAAAAACGACTGTCTGTATGGATTAACCACGAAATTGAACGCAATATGCCATCAAGCCAGTCTATCATAACGGAAAAAGCTAGAAGAAGTTTTAATTACATTCAGGTTGAGGCAAGTGACATAAGTCAAACTTTCGTTGCTATTTGAGGATGGTTTAATAGATTTAAACATCGAAATAATCTTTGCAACATAAAGATTACAGGAGAAGCAGCAAGTGGTGATACGAAAGCGGTGGCTGAATACCCAGCGACATTAAAAACAATAATTGAACAAGGAAACTATCCTCCAGAATTGGTTTTTAATGTTGATGAAGCAGGCTTGTTTTGGAAAAGAATGCCAAAACGAACATTTCTATCCCATGAAGAGAAACGAGCACCGGGATTTAAAGCCGCAAAAGATCGCTTAACACTTCTACTGGGTGGTAATGCAAGCGGAGATTTCAAATTAAAACCATTACCAGTTTACCACTCCAAAAAACCCAGGAGCGATGAATGGCATATCTAAATCAACTTTGCCTGTAATTTGGGAGTCTAATAAAAAATCATGGATAGCTATGAAAATTTTCTAGAATTGGTTTGCTGAACATTTCTGCCCGTCTGCTAAACATTATTACGAAATTAAAAAACTTGAACATAGAGCACTACTATTAATTGATAATGCTCCAAGCCACCCAACAAACTTATCAGACTTAACATGTATTCCAGTCAAAGAGGTTTTTTTGCTGCCTAACACAACTGCCTTAATCCAACCAATGGACCAAGGCGTTATATCCAATTTTAAGGCTTATTACTTGCGGCGAACATTAAAGTAGATATTTCACAAAATAGACAGAGAAGAATAGCAAACAATAAGAGAATTTTGGAAAAACTATAATATCATGAATGCTGTAAAAAACATAAACCTTTCTTGGAATGAGATAACAGAAAGATCTTTGAAAGGAGTAAGGAAGAACATTTGGCCAGATTTAAGTAAGAGCGAACACATTGGACACTCTGTCGATAAGAATGAAATAATGGAAGAAATAGTGGAATTAACAAAACAAGCCGGTTTAGATGAGGTAAATGTGGAAGACGCCGAAGAAATAGTGCAAAAAACAGCAGCTAGTCTTGCTAATGATGAGCTCAAGGAATTAACTGAACGAGAAGAAAACAAAGAAATTGAAAGTAGTGATTTCGAAGAAGAGCAAAAAGAACTTTCAATGGTGTTTATAAAGAGGAATTTGACCATTATAACTGAAATTATGAACCGATTTGTTGAAAATGATCCAAATTTTGACAGGAGTTCAAAAGCTAGATGTTTTATCAACTTATCAACAACTTCTAACAGAACACAAAAGGAAAACACAAACTGCATTAGATGCCCTCTTAACAAAAAGGCAGAAAATTGGAAACACAAAATACACTGAATGATCTGAGTGACTTAGAATTTTATTTGTTTTTATAGGTACAAATATTCGTTTATATTGTTTTTATTTTTGTAGGAAATAGATGTTTGGTTTTATTTTTATTGAAAAAAACATAATTAATAAATTTAATACCTAACCAATTTTCTATCCATCTTCCCCTAACCCCATTATTTACATGTTAAGATAGCCTCGTTTAGCGCTGTTTCGCATTACGCTCTACTTTGATGGAACGTAACCTACGTGTTAAACGAGGTCTTACTGTATGTATGATTACTCGAATGAGTTTGTGGGGGTCTAAAAAAATCTCTTTAAAATTTCTACAAAAAATTCTTTTAAAGAATATTACTTTGCAAAAATTTTCCTTGTTAAAAAACATGTCAATATTCGACTTTATTAGTTGGAATTCCTTAAGTTTTCGAGTGGCATCTTAAATTTTATTTAATGAAGAATCACTATTTTAAGATAAAATTAAGGTATTTTAAGATTTCAATTAATTATAGTACTTAAGCCAGCTTATTCAAGAGTGTGAAATCAAATGAATTTTTTTCTTACATAAATTTTATTTTCCAAAAATGTTTTAAAACAGAAGTTATTGTGCTAAAAAAATTAGGGAAATTTTGATCCATAAAGAAACATCTATTACTATTTGAAGAATGATTAATAAATTCAGTAGTTGAAAGAAATTAAAATTGAAAATCTCTTTTAGTGATCATTGATTTTATTCTTCTATTTACATTTTTATCTATATTAAGGTTATCATGAATTGTTTTAAAATATTTTTCATTTAACTAAGACATTTTTTTTTGTAATGTAGCTTATAAAACAGTCTCTGGAGTTAATGGACCTCTTGTTATATTAGATGATGTCAAGGTAGGCTCTTTGATTTGTATATCTACACTAAGTTTTTCTTCTTTTTTTCTAAAAAAACTTTTATACTATTATACATTAAAACTATTATACATTATTTTCTATTATACATTAAGTTTCTTAGATTGATTTTTAATTAGTTCAAATATTTTTTTTTATATTTTCAATAAAATAGTTACAATTTTATATTCCCATAAAATATCTTATGACTTTTTTTTCTATTGATTGACAAGTTGATTTTTTTCTATTCACGATTGCAATGCTCAAATCCTCCATCTCAGAAGACCAGCTCCATGTCTTGACCCTTCCTACTTTCCTCTCCTCCTTATCTTAGTTGTATACAAGGGTGCTGGCAGAATAATATAAAAGAGGGTGCAAACCTCTAACAAACAACCCCCCCCCCCCCCCCGAAAAAAATTTAAAATATTCTGTTATAACATTTTATTTTGTTATTATATATACTTTCATCTGTTAATTTTTTTCAAAATACATTTCTTCATTGTTAACAAGATATTTAAAAAAAAGTACAATTTTCTTGAACTTGCAAATTTTGCCACGAGAAACTGTATTGATAGCGCTGGCATAGCTACTGACTTTGAAACACAAATAATTACAAACAGTAGTTTCGTATACTAACGTGTTTGTGCACGCTTAACATTGGTATATATTGTGTTGATGAGCTTTTACAGTTGTGAGAAGTCAGTATGTGTTATACACCATTGTTAAACTAAATAACTAATAGAAAATATAATACAGTACAGAACCTGTTTTAAATCAACCTGCTGCCCACGGTAGCTTCGAAAATAATGAATTTTTTTTTCTAAAAAATAAAAAAAATATTGAATTGCAAATTTGAGTCATCACTTTTTAATGCGCTCAATTTGCACAGATTCCATTGTAAATCTATTTTGTTTCTCAATCACCTTTTCAACAGTTATTGCTACGAAATTCTGCATGATTTTAAAGAATCCAATTTTTAATATGATACTATGATGCATGAATTTCGAATTTTAGTAATCACTTTTTATATACATACACATATATTTGCTAAATCAATTATTGATAAGAGGAAAAATTATGTGAAAGGGAAAATTAATAGAAAGAGTATGTTTTTTTTTAACAAAAAATTCTTTTTCTGCATTAATTCTAGCATTTAAGAGATTTAATGTTCTGCAAATATACAATTTTTTTTTATATAAAAATTTAGTTCTAGAACACTTACGTTTATTTAGAAATTATCATATTTGCCACCAACTTGACTAAATGGATCATGGTATATTACAATGAAGTCATTTAATAAAATTTTCGTCATATTATTTAAAAAATTTTGTTCTTATTTAGGCAACTGTTTTCATAATTTTCGGCTACTATTTTCATTCTTTAGGCTACTAAAAGCAACAATTTTGTTCATTTTTTTCTGTGGCAACCCTGAAGGATATTTTCCTTTTTCTCAATATTTTTTCTATTTAATTGTCAAACACATTTTTCAAAATTGCCACAACACTTTCTTTTAGAACTATGGTCAATATTGTTTTCAGTTCCATATAGTTTTCTAACTTATAAGAATTCAATCTATATGAAAATCAAGACAGAAACTAAAGTACTTCCTTCTTCTATGACTCTTCGTCTCCATACACTGATGGTGAAAGCATGCCAAATGTTGCCATAGGTAGAGAGTTCTGCTCTACACCAACTGTAGCGGTGGCCCCCATCCCCTCCAAGCTCTTTGGTGCATTCTTGGGCAAATTCTAAATTCCCCCCCAAAACTGTTCGTTTATTTAGTGTAAAAATTCCCCCCCCCCTCAAGCTTCAAGCTTAAGTAAGAAGGTGGGCTCGTGCGCCCACCTTCCCCCCTGGTGGGGGCCCCGGACCTGTAGCCCTTTTTGTTCGCCAATAAATCAAAGTGATTTTTGTCTCTCATATTTCCACTTTAGGGGTCAGAGCTTCCTTGATATTTGTCTTCTTTTTTTGGTAAAAAGTATTTAATTCTGAATTTTAGCTTTTTGTCCTTATATGCCTGTTTTTTTTTTATTTGTTTTTTTTTTAAAGTTTATATTTCCCTATTTATAATTATTAGTGCAAGAGGGATAAAAAGGATTGTTTCAATATTCATTATGGCTTTATAAAGTTTTTAATTGTTTATGTGCGGAAATATATATGAGCAATATATTTTATGCAATTATAAAATATATTTATTTATTCAATTTATTTTGTTAATTTATGTTACTAAATTGTTTTTTTTTTTTTTTTTAAATCTGGATTTCTCTAATTTTCTATTATTGCAGTCCAAGTTTCAAAGCTGCTTGTTCTCTATCTAAAAGGAATCTGTTGTGATAAAAAAAAAATTTACAATTATTAACTAGTGTAAAATTATTAATGTTTTAAAGTGTCTTTTTTTTATAAAAAATTAATTAATTAATTAAATTTTTTTGCAAAGGAAAAAAGACAATTGTCACAAAGTTAGAAACAAAAAGTTTTTTCTTTTTTTTTCTCAAAAATATTTTAACTGTAAGTGTCTTATGTTTGTTAGGGTAAAAGTTGACTTATTGAATGAAGAAAATAAATATTATAAAGTTTTATAATATGAAAAGAAAAAAATACTTTGTTAACTTCTTATGCATAATTTGGCAGAAATAATGCACAAATGTTCTTCCTTTCAATTTTATTACAGGTAGGAATATTTAGTATTTTTTATTTGATTGAACCTTTCAAACTTTTTTATTTAACTTACTAAAAATTGTTTTATTTCTTACAATTAATACTTATTAACCCTGTAGTGATATTTGTGGAGAGAATTGTGTAATGAGGTTTTAATAATTATTTTTTTCAGTTTCCAAAGTTTGCAGAAATTGTTCAGCTGGTTCTGGCTGATGGTACTGCTAGAACAGGACAAGTTCTTGAAGTTAGTGGGAAAAAAGCTGTAGTACAGGTGAAGATTTTTTTTTATTATAACTGTAACAAGTAAGGCATGATTTTTTTTTATGTATATTTAAAGTATTATTATCCTAAAAAAAGGATAATAGAATTTTTTTAGGGAAAAGAAAAGGGGAAGAAATACAATAAATATAAAAAAATCTGAGAGGTAGAAAGAAGTTTTGAAATGTTTTATATTATTGTTGGTTTGGCTCCAGAATAATTAAAGCCGAATTAATGACAATAGAATTTGTTTAAAATATATATATATATATATATATAGCATAATAAATAAATACACAAAGGACAAAAAGAGAAAAAAATGCAAATCCGTGGCTTAAAATTATGTACAAAACAGGCAATTCATGTTTCTTTCTCTCTCTCTTTTCTATTTTATTTTTTTTTCCTTAAATAAAAGTTAATTTTCTAAAATTATTAATTGTCAACTTCTCTAAATTATCCAGTATAATATTACCTTGCCCATATCCGTTTTCGGGCCCGTCCTGGGTAATTAACAAATCAAATGCATTTCAGTACAGTACTGCAGTAAGAACATAGAATAAAATAAAACCTCTCAATTTGCACTTCTGTTTTCATATTTTGTAATCTGGCAATCTTGTTACAAAATTATTTTAAATTATTCTTGAAAAATGTCCCGTTTCATCATAGAAAAAAAAAATGGGTGAGAATTTCTCACCCTTTCTCAAAAACAGGGTGAGATTTCAAAAAGTTAAGTGAGAGTTCTAAAAACTAAAAAAACACAAAAACTCATGAAAAAAAATCATTTCTTTAATTATTAATACATTTTTAACATCTTCTGTTTTTTAAATTTTTGGTGCATCATCATAGAAGATTTTGCCTTTACAAGGTATTTGTCCACCTTACATTATTAGTACATAAAAAATTTGAATGTCTTACATGATGAAACCTTACCTACTGTAAACACGTGGCGTGGTTGCAGAGAAATATGTTCTGAAAGGGGTTCCGTGGTTGTGTTCTGTTGTTCGAAAAGGTTCTGAACATTACTGGTAAATAGGGAAGCTAGATAACGGGGCAGATGTTGAAAATAATGGAAGATCCAGGAAGAAAAGTGAAACGAATTTTATTCTAAATGGCGTAATTCGAAGCTTTTTCCAAAATGCAAGAAATTCGCAAGTTTTGAAATTGATTTATCGAATTTCTCGCGGTAATCATTTTTTAATGCGAGGAAAGAAAATAATATGCGAGATTGTCGCGTTCTCGCTCTGTATTGAAAACACTGCATTCATGTAAATTGATTTGAATTCGCTACTTGCGTTATAGATTTTGTTTTATTTTGTTTTTTCTTTGCATTTTATTTTCTGTTTTTATGTGATATTTATGCTTAATGTGTTCGATTTTATTTGTTGTATATTTTTCTGCTCCTCACACTATTATATTGATATATTTTGCTTTGGTTATATTGATACAATATTAGAAAGCACTCCTTTCTGGGGAGCAATATACCTATGAAACAGCTGCTCCAGTGATATCAAGAACAAGAATGACTATCTCTAACTAGCTTACAAATGACTCAATTTAAGCTTAGACATGCATGAGCGCCACTCTTCACTCCAGAGAACTGAATTCAGTCTTGAGGAAAAAATCGGTGGACTAAATCCCATCTATTAATATTTCTTCTCCAATTGTTTTTCAAATTAAATTTTCTTTTATTTCCTTAAAAATGTGAGATATTTTCTTTTAAAATTAAAAAAAAAATGGAAATGCTATTTAATAATGGAAATAATGGAAATGCTATTTATTTTATATTTATTGTAAATGATAAAATAATGTCATACCACAATGAAAGAATAGGATTGTACTTTAGCATTTGCTTGTGTAAACAAAATTTGTACTATTTTCCAGCGTATATCTGATTTTTTTACACTTTTCTTCTACTTTTTTAAATGCTGGCCAAAGTCAAATTATGATATTTTTTTTTAGAAAGAAAAGAAATTTATAGAGCTGACAAAAAATAAATTATAAATATATATTATAGAATATATATTTTAATATGAAATAGAGAAATGAGTGGCATTCAGAAAAAGTTAGTGGTTTATATCAGTGATTTCACTTGGTGATTAGTGTAAAAAAGATCAACAAGGTTAGCTGCTTTTTATTTTGTTTGCTGTTAAAAATAACTTAGTAAAATAGAGAAAAATATTGTTTATTATTTTTTTTAGAAAGACAAATTATTGATTTGATATACAAGCAGGGTGCATAGTGTTTTTAGAAAGTGCTAAATGATAAATGTCCACATATTCAGTATTTGACCATTTATGGTCAACATTAAAGTGCATTTGAAATTCTAAATTATTAATAAATAATTTCAATTTTCAAGTTATTTAATGTACCAAGAAAAGTGATTGTTCAATTTTATCTCTTGTAGGTATTTGAAGGAACTTCAGGAATTGACGCTAAGCATACATTATGTGAATTTACTGGTGATATTTTACGAACTCCTGTATCGGAAGATATGTTAGGTATGTACTCAATCTTGACCCTGATTGTCAATGGATTATTAAGTTATGGATTATTAATTTAAAAATAAGTTCAAAAATGTTAAGTATATACCAAATACTTTTGATTCATAACAAATCTTTTGCTGCCGCATAATTATTTTAGCAGTTTTACTTAATAGAAAAAGTTATAAAAAGTATATCCAGGGGTTTGTCCAATCCGAATTTACTACCGTTTAGCGGTACCTTCTCAAATTCAACTTTAGGAAAAATGGTAGTTTCACAAATTCAACTTTAGGAAAAACGGTAGTTTCACAAAATACTTTTTCTTAAAATTTTATTTTTGTATCCCTTATGAAACGATAAATCCATATTTTTGTGTTGATTTTTTAATATAATTTTTAACAAATTATGTCTAAAGTTTCACAAAATAGGTACCTCTCAGAAAAACCTAGACAGACCCCTGATATCATCCTTTTTATTTTGTATATTTAAAGTTTGATTACTCATGTCCTATTCGACCGATTTCATTCAAGCTTTGAGTTTTGCTTTATAAAATTATATTCTTTAAAGCGACTTCATATTATTCCAAATTTTTCCATTATTATAAGGTAAAATAATAGTAAATAATTATTCAAAAAATTTTAGCAATGGAAATATCTTTGGATAAACAAATTTCATATTTGAGTGCAAACATTTTTCAATTCACTTAAAAGTTTTGGAGGTATGGCAAATATACAGAAGAAGTCAAAATGACAAACTCTTTTAAGATTAACAAAGAAGAGGAATAAAAAGAACAATAAGAGCTGCTTGTTCATTGCCATGAATATCACAGTGTTCTGGAATCCATTGGAGTGTGATTTGTCATCCATCGTTCCTCAACTTCTCCAGAAGAACTAAACAATCTAGGATTTGCTAAAATTAACATTAAGGTGTCCATATTTTCAACCGCTCTTCTGTCTAACCCAGTGTTTCCCAACCTTTTTTGTGCCGTGCCCCACTTAAACCTTTCTAAAATTCTTATGCCCCCCTATGTGACATACACATAATTTTTAATATTAAAAAATTGAATTGTTCACATAAGAAACTTAAATGATAGGTTTCAGTGAGAAATCACTTGAAAATTGTTGACGAAACACAGTAAGTAAAATTTCGACTTATAATGAAAAACTAAAATTCAAATTCGAAATAATTTTCATAAAGATTTTTCTATAATAATTTAATATTTTAATTTAGAGAGATGCGCTTGCTGCACAGAGATTTTATGTTAGTTTCCAATTTGGTTAGCTTCAGCCTCAAGTCTCCCCACTGTGTTATATCCAGGCGATTTCCTTTTTTTTTTACCAGTAAATCATTTACAGCACTAAATCCACATTCAGTTAAATATGAAGATGGAAACGGTAACAATAGTTTTTTTGCATATTTGGTTGAATTTGGGTATTTGATTTCTGTTTCCTCACAAAGCCATGCCATCACTCCTTTTATATAAAATAAAGTTCTAACTGACTTATCATTTTGCATTTCTGAGAGTTCTTCTTGATACTGCATATTTCATATAACAGGCAAATGCACTAACATTGGCTGCATCATCCGTGTTGAAAAATCTATTTGTTTTAAATCAGAAAATCTTTCTTCTAAATCAGCCGATAGAATTTTCAGATGATCGACAATAACAAGTAAAAGCGGCATCATTTAATTTAATTTTTTGGGGACAATTAAACTGATCCAAGTTTTTGTTTTCAGACTTAATTCAATAAGGGTAATGAAACCAAATATCTTCGTTTTTGTATCAACAAGAGTTTTATTTGTTCCTTGAAGTTGCTTTTTAATATATTTAGTTTTTCAAAGATATCGTCTAAATAACTTACAAATGCTTTACCCTCGACTGTTAACAGATACTTCATATCAGGTTTGTCGCTTAAAAAATCACTAAGAGTATCAAGCAGTTCCATGAATTTTTTCAAGCAGTTCCCTTTAGAGAGTCATCTTACTTCAGAGTGAAGTGAAAGTCTCACATGGTCTGCATTTTGTTCTTTACAAAACAGCTTGAAGAGGAGCTCACATTTGGCATTAGATTTAATAGCATCGATACACTTTATTACTGAATGTAAGTACTTCATTTAGAGCAGGCGAGATGTTTTTAACTACCAAGTTTCTCCCTATGCAATAACACAATGCACAAGAATCATTTCTGGATTCTCATCTTTCATCAATTTTAAGTAGCAATTTTTCTTGCCCATCATATTAGGAGCACCATCTGCATCACAAGATGTTATATTTTTCATTAGTATATTATTGACATCTAAGTAGTTTTTTTTTTTAGCTCATTATATAATATCTTTGGAGGTAGTGATGCTTTCTAATCTTTTACATATCAACATTTCTTCAGCAAAATGCCCTTTATCAATATATTTTACGTAAGTTATCAATACTGCCACACTGTCTATCAAAGTTTATTCATCCATTTTCACTGAGAATTTTCTTGTTTTTAGCTTGTCAACAAGTTGTTTTTCAATATCTTCACTCATTTCGTCTATTCTTCTGCTAACAGTATTGTTATTGAGTGGCATAGCTTTTACATCTTTTTCAAGAACCGTTTTAAGAAATGCTGATATTGACGGTTTTATTTAATTCTCTCCTATAGTATGATTTCTTCCAAATTTAGCGATGAATAAAGAAATTTCATAACTAGCCTCAAGAATACAATTATGGGTTGAAGTGTGAGAAGTAAATAAAGACTGTTGCATTGCAGGCATAAAAGACATACTATGGTATCTATCACTGAATGTTATGACGGGCCATTCAGATGCGGGCATTGTTTAGCGAAATTTTAAAGCGTCAAGGGGTCTATGCTGCATATGCCGCAAGGGAGGTTAGTTAATTTGACGCCGCCAAAAACCCAGTTGATATTTTGGTCTCATCAAACGAATTTATAATATTCATTGACCGCAATTATTTAAGAATTTGCTTTTTTTCTTACAATGTTGGCACCGAAATCTAGCATTGTATTTAAATGGCCCGGAGCAAATAGGTAAAACTCTTGTCGAGTCCATTTTCGAATTGCCCCCCTTAACAATCAAATTGCCCCTCAGTGGGGCGTGGGCCCCACATTGGGAAACACTGGTCTAACCCATTGAGACCACTAATTAATTTGCATTCTTGAGATCAACCATCTAAACCATTAAGATTGAGTACTAGGGTGTGGAAATCTATTCACTAGATCAAAGGTTATACAGTATGTTTCTTTTAATTTTTTCCTTTTCACTAAATATATTTTATCAGTCTCACAAACCTTAGATTATGCCTCAAAACAGACAACAATCAGAGAAAACTTTTCTTAGCAGTTTTCTATTGTACTCATCAAATTTTAAAAAAAATAATAATTTGGCAATTTAATTTTATATTAAGCCCTCAAAACAGAATTGTATTCTGCCATAAAAAAAATTAAATGAGTCCGCTATGAACAATTTTGATGAAATTTTTCAGCTGTCCACTATAATCATATAAAATAACATTACTACATGGAGATTCTGCTGAGAGCACTAAAAAAGTTCTCTTATATGACATAGTAGACCCTTAAAAAATAAAAAAAACGTTAGTCTCAGACTTGGATAATAAAGAGTTTGAAAAAAACTGGAGTCAAATTTTATTTTGTTTATCTTGTGTGTGTTCATCACAGTTTGACAGATATTCATAAATCTAGGTTTTAGCAGTTGTAACTTAATTTTTATATTGTAATATAATTTAATTTTTATACCTTTGAAAGTAGTATTTTTTCCCTACAGAGGTGGATAGTATTATTTTTTTTTAATTTAATAATAATATTCTTTTCCTACAAAGTTTAGTATTAATTTATTTATTTGATAATAATATTTTTTTTTCTGCAAAGGTCGAGTATTCAATGGATCAGGGAAGCCCATTGATAGAGGACCTCCTGTTCTCGCAGAAGATTTTCTTGATATTCAAGGTAAACTTGTTGACTTCTGATTTATGTATTGTTATTTATGTTATGTATTGTTATTTATGTTATGTATGTTTTTCAAAAAAAAATATGAAATCAATATTTTAATTCTAGTTTAACTAAACGTAATAATTCCAAATGTATTTACCACATCATTTCTTAATAAATGTAAAATGAAAAGTAGCTATTAAAAAGTAAATTAATTTTCATAAATTTCTGAAAGAGCTAAAACAATTTACTGCAGCTTTTTTCAATACTTTATAAAAAGAAATATTGTTAAACCTAATTAAATGCATATTTACACTCTCTAAATAGAATTGAATTAGCGAATGCATATTATACTAAACATATAAATATACTACGACTAATCACGCATTGAATTCACGATTACAGAAAGAGCTTATTGATTTTTATAATGAATATTCAAATTAAATAATGTGATATGTTGGTTTTGAAATTAATATACAATTTAAAATGAATAGTCAACAATAATTCTAGAAAAAAAAGTTTTCTTCCGGATGTAATCCCTATCTTAGGTCAAACATATTTAAATTAGATTATTTATGCTTTCAAAAAAACTACTAATTTTTTTTTCAAGATTTGACACATCCATATTATCTATGTATTTAATAAGATACAGGTGTATACGTGTAATCATGGCTGCCAACTCTACTGGATTAGACCAGTTTCTCCTGGTCTTCTGGTTTAATTAAAATTCTCCTGGTTTTTGTACATTTTAGAAAATTTCCTAAAATTGAGTATGAATTACTGAAATTGAATTTTCGTACAGATTGTTGCTTGCTTGTTTGAATATTTAAATAAGTATTAATAATACTTAATCATGTGAGCCTCATTTATGAAAAACAGTTCAAATTTTTTTTTTTTTTTTTGTTAAAAAATGTTCTGTTTTTTTTTTATTCAGAACTCTCTTTTTAAATTAAAAAAATCTTTTCACAATCTTTAAAGAATTAAATGCCTATTAATATTTGAAGTTATGTTCAAGCATGTTTAATGTCAATCATAACTGGAAAATATTGCAGTTTTTCTATTTTGATGACTGAAAATCCCTAAAATTTTCTATGTGTAAAATATATAGTATATACATTATGCATCAATAATCATGAAATTTATATTTTGTAAAATCTACAGAATTTTTTCCTATCTGTGTTGGCAGCTATGTGTATTCTTTCTTTTTTTATTTAGGAATTATTTTTATATAGATTTATTTATTTATTATTTTTTTTTTATTTAAGATTTTTATGAACCACCAATTCATGAATCACACATTTTTAAAAACACCAAAGTAAGAAATAAAGCACATGCTCCTAATATTTTTTTTTCTTTTAAGTTATAGTCAATATGAAGTAATGTTTTTTAAGTAATGTAACAAAAGAGAAAAAAAGTTCTTTCTCTCAAACGTTTAAATTAAGATAATAATTTTTTTATTAGTTTTGGGACAGATTCAGATACATAGCAGTTTATATGCTGCAAAATATTTTGTAAAATAAAGCCAGGGGTCTGTCCAGGCCGAACTTACTACCCTTTCGCGGTACCTTCACAAATTCAATGTTAGGTAAAACGGTAGTTTCACAAATTCAACTTTAGGAAAAACGGTAGTTTCACAAAATTCTTTTTCTTAAAATTTTATTTTTGTATCCCTTAAGAAACGATAAGTCTATATTTTTACCATGTTCTTGTGTTGGTTTTTAAATATAATTTTTAAATTTTTCACAAATTATGTCTAAATTTTCACAAAATAGGTACTTTTCAGAAAAACCTAGACAGACCCCTGAAAGCATTAATTTCAGTGCTAAAATATAAATACTCAAATCCGAGAATTAAATGGCATTCACATGAGAAAAGCATACTTTTCTTTTCATTTTTTATACTTTTTGGAATTAAACTTAAAATATTTGAAGTTAAGTGATATTTATTTTCAAAATTGTATATATAATATTATATTTTCAATGTTTCTAGAAGTAATACTTAATTATAGGTACTATATTTCAATTAATCAATTAATTTATTTTTTTTACAAAAAATAATATGTATATGTGGAATAAAGGGGGTGAAGCGAGGGTTTTAAATAAAAGGAGATACGCTAAACTTAATAAAATATATTAACAAAATAAGCTACGTCTTCTGCTGGCGCTCTACTCGAGCTAGACATTCCAACTGATTCCATCTACATGGTGTACAAGTGAAGGAAATGTAAGTGTATTGTCCTTGAAATCACATGATAGAGATGGTTGCTTCCTAGATCGGATCTGTATTCCACACGGCCGTCCTGCTCCTCACCGACCGCGGTGACCTTTATCTCACTAGATGACATGTTTGATCCAAAGGACATTTTCTGAAATTACAGACGAAGAAAAAGAACAGTACAAAAGCAAATATTTCAAAACAATTGGCTATAAGAAACAAACAAAAATTAGTTTTTTTTTTTTCAGTCCATATGGTTCCTCAATTTCCCCAGATCTTCATATGGTCTGCAGCAGTAGAAGTTATATTAGAACCACCGACCGCGGTGACCTTTATCTCACTAGATGACATGTTTGATCCAAAGGACATTTTCTGAAATTACAGACGAAGAAAAAGAACAGTACAAAAGCAAATATTTCAAAACAATTGGCTATAAGAAACAAACAAAAATTAGTTTTTTTTTTTTCAGTCCATATGGTTCCTCAATTTCCCCAGATCTTCATATGGTCTGCAGCAGTAGAAGTTATATTAGAACCATCGTGAGTTCCAAGTTTTCTGACATTGTATCTATCGTTGTTGTTCACCTTAGTAACTTCATAAGGACCGTAGAATTTTGGTCTCAACTTGAGTCCTGTACCGAACTGCGTTCGTTGAATGGCAACGACATCACCCATCTCATACTTGTGAGCTTTCTTCCGCTTTTTGTCATATGTTCGCTTGTTTTCCTCTTGAATCTTATAAATGTTGGCTTTAGTGTTGTCACAAATTTCTTGTCTGTTACACATAATGGTGTTTGATCCAAAGGACATTTTCTGAAATTACAGACGAAGAAAAAGAACAGTACAAAAGCAAATATTTCAAAACAATTGGCTATAAGAAGCAAACAAAAATTAGTTTTTTTTTTTTTTCAGTCCATATGGTTCCTCAATTTCCCCAGATCTTCATATGGTCTGCAGCAGTAGAAGTTATATTAGAACCATCGTGAGTTCCAAGTTTTCTGACATTGTATCTATCGTTGTTGTTCACCTTAGTAACTTCATAAGGACCGTAGAATTTTGGTCTCAACTTGAGTCCTGTACCGAACTGCGTTCGTTGAATGGCAACGACATCACCCATCTCATACTTGTGAGCTTTCTTCCGCTTTTTGTCATATGTTCGCTTGTTTTCCTCTTGAATCTTATAAATGTTGGCTTTAGTGTTGTCACAAATTTCTTGTCTGTTACACATAATGGTGTTTTCATGTTCTTCCTTCAATATTTCCAAAAGCTTGTCATCTTGTTTTTGTTTCATTTTAATGCCAGTAAGTAATTCGAACGGTGTGTATTTGGTACTTCTAGATGAAGTAGAGTTTAATGTTATTTGTACTAATGGTACGTATTTATACCATTTCTCTGGCTCATTTATGGATAGTTTTGCTAAAATGGGAATGAGTGTCTCGTGAATCCTTTCAATCATTCCGTTTACTCGTGGGATTCCAGTTGTGATGGTAAGATGAGTAATGTCTTCATTTGCACAATAGTCACTAAATTCTTTTGAAGTAAATGCAGCACCTTTATCACTAATCAGTCTATTAGGATTTCCAAAATTTGTTTGTTGTTGGTTTAATTTCTGAATGGCATTGAATGATGATATAGATTTTACAGGATGGAGCCATAAAAATTTTGTAAATGCATCTACCACAGAAAAAATATGGTTGTAGTTTTTATTGGTGGAAGGCATTGGACCGATAAAGTCAATGTGATATGTGTCTAATGGAGTATCACCTTTTGGAATTGGGTTTAATAAACCCTCTGCTTTTCCCTTTTTCCTGTTTACTAGAATACACTTAACACAACTTTTAATTACATTTTCTACGCACTGTCTGATGTTTGGGGAAAAATATTTATCTTTAACAAGATTTTCTGTTTTGTTTACCCTATAATGACCTAATTCATGAGCATTTTTTATAATTTCTATTTGCATGATCTTAGGGACCACTAATAAATTTCTATCATTAACAATTTTGTAAAGAATATCATTTTTCACAAAGTAATTTTCAGTTTTACTACAGTTAATTAATTCCTTAATTGTTGATATAAATTCGTCATCTTTTTGGGCTGTTGAAATTTTAGGTGTTATTTCAGGGGTTTCAATAATCATTATTGGATAACGACTTAAGGCATCAACATGGCGCATGTGTGTCCCTGAACGATGAATTATTTCATATTCAAATTCTTCTGGAAATAATGCCCAACGAGCTATTTTAGAAGTAGTTTCTTTTTTCTCCATAGTTTTTTGTAATGCTGAACAATCGGTAACAATTTTGAATTTTTGTCCTAATA
The DNA here is from genome assembly GCF_982258835.1 of Parasteatoda tepidariorum. NCBI lineage: Eukaryota > Metazoa > Arthropoda > Arachnida > Araneae > Theridiidae > Parasteatoda > Parasteatoda tepidariorum. The sequence goes on along the minus strand of NC_141756.1, from coordinate 131,840,909 downwards.
AATAAATGCGAAATTTTTGTAAAGCTGTTATGATAGCTAAGACTTCTAACTCGTAACTGGAATATTTTTCTTCCTGTACTGAGGTTTTCCGACTCATGTAATGATCTGGGTGGAGTTTTAAACTTAATAAAATATATTAACAAAATAAGCTACATCTTCTGCTAGCGCTCTACTCAAGCTAGACATTCCAACTTATTCCATCTACATGGTGTACAAGTGAAAGAAATGTAAGTGTATTGTCCTTGAAATCACGTGATAGAGATGGTTGCTTCGTAGATCGGATCTATATTCCACATATATTATAATATTATAGTATATTGTATACATGTATATATAATATATATATATAGAGTGAGTCAAAAATACTTTTTCTGGAAAAAAAACCATTTATATATTTCTAATAAAAATATTTCTGATACTAACTTAAGTGGAGAGGTATCGAGTCATTTAATAATTTTTGTGTTAATTCTGAAAAAGAAAAAAAAAACTGCAGTGAATATAATAAATATTTGTCTTCATTAGTTCTATATGCCTGAAGCTTATATGTCCATTTTCTGAAATATTATTGTTCAAATGCTGTTCTTTCTGTATGCTCTAAGCTGGAAAAGAGTAATAATTCTTTTATTACATTGAAAAACAAAGAAAATATACCCTTCAAAATCCCCCTTTCCGGGTTCAAGAATTCACTCTCTAAACTGGAAGAATGGCCTAAATTGAAGTATTTATAAAAAAAGTGGTATAGCCAAAGAATATGGCAAGACATGGTGCGTAGCGTTTTTAAAAAGTGCTTAAAGGTGCTTATTTTAGATTTTCATAATTTAAAAGGCCTTAAAGGTGCTTTTTCATTTGATGTTTTTAAAAAGTGCTTATTTTTTCCCTTTTCAAAAATGAGATTTTATTTCATTACCTTGTCGATTTTCTCTACGTATTATGCAAAAGCGTGCTTTTCACATTGTTCTATTCAAAGTTATCACAATTCATTTCGCCGTACCGTCAATTTATAGCATATGATAGCTCCAATCATTTTATATGTTTGATGAAATACTTGTGAGTCTACTGAGCTGGGTTCGGTTAGATTATTGCCTTCTCATGTGCAACTCTGCTGCATTTTGCAAGATATTCTCAATATCAGACATCATTTTCCACCTTCTGATATCATACCGAAAAATCTCTCAATCATTTTATAAAAGCTAATATATTCAAAAAAGGAGTTCTTCGTCAGAAACTAGTTATTTTATCATGATCATCTAAAGTCTTTGAAAATTATTTTGCATTTTGTTAATGTATATAGTGCTTAAAAATATTTTTTGAGTGAAAGTACTTAAAGAGTGCTTATTTTTGTTGAAAGATTTGGCTATGTACCCTGCAAGAGAAGTTGAAAACAAATAATTAAATCAAGATTTTATTAATTCAAATATTTTTTTTAAACTTTTGATTTTGAATCATAGATATAGGATCTCTTTATCGTAAATAATTAAAAAAAATAATGCACCTTTGCTACATAAAGCAAAAATCTGCTTCAAAAACAATTATATGGTGTCTCTAATTTATCTATTTTTATTTTGATATATGCTTCTATCTAATATGTTTTGTAATTCATTTGTAATGTATCTACCACTACAAAAAAACAATTCCGATTCACTAGTATATAAGACATGTTAACTTGATTCTATGTTGGGGTCCCTTTTCATAGACGAAGGTTGACATTGTCGATAACTCACTATCCCCACATTGGTGACCCGGACGTGATCTGAACACGCCTATCTTGACAGTAACACCCACTTTGATCTAAACACCCGTACTTCGGTGGATAGTATACATTGAACAGTTGATTTGCTACCTGTGCTGTTGCTACTTAGTCTCAATCACACACAACATGCACACTCGACTGCTAAAGGCAACACAGGAGCGACCACGACCGTGAACTTAATACAGCTTTCCCGGGTTCTCGCAAAGCAGCAATGAATCAACTAGTGGTATCCGTTAATCAAATTCTATCACAGCTATAATTCTGGTGGGGGAGTACTGTAGTGCATCTACCACTACAAAAATACAATTCCAATTCACTAGTATATAGAACATAGTAACTCAATCATAGAAAATTCTTCCAATTTTTATTAGAAAAGTTGAAATTCATTAATTAGAGACACAATTTATTAAATAAATAATATTTGATTGAAATAAATAATATTTGATTTAAATAATAAATAATTGATTTATTAAATAATAAATATTTGATTAAATTTCCTTTCTTTTTAGATCTCTTAACTCTGTTGCTTGTACATTAAAATTGACTTGATCATACACTTTTTTTTTTACATCACATGGCATAAAAAAAATCTCTCAGATAACTTTCAGCTATATATTAGTGATATATTGATTTGTTTATTTTTCTTTAGGTCAGCCTATAAACCCCTGGTGTCGTATTTATCCTGAGGAAATGATACAAACGGGTATATCGACAATCGATGTAATGAACAGTATTGCTAGAGGCCAAAAAATTCCCATATTCTCTGCTGCTGGCTTACCTCATAATGAAGTATTGACTCTTTTACATACTTTAAAAGCTTTTTAAATAAATAGAAGTAGAAATGTTATATTGAGCAAAATTTTAATGTTTCATTATTTATTTTTGTAAGACAATGTAGGTTTTGCATTTGTTGCTTTTGAGTTAAAAACTATATTCAGACGGACAACTGTTTCACGAATCCGTGGAATTTCTTTCTTTTTTTAATTCAAAACTTAATTTATGATTCTGAAATAGCACAAATTTGATTTGTTAAAATTGGGAACCATCTACTAATTGTATAAAAGTAGTCAAAGTATCTTATATTGATTCAAAACAATTTGTTTTAGAATTTTCAGGACTTGTAAATGATATAAACTCGCTTAAATAATTTTTAGTATCAAGAAATTTTGTTTGGAAGAATTCAGGGATCATATCCTTATTTGCTATTTTTTGGATAGGAAATCAAATCTTGTATTATGGAGATTAATTTTTCCATAAATATGATATTAAATAATTATTCCGATATAATTATTCTGATTTTAGAAAATAAATATTCTGATTTTAAAAATGCGTTAATTTAAATTTTATAAATAGAATATTGATGGGTGGCAATTGACTATTTTAACCGTGTCATGTCCCATATTTTTGTGTAGAAAATATTAAATAATGTGTAAAATTGAAATTTCAACCTATGTCCAGGGAGTGCTTAACTAATTTCACTCATCAATTCCAAAGGCTGTAATGGTTTCTTACAACTGAAATGTATCTGTGAATGACCAAAATGGGTAGTTGTGAATGTTGACATAGTCCGAAATATATACTCGTTCAGTGCCACTACACACTGATGTTTCTCCTAATCGATCTTTCAAGAGATATCAAATAAATATAATATCAACGAATAAATTACTATCATATAACTAATATTTCGGACATTCCTAGGTGAAGGATTTCAGTCATTCATGGTAACACTACAAAAATCATTTCTCTCCACCTCCTTCCTCTAGTGTGCCCCAAGTATTCTTTGAAATAATTTCTTACAGTTATCTGAAATATTTGCAACGGACGTGAGAAATTTTGCCATGAATTGTGTGTTAAACATTTTTCTCTAAAAGCTGATTTAAGGTTAACAGAAGTAATCATTGTTGTCATAAATATTTGAATAAGATTAAATGTTTCTTTCAGATTGCTGCACAGATATGTCGTCAAAGTGGTTTAGTTAAAAACAGAGATGTAATGGATCAAGAGCATGACAACTTTGCCATCGTGTTTGCTGCTATGGGTGTAAGTTTATTTCACAACTCATTTATTATTAATAGGGTAATTGTTACAATTTGGAAAGTAAAATATAATCTGTGCAACAGAATGAAAAATATTAAATGAGAACTATTTTTACTTGTTAACAATAACCTTATATTTGATATCCTGTTGTTCATAAGGGATTAAAAAAAGTAAATAATCAGTACTAAATAACTCTTAGGTCATGCATTAAAGACATGGTGCTTAGTGTTTTTAAAAGTGCTTATTTTTAATTTTTGTCTTTTAGAAGCCCTTAAAGTTGTTTTTTTTTTATTGGGTGTTTTTAAAAAGTGCCTAATTTTCATATACGCGTTTTTTTTTTTGTTTTTTTTTTTTACTATGTCGAATTTCACCATGTATTATGCTTTTCACATTGTTCTATTCAACGTTTTCACAATTCATTCAACCACAATCTTTTTTGGCGTACCATTGTTCCTTGATAGCGCCAGTTATGTTACTTGAAGTACGCATGTGTGGTTAATGAGCTTGATTCGGTGAAATTTTTTCGCTCTCGTGTGCAACTCTGCTGTTTTTGCAAGATATTTGCCATTTCAGGCTTCATTTTCCGCCTTCTGAAATCAAACCCAAAAGTCTCAATCATTTTATGGTAGTTATTTTATCATAATCATTTATCATTGAAAATTATTTTGCATTTTGTTACTATATGTAGTGCTTAAAAATATTTTTTGAGTGCTTATAAAGTACTTTAAAGGTGCTTATTTTTTGAGGAGAGATTTGGCTATGCACCCTATATATAGATTTAGAAAATAAAGTATAATGTCTGCAACAGTATGAAAAATATTTAATGAGAAGTATTTTTACTTGTTAACACTATATAACAATAACCTTATATCTGAAATCCTGTTGTTCATGATGAAATAAAAGTAAATAATTTAGCACTAAATACTCTTAGATCATGCATAAAAGAGAAAGACACATTTAATAAAGGTTAAAATAATTCCATTTTTTTTATATTGCCTTTACATAATAAATTATGCAAAACACATTTTTTGTAGGGTCAAACTTAATCATGACTCGAGAGCGACTCATGATAGTAAAAAATTACCACAATCAAGTCATTTTTCTGTACTCTTTCCACAGTATTGATACAATTTTAATAGATGCCAACAACCGATTAAAACTGCACCCATAACATTAACACTAATGAACATGATAGGCGTCAATAATAATGTGGCGACTTTTTACCTTTTTCTTAAGCGAACTAAAAAAAAGTGATAAAAATCCATGTTTTTAACAATTTTCTCTGCAGTATTTATCTGAAGATAGTTATTTTATGATGATCATGTAAATTTTATTGTTTTTATGTTTATAAATTAAGAATTTTGAAAGCTAGAAAAAAATTTTTATTGCTGCGCAGATCCTAATTATGATTTTTTTTCTTTCTGGTAAGTGATTAAAAATATTTTTTGAGTTCTTAAAAGGTGCTTATTTTTGTTGAAAAATCTGGCTACACATCTTGTACTTCCATTTTTCCATTATTTGGAATTTTAGTGCATAGCTTATTATTTCGATCCATTTACTACCTGTTCCCAAAGTTGTTTAAGCCTTGTTGCCATTAAATATAGTATAGAAATTTTTTATGTTTCTCTTAAACAAATTAGTACCATTTCACCACTTTCTTTTTTAGTACATAACTTTAAATGCTTAACTGTAAACAAAATAAACCCATGGTTTCACATGGTCTTTAAGAATACTAATTTGGTGGCATAATCCACACATGCTACAACGTTTCATATTATTTATTTAGTTTATCTGACAAAGAAATAATTTATTTTTGAAGAACATGCTGTAAACTAATTTTTTCAATGAGAGCTTTACGCTAGCAATTATCAATGGATCTTTGAAATGTTTGAAAAAAGTAGGACCATCTATGGTTTAATTTAAAACTGTCTTATGCTAAACCAAGCAGAAGTTCTATTCTCAAGCTAAGTTCTTTCCTGAACAATTTGATTGAAACTTTAAACAAATTTTAATAGCGAGGTTTAAAATTACCCTTTTCACTCTCTCCGCAAATTTCAGGATGCTAGTGTTCTGGTGTTATAAAAGAGAGACACACATGCGTAAACTCTTCTCTTTATTATTCTTGAGTCTTCCAAATTTTTATATATTTAAAAATTTCTGCACAAATGTTAAGAATTATATTTTGCAACATCTAATCTCTTATTTAATTTTTTTTTTTAAATATATTTATTTGGGCGCAAACTGTTAAAATCTTATGAGAGAAACTTTTCTACGACAATGGATAAACATGGTGGCCACCCACCTGGAATTATCAGGGAATTTTTTTATACTGGAAAAAATCTGGAAAAGTCAGGGAAATTTAGATAAAAACCTGGAAAAATCAGGGAATTTAAAAGAAAAGCTGGAATTTTTTTATAGATTTTCTTAATTTAAATTATTTTATGATCCGTTATACTGACTTTTTTTTTAAACTGAAATTTATTACCAAACAGTTGAAATATCAACTTAGCAATATTTTGCATGTGTCAAAATTTACTCCATTAATCCCTGTTAAACTAGAATGCCACCTAAAACCCATGATTGTGCTAAATGAATGGAGAAACCTTTTTGGAGACAGTTTAGGAAAGGCAAAGATTGTGGTGGGGGTTGAAGAAGGAGTTAAGATATTTGCTTCTGTTTATAAAAGTAGCATTTGTTTCACTTCTAAACCGTGGGTTGAATCCATTTATCGTTTGTTCCAATGCTTTAAGTTTTTTTCTTTCTTCTGACGAAATGGTTAAGAATGCTTTAGTATTTTTAATTTCATAAAATTCACCACAAATTGGTTGGTCATAATTTAATAGATTTTATGTTATACTCTTTTTCTAAAAGCTTTTGTACACCCATCCAAATCTGTGAATTATCTGTGAATCAAATCACATATTTTCTTACAATCGCTAACAGCAGTTTTTGTCAAAAAATCATAAAATTTTTAATGCTAATTTGCTCAATTTCATTTTAACCTTTTATTACGTATTTTAATTTTTAAAAAAAGGTTCTTTTAAGGATCAACCATATGTTAACATGGTTATATTAACATTTTGTTGGTAAATATTTAATTTTTAATTCAAAATTTGACATTGTGTAGTAATAATGTCGAAAGTTCGTTAATGTTACTCTTTTTCCAGAGATGATATTTCCTAAACTGTCTCTCCTTTTACCTTAAGAAGGAATGTATAGGAAACATGTTAAATGTTGTATAAACAGAGGATATAAGTTTTTTTTATTCATATGTGTTTATTAGGAAGGAGAATGAAACTGTTTTTTTGTTCTGCACTGTGCAGGTTTCTAGTTGTAAAAGCAAACAAAAAAATTAACTAATCTAAGTTAAAAAATCCTTTAGTTAGATAGGAATTCTTTAAATATTTTAATTTCAAATTAGAAAAGAATAAAATATGAAGAATTTATCTAGTTTTTTTCTATGAGATATGTAATAAGAAATTTGACAATTTTTCCTTTGTGACATTAATTTTTTAATACTGCTTATCGTGTTTGAAAACATTATTTAAACATTTGACTTTAGATATTGGTTTAAAGAAAATATGATCAATGAATTTTACAAAGAGTACTGTTTGGATTAAATGCAATATAAAATGTAAATAAATATAAAAAGTTATTCATGCAAAATCACCTGAAATTATTGTTTTTTATTAATTATTTTTTTGTTTAATGAAAATTAGGGATGCAACAAATATTTGATTACTATTCGGCCTGCTTGCCGAATATTCAGCCAACTATTTTTTGACAAAGTTTTAATAGATTAAATAGTTATCTAAAATAGTATTTTTATTATGCAGTATCAGATATAGTCTTTACACATCTTTGTAAAGTTTTAATGTGTGCTTGCAAAATTATGTAGTGGAAAATAAATGGAAAAGCAAAATTTCTGTTTTAAGAATCTAAATTGTTTTCTTTTTTGTTTTTCTGTTTTGATTATATCACAGCATTTTAACTGAGCATTTTATGATAGATTTTATTCTTTTATTTTTACTTTTTTCTAGTATGGTAAGACAGCTGGTAACAAAAGAATGCTGTGATTTTCAACCTTAAAACTATATTTTGAGAAATTGGAATGTTTTTTTTCCCTCTCATTTTTGCCTTTTTTTATTAACTTTTTATCAAAGTTTTTATTATGATACAGCATTTTTTTAAAGAGTGTTTCTGAAGAACGTTATTTTTGATTGAAAATTTAACACTTTTTCTACTTGAAAAAGTGTTAAATTTTCTTTTAAAAATTGAGAACAATTTTTGTTTTCGTTTCTATTTAGCTTTTTCTTTTTTAAAAAATTTTGGTTTTTGTCAGGAGTTTTACTATGTTGGAGCAATTAAGAGAGTTTCTATTAGACTTATTTCTTTTTTCTAACTTTTTTTAAAAAAAAATTTAAAAGAAAAATACAGTATTATTGGAAAACAGATGTTCAGTTTAAAATATGATAGTCCGTCAGTTCAGTTTAATTGTGATATATTTTTATTTTTTATGTTTCGCTTTTGTATATAATTTTTTGTGGGCATTTTTGAAATCTTTTCTGATACTTTTTTTCTTTTAAAGTTTTATGTTTACTTTTTTTTCAGAAAATACTATTTACAGCATTAAAGTTTTGTCTTGAAAATTAAGAGTATATTTTTTGCTATTTCTCTGTTTCTTTTTTATTCAACTTTACAACTTCAGTTTTTTTTGTAACTATTAGTTAGTTTTTATTTATCTTAAATATTTCTAATAGATAACTTTTGTAATTTTTTCTCTTTAGCCCACACTAATAATATAGCTAAGTTTTGATTAATTTTCAAAAATGACTAAACTTATTTATCTATAAAAAATAATATATATTAGGGTCATTCTCATGAAAACTGTCATTTTTCAGTTCATAAAATCCCAAAAAAGTAGAATGAATAAAAAGCTCTGAAATTTTTTATATTAATAGAAATATGTAATGGTATTATAAAAAAAATATATATCCTATAAATTATACTTAATATTTAAATAAATTAATTAATTTCACTGTTTAAAATGTGAGGGAATGATATTTTATTTTAATACATGTTTTCCTCTAAGTTACAGCTACCTCAAGTTTGAAAATGATAACATACTAAGTATATCTAATATTTATTATAATTTAGTTTTATATTTTTAATATTTTTTACAGGTTTGGGAAATAAAATTGACTGGTGCGATTGAACAAAAAAAAATTTAATAATATACTCATCTTGAATCATTCCCTCACTTCAGCGTCATTCCCTCACTTCAGCATCATTCCCTCATTTTATACACTAGTGAGGGAATGACAAATTTAATAAAATTTAAAAATAACAGTTAGGCCTAATTAATTTCTGAAATCAATCACATACAATTATATTCATACAAGAAAGCAACATATAGTTATCCACTTTCTTGATGAAGTTGTATTTTATTTTACTCTAAAAAACGACGTGAGGGAATGACAAATGTAAAAAATTTTACCTGGTTTGATTCATTCAAATTTATTCCACAGCAAAGCATCTTTAAGTTGAAGATGGAAACATACTGCAATTTTGTTCTATGATGCCACTTGTTAACTGCTAAAGTTTTTATTAAAATATTTTTATTCTAAGAAGATTGCAGGTGATAAGGGAATTGCAGGTTGTGAGGGAATGACGCGAAACACTGGGGACAAAGTTTAAAATAGTGCTGTGTTAATATTTTTATCAGAAATTAAATTTAAAATTGATTTTCTGAATTCTATATTTCAATATTCTGAAATAAAAAACACGAATTTGTAAATTTTTTTATTTTTATTTCAGAAACAATTTTCTCTTTTCTTAAATCAGCAGTGGGGACAAGTGAGGGAATGACATATTGGTATATTTTAATTACCTAAAATAAATAAAAAATAAAAATTGATAATTTTATTTTTATTCTTTTGTTAGCCTGCATTCTGAAGGAAACTTTCCCTGAAATCTTTTTTTTCATAAGTTGTAAAAAAAACATAAAATATACTGGGGACATGAAAATGACTGTTTTTGTGAGAATGACCCATTAATGATTTTTTTAGAAAGAAAAATGCTACTATATTACCTTAATGAAAATATATTAAACAATACTTGTCAAAGTTTTTCTTTTTTTAGTCTGTCTGTATTTGCCATTCTCTGCTCTTTTTTTGTCTCAAAAATATCATTTTAAATAAAATGCTTTACAATTTTGGCACTTTTGTTGTATCCATCCTATACTTTGTGGGGAAAAAAACACATTAACCTGGAAATTTTAAGATTTTTACCTGGAAAAATCAGGGACATTTGAAACCTGATTTGAGTGACCATCCTGATATCATTTATGAAACCCAGAAAAAAAAAAGCTTTTGAAATTTAAAAAATATTTAAAACAAATAAGAATTAAGAAAAGAATGTAATTCATTACTGAAAATGGCTGTTTCAGGTCCTTAAATTTCAACTTCGTAATTGAATCTCTGTGGACTTCAAAATAGTATTTTTGGTATTATTTACAATGGTATTTTTTTTTTTTTTACAAATTTAACAGTTTTTGCTTTTATTCTCCAATTAATTATCAAATGTTACTCTTATTTATCCCATCGTACTCCATACAACAGTATTTTGTTTAATACAATTAGTAGTTTATATTTTTGAAACTACAACTAAATAGCATATTTTGTTTGATTAAGAAAAACATTCAAAGATTTTGATGAGTTATATTTTTTAAGAAAAAATAAAAATCAAGTAAGAAAATGCCAAAATATTTAAAGTTTACTACAATGTCTATATAACTGATAAATGAGCAAGCTGCTGTGGGATCTAAAAGTTTTTAATGAAATGCAGGAAATTTATTTATTAATGTTTAATAGTAAATACTTAATCGACCAAAATATAAAACTTTTCAATGAAATGCAGCAAATCTATTTATTACTGTTTAATGGTAAATAGTTAAGTGACCAAAATCTTTTTTAAAGCAGAGTTGTAAAATATGCTTTTTGTTTTCACTCTCAAAATGACTGTCCATTTATTTCCTATAATAATAAGAATATTTGTTTAGGTTAACATGGAAACTGCAAGATTCTTCAAGCAGGATTTTGAAGAAAATGGTTCTATGGAAAATGTGTGCCTTTTCTTAAATTTGGCCAATGATCCAACGTAAGTTACCTTGGAATAACAATTTTCTGTTCTCACTGTTATTATTTCTTTAAATATGTTTTTAAAATTAAAACTGCACTGAATAATGTAAATACTCTTAAATATTCTTAATGTGATATATTATACTCTTAATATGAATACTCTATGTTATGTTATTCTATATTATATTCTTAATGTGAATACTCTTTATTGAAAGAATTATTTTCCAAATAATTCAATGTGCAATATCAGGGGTCTGTTTAGAAGAAATTTGGGTCCGTTAACAAACCCTTCGCAAAATATCTTTTCATGAAAACAGACCCTTCGCAAAATATTTTAACTTAAAAACGGACCCTTCTCAAAATAATTTATCTTTTAATCGGACCCTTCACAAATTTGTTTATCTTCATTATTGTTTTGTTAATCGAATAATCTCTTCCCAGGGAGGGGAAGAAAGACTAATGTAAACAAACTAAGTTTTGCCTTCCTCAGATGCTTCTTCCATTATTCGTCCGAAATGAATATTCTGCGTTCAGCAGTCTAGGCTAAATACCAAATATTAGTATGTTGCATCTCTACTTTAGTAGCAGCAATTGCTGTTTATTTTTTAAAATTTAAATTATAATTTTACTGTGCATAATCTTCTTTGTCTTTACAATTTAAAAACACTGTGAAAAAGTTTTTTGCAATAACGGAACCCTATTTGCACAAGAGCAGGACCCTGGTTGAAAGAATGTTCACAAATTAAGAATAATTTTTTCACAATTTTACAAAATGTGTGGACGTACCCCTGAATATGGATGGCTCTGTATTTAATTAAATCGTTAATTAACATATGTGCAGAAACTTTAATAGGTCATTTTGCTGTTAAAGATTAGCTGACGTCATAGGCCACTTGTGTGGGAGGTCTTCTTCCTGAAGTACCAAAACAATATTCACAACATAAATTGTTGTAGGCTGAATCATAGGTTGTTACTTCTCTAATTATAACCTGCAGACAACTATTTACTTTTTCTCACATGGGTTGTACTTTTATGTTTTAACAGTTTTTAAGTCTTATTAAAAGGATTTTATTACCAATGTTCACTGGTTTATCCAAATTATTAGTTTAAAAGTGTGGTTACTTCATCAATCATAATTTTTTCTCCTCTGTATCATTCACCTTTTTTATTTTATTTCATGCTTAGCTTTTGTTGTGTGTAATTTTCTTATTCAAGGTGCGTAGCATTTTTAAAAAGTGCTTAAAGGTGCTTATTTTTGCTTTTTAAAAGCCCTTAAAGGTGCTTTTTTTTTATTGGGTGTTTTTAAAAAGTCCTTAATTTTCCTTTTTTCAAAATGAGATTTTTTCCTTTACCATGTTGATTTTCGTTATGAATGATGCAAAAAAACGCAGTTCACATTGTTCTATTCAACATTTTCACCCAATCAATCTACTTCGGCGTATCGCCAGTCTGTAGCGTATGAAAACGCCATTAGTTTTACATGATTCAAAATGTCATGGTTTTTGACAATAGTGAAAAACAATGCCAAAAATTTTTTTTTCGACATGTAGATTAAAACAAGATAAAACCATCATTGTCAAAAACTTTCCAACCTTGCCTAGTTATATTTTTTTAAGTGCTTAAAAATATTTTTTAAGTGCTTAAAAGGTGCTTATTTTTTGTTGAATAATTCTCTTGTTGAATTCTTTTGTTGAATAATTCAATATGAATTCCTTCCTTCTAAAGGAATTCATATTGAAGGGATCACTGGTGGAAGGAGGCAAAAAATAATAAAGTATTTTTACAATTGACAGGGTGCGTTTCGTTTTTGTAAAGTGCTTAAAGGTGCTTATATTCGTTTTTAAAAGCCCTTAAATTATAAGGCTAATTGATTAATTATAATTATTTTTTATTAGATATTTTTAAAAATTTTAATTTTCCCTTTTCAGAAATGAGATTTTTTTTTCTTCTTTACCATGTCGATTTTCGCTACGTATTGTGCAAAAGTGTGGTTTTCACATTGTTCTATTCAACGGTTTCACAAATCATTCAAACGCAATGCATTTCCTCGTTCCGCAGCATACGAAAGCGCCAGTCATTTTGCATGTGTGTAGAAATGCTTGCAGGTCCGCATGTGTGTATATTGAGCTGGATTCCGTGGGAATTATTCTTGCACTATTGTGTGCAACTCTGCTGCATTTTGCAAGAGATTCTCAATTTCAGGTTTCATTTTCCTCCGTCTGAAATTAAACCGAAAAATCTTATCTTTTTATGGTGGCTAATGTAATCAAGAAAAAGAGTTTTTTGTCACAAACTAGTTATTTTATCATGATTATATAAAGTCTTTGAAAATTATTTTGCATTTTGCTTATGTATATAGTGCTTAAAAATATCTTTTGAGTACTTAAAAGGTACTTATTTTTTGTTGAAAGATTTGACTATGCACCCTGATTGACTTAAAAGAGCTATGATGGCTCAGGGAACACAGCATTTGCCTTCCAATGAGGTGAACCAGTTCAAATCCCAGCGATGGCTGGTCGATACGAATTCTGCACCCAGCTTGCACCGACTGCAGTGCTGATGTAAAATATCCTCAGTGGTAGATGGATCCTATTGCCACCAGGCGAACCGTGGGTTTTCTTCTCCATGTATCGTAAATGTGGATTAGTACCATCAAAAAGCCCTCCACGAAGGCACATTTCTCAGGAGTTCCCTTGTCTTCTGCATTGAGTTCAAGGCCATTAGTAGTCATAAACCCTAAAATTGGGTGAGCTGTTCAACGGCGGTTACAGGGTTGCCGCAGGCGACTAAAATGCAACTATTTTTGGCAAGAGGTGACTATGGCAACTTTTTTTGCCTGAAAAGGCTATAAAAGCAACTATTTTCAGGAAAACTATTGGGAGACTTTTCTGTACTCCTAGCAATGTTTTTTTTTTCTTCTTTAAGTCATAAATTGAGTGGAAAATCTGCATCCCACAAGATAGTTCCTGAATGCACTGAACTTTTTTTTTCTTAAAAAATGTGGAAAATTTTGAATTGCAAATTTAATGCGTTCAGTCTGCACAGATTCCGTTGTAAGTCAATTTCATTTCTCGATCGCCTTTTCAATGATTATTGCCACAAAATTCTGCATGATTTAAAAAGAAAAAAACTATTTTTAATACGATATTACGCAATGTGTGAATTTCGAATTTGGGTAATCTCTTATCATATATATAGGTATAAACATTATCGTTTATATAAAAATTTTCGTATTTGCCCCCAACTTGACTGAATGGATCATGGTATATGACAATTAAGTCATTAACAAAATTTTAGTCATATTTTTGAGGAATTTTTGTTCTTATTTAGGCTACTAAAAGCAATGAGGTGAACCAGTTCAAATGTTTATTTTTTTCTATGGCAACCCTGCGGTTATAATTTTTTAATCAATTCAGGGTATCTGCACACATGGAAAGTCATGAAAAATCATTGAAAGTCATGGATTTCGGTATTGAACAAAATTTGTCATGGAAAGTTATGGGTTTAGGTCGCCAAAAAATTTTATTTTTAAAATGGAATTTATCCCCCTTCCCAATTTTACAGTGGTCCGATGTTCCAAATATCTAAATTTGTAGCAAAATCCCCACTAAGTCATATTCTAAAATTTCTTTTATCCTGTTCTTTAAAAATTATGGTGTTCTTTCAAACAATGAAAGAAAGAACATCACTTCTAGAGCGAATATCTTTTCAACTTCTATGATTTCAGAATTTATTTATTTTATCAATTTAAAATTCTAGTTGTCAGGCTTTTTATTTTACACTTTGTTTAATGAAGAAATAAAACCACTTTAAATAACTGCATATATCTGACAGTTATTTGCTTTTGTATTTTTTTTCAACTATTTTATTGCTTCAACTTTTTCTTTACTCTGTTTTTCAAGTTCTATAAATATGAAGATGCAGAGCAGTTTTGGTTATTCCTATCATTTCAATTAATGTTATTATGATGCTTTTTTAAATTTACTGTTGTGTCTTTGTGGAGAATTAAAAATTCTTGGAATTATTCATGGATTTGAAAATCTGAAAAGTAGCAATGTCAATTATATCTATAAATAACATCTATTGCAGTGTTTCCCTAACTTATGACTTTTGTGTACTCTTTCTAAATTTTTCGTAACGCTGTGTACCTCTAATAAAAAAAAATGAACATATTTTTTACTGTAAAAAAATTGCTATAAAGTTAAAAATCACAACAGGCAGTTGATACCACTAATTATTAACTGTTAACTCTACAAAAAAAATTGCCAATAGAAAAATCATAAATTTTCATGGCTAGCTTTATTTTTAAATAAATTTTTTTGAAATTTTCGTTTGTTGCAAGATATTTTGCATGAGAACACATACTCTTTCTGTACCCCTGGGGGTACCACACTTTGGGAAACACTGATCTATTGTAATGTTATAAATATCTTGAAAAATTCTTCATAGATAAAATTTTTTTTCGATGCCTCCCTTTATCCAGCCACGTATATTCTCTATTGTGTAATATTTTAATTTTCAAACTAAATTTCATCATTATAATATCTTGTTGTCATAAAAGCTTTGGAAGCATTTTATAATAGCTTTTAAACTGTGCAATACATATTTTAAAAAGATGTTGCTTGGTGATTACAAATTAAGTTTTAATATATGAAGTCCTAAATGAACTTACATGCCTGAATTATAAACAGTTTGTAAAATATCTTTTTTTTCTCAAATTTAGCATTGAACGTATTATTACACCTCGATTGGCTCTAACAACTGCGGAATACTTGGCCTACCAATGCGAAAAGCACGTCTTGGTCATCCTTACTGATATGTCCTCCTATGCTGAAGCTCTTAGAGAAGTTAGTATAATTTTATTTGTTTGTCTAGAGTAAGAACTCCCCTAGTCATTCGTCTGGAACCCTTGGCAGATTTGCAGCGACATTGTCGTAGAACGTTACAGAGTTCTTGCTGAAAGATTTTTCTTTTGAAAAGATAGCTTGATTTGGTCATCGTATTTTTTTTCTGCAATTACTACTACGTATTTCATGATTTTTAAATTTTTTTTGTTATTGTGATAATTTATAAAAAGCGAAGACGGAAATAACACACACAAAATGTGAGAATATCACCCATAATATTAGAATAAAAAATTATTACATGCTGTATTTTTAAAAAAAATAATACAGTGGAAAGTCGCGTATCCGGAATCGGCGGGACTTTCCGAAGTCCGGATAATCGATTTTTCCGTATAATAGACCCCCAAGGCAAACAGAGATTAAAATGATCTGAATCTAAGAAGCAGAAATTAAATAACATTATTTTTCAGGCAATAATGTTTTAGTATTAGAATGATATCTAATCAATCAAACACAAAATATTTTTAAAAAAAATAATTATTGCTATTATAAAAATAAATATAGGAAACTAAAAAAAATTTACAGTTATGAAAATATTAATTGCTCTCTCCGCCATTTTGAACTAGAACATCTCAAGCAAGAAGGGGAAATTCCCGTCATTCATTAAGGTGGGTAGGTGAAGAAGCAAAATTCATTTCCTTCTTACTTGTCATTCAAGTTGAAGGGGGGGAAGTGACAAGTTCTTATTTTCTCTCCTGTCATTGGCTATCAATCAAGCATAAAGGCGTGGCATGCTGATTGGGTTCTCTTTATTTTTTCTTGTGTGACTAAAGGGGATTCCCCCTCCACTTTAACGTTTGCTGTGTTTACCCTTTTTCACAGTACTTCTTTCCCTAACACTTTATCAAAAAGGTTCCAGGAAATGCCTCTTTTACTAGCCAGCTGCACAGGAAAGAAGGGGGGAGGGGACTCAATTGTGCTCTTTTGAAAACAAATCTCCCCCCCTTTCCTGCATTCCAGAGGAGGAGTGTTACTAACGGTAAGGTCTTGGTAGATCTTCTGTTCTCTTTTCTGTTGATTTATGGGTTTAATGCATAGATCACTGGAAGCTAAGAAAGGAAAAAACCTGTCAAAATACTTTTTTTTTTTTTTTAAGAGAGTGGGGAAGATGAAGAAATGTTTGTTTATTTTGATTGTTAAAAAGTGTCCGGGAAATTGACCCTTCCGGAAAAGGGACGTCCGGATATGGGACGTTACACTGTAGTTTTTTTTTTCCTAAGCACAGCGCTTTTGTGATTTTAAATTTGTAACATATATGATTGTTATTATTAAAAGTATCTCGCGGAAAGTGATAGAGTTTTTCTGCAGGTAGCTCTAAAAAATCCTGCCACAGGGTAACGATGTCAAGTACGGTATCATTGTTTAGGACAGGTTTTGGCCGATGAGGCAAAGGGAATCTATTGTGTTAGCCCCATGAAAAGTTACCCTCCCTGAAATATGCTATTCCCCCGATTTTAGTCATTTTTTTTAAATCAAACATATTTAGTGTATTCTTTTGCTTATCTATTTGTGCGCCAGGGACTGATTTACAGGAGGGCATTCGGGGCATGTGCCCGGGGCCCCCAGCATTTGAGGGGCCCCCTTTCCCAATAAATGATCTTTTACATTACATGACCAATACAAAACCTTGTGTAGAAGATCCCTTTGAAAGAATGTTTAGAGCAGGGACAACTATCAAATTTCATGAATGGGGTACTTGCATTATATCATTACTATTTACTCCGCACTTACACTAGAGCAAAATAATTTGCTATTGACATTATTTATTACAGTATTATAACAACTTTTAATGCTCTAGTGCAAGGCCATTCTTTTTACAAGACTAAGCTATAAGCTTCTGTTAGTAATTTCTCTGAAGCTTGTTGCATTAGTTAATCATTGTTGTTTATGGTATCTTAAAAATTTTCGAATGTTGATGATTACTTTTATCAGATTTCAAACAAAAGGTTTTTTTTTAAAACCATTCTTAAGTTTTTTTTATTGTTGTTAAATTTAATATGCAAAGGTTCTTCAAAATTGTTACCCAAGTGATCTTGAAGAATCCTTTGCTGATTAGTATATTCATCTTTATCCTCTAATCCAAGATGAGCTGTCGATAGCTGAAAAGCTCAGTAAAATTAATGAGATGGGTGTAAGTGACACATTCCCAAATGTTACGGCTGCACTGAAGCTGTTTTTGTCAATTCCTGTCTCAAATTGCTCTCGAGAAAGATCTTTTTCATTATTGAAGAGGCTAAAATCTCCATTAAGAAATTGATTAGCTGATGATAAGCTATCGGCTTTAGCTTTAATGGCAATTGAAGCTGATGTAACTACAGCTTTATCGTATGATGATATTATTTCTGAATTTTCGGCAAAGAAATCTAGAAAAAAGCTTATTAAAGTAGTTTCACAAAATTGATCAAAGCCTCTTCAACAACAAAAAAGACCTTTCTCCAAAGCAATTTGTGTGAGAAAAAACATCATGCGAATCACTTTTTTTCATGTGTTTTGCTTTTATATAATATTCTGGTAAAGTTTTTTAATTTACTTTTTGTAATTTTGATTTATTTTTGCATCCATGAATTTTCACATAGATTTTTCTAATGCTTTTGTATATTTTTAATATAAAATTTTTAATTGATATTTGTATTAAATTTTTATAGCCAATTAAATTTTTTGATTTATTGCTTCTATTCATCAAATATTGGGGTTGTTATGCATTTGAATACAGTAAAAGTGTGTTACATGCATATATAGGTCTATTAAACAAACATTGTGAAATCTTATGCTATATTCTAATTTTTTGATAAAACAATTTTTTTAATGTTTCGCCAATTATTGATTATATTGAGTATTTAGGTCAACCCCCTTAAAATGTCAAATAAATTTTAAACTCAATAATAAATCTAAAATGATTTCTTTTAGAATTCTATGTTATGTTTTTCTAGGTAATCAGTACAAATATCTTGTTTCCTTCAGAATTTTTAACATTCTAACCAAAACCTCTAGATATGTTTATTAAATTTTTGTATTTTTTTTTTACAATTTCACTAAATTAAATTCTGAATATCTGGGATTATTAAACATCAATTCACTAGTGTATAAGACTTGCTAACTCGATTCTATCTCGGGATACCTTTGGATTGATCGGAAAATTCTTTTTCCTCACAGAGTCTGTAGTTATGACTAAATTGTTGTTGTTCTACATAGGTATCAGCTGCACGTGAAGAAGTACCAGGACGAAGAGGTTTTCCTGGTTATATGTACACTGATTTAGCAACCATATATGAAAGAGCTGGAAGAGTAGAGGGAAGAAATGGGTCTATCACTCAAATTCCTATTCTAACCATGCCAAACGATGGTAAATCATTTTATTACTCCTTGCAATATATATAGTTGAGGGCTACCTCTAAACCAGCTCAGATAATATATTATTGAATTTTCAAACTTGACGGTGCGTAGCGTTTTTAAAAAGTGCTTAATTTTTACCTTTTTCAAAACAAGATTTTTCCTTTACCATGTTGATTTTCGCTATGAATTAAGCAAAGAGACACAGTTCACATTGTTCTATTCAACGTTTTCAGAATTAATTTAACCCTCTGCAATTCAACCCCCTATTTCGGCATATTGTCAGTTCATAGCGTATGAAAACTCCATTCGTTTTACATGATTTAAAATTTCGTGATTTTTGACAATTGTCAAAAACAATGCCAATTTTTTTTTTTTAATGACATGATGGTTAATTATGATATATATATTATAATTTATATTATAATATTAATTATAATTTTTATTATAATAATTATAATTTTTATTATAATAATTATAATTTTTATTATAATATTAATTATAATTTTTATTATAATATTAGTTATTATAATTTAATTATATTATAATTTTTTAAAATGCTTAAAAATATTGATTGAGTGCTTGAAAGGTGCTTATTTTTTGTTGAAAAATTTGGCTACGCACCCTGGTATTACTATTTTATAATTACAGGGTTCCCATGGTCCTTAAAAACTACTTAATTTTTATTTTGCAAAATAAAGGTCCTTAAAAGTACTTAATTTTAGTACAAGGTTCTTAAAAGTCCTTAATTTTTCAACATCATTTTAGTTGATAGGAGCAATTTTTTAAAAAAGTCTTTTTTTTATCACCTAGAATTAGACCATGCATCCAGGGTAGAGCATTTTAGAGAGACAAAAAGGTGTGTGTGAGGGGAAGAAATCGTGTCCTTTCATTAGTATATTGGTTCTTTCATTGATATATTCTGCTCTATGAGGCGAGTAAAAAGTTCTGAAAGAAAAGAATAGAGTGTGGACAAGGGGATACTGCACATGGTAGAGATAGTGCTCTTTTTTGGGGAGGGACAGTTTTAAGGTATCCAAGTAGAAGACCCTCACTGACCTTCAAAATCGACAGAGTTCAAAAAATTCAGTTTCTGCTTATAAAAAAAAAGTACTGGGAAAAAAAATTTGCCGGGAATTCTTAACAAAAACTATTTCCAAAAATCTTGTTGAATTAAATAAATTTGTATAATATTTCAAAGTGTAATAAGTAACTGTAAATTTATAGGAAGCAATAGCATTTTTTTAAAATTCATGATTGTACTACAAATTATAAACATCTGTATTGTGAAAAATCCCATCAGACTTGTTTTGGTTTTCCATAAAAAAATCCTGGTGGATGAAAACACCAAGTTTTTTTCAAAAATACTTTAAATTTTTATTCCTGAGTACTAAATATGAATGCATGATTTGCTTCTAACAAGGAAGTTAAATATTTGGTAACTATTTATAACTCATTTTGTTGCAATATAAAAAAAAAATTAAGTTTTAGATTGTTACATAAAAATTTTAATTGACTAAATTAATATATCCCAAGCTTTTTGTTATTAATGTCTATTAGAATAAAATTCATACTTAGATTTTAATATTCATTTTATTCAATTGACATAATTTTATAATTTTGAGAAGAATAATTATAGATTAATAAGGTAATGGCTGTTTTTAAATTATTATACCGGTATTCCTAATTATAAAATATTAATATTATTAATTTCCCACAAAAGTCTTTCTAGTTTAGTTTTACTAATTTACATACGGTATTTAAATATATGTCTATTAATGTTATTATTTATTACTTCTTTTCATATTAATATTTCTTTTCATCTTTTTTTCTTGATGCAAAGCCCAATCGACTAAACCAGTTCTTTTTTTTTTATTCGGTTCTTTCTCATTTTCCTCAAAAGTTGAGGTGTCAAGGGTATTTTTCAATTGCCTAAGTGACTATTTATAAGAATCGGGGTTGGCAAGGTTTAGGACAGAATGAATTAATCCACGGTTTAAACTGTCCAAACTCAATTACTCATATGACATAATTTACTCAAATTATGTCACAATTTTATCTGAACAATATTTAAGATGTAAAATAAATAAAGAACTAATAACATATTGATAATTAAATATACTAGAGAATATTTGTTTTTAAAAGTAATAATGTTTTATTAATATTGTTTGACTCTTCAATTTAAACAAAGGAAGATTAATCAGTAAACAAGTTCAATTGGTCCTCTCATTCAATAGTACATAACTGAAGTTTAGCCTTGCCATACAGGTTAAAATATTAGGAACTAAGTGCTTGGTTCGTCATAAACAGGCTTATTTATCTATAGTACTATTCAAGAATACTTTTATTTTATTCATGTTCAATTCTTTTAGCATAGTGGTGATACATCAAGAGTGTCAGTAACTGAAACTGATGTTGTGCCCTTCAAAACTGTTAATACATTTTTCAGTTATTTTGTATTTTCAGTTTAAACTAATATATTTATATTAAAAAAAAAATTTTTTTTTTAAATATATGTCTTTTTTATCATCCTGTGATGCAGAAATTATAACTTTTTAAAAAAAAAAATATTGTGAAAAATAAAAGGTTAATTTTTGAACAAATTTAGTATTTTTTTTAAGAAAAATTATTATTTTTTAATATTGCCATATTTATCCTTATGCAAAAATATTATTTATCAGTATTAAAAGCATATTTATATTTAAAGGATTAGGTATCATTTTTGTTGTTCAATGAATTGTGGAACTTCAAAAATTATAAACCTTTTTCTATTATATTATATTATTTTCTTTTAATAAGTTATAGTAAGTTGTATAAGAAGTATCAAATACCTATTTATTGATACATGTAATTATTATGTGTACAATGGTTACACCTATAGAATTTTTACCTTTTACCAAAGTTCAAGGTTTTGGACACTTTAAGACAGTTTAGGACAGCTTTACCCAGTTTAAGACAGTAAAACCCATGTGTCCTGTCCAAAACCAGTTTAGGACGTCCAAAACCCCAACCCTGATAAGAATTGATTCATCCATGTCCAGGTGACAATTCTAGTTTTTCTTTTTTGCTCAAGAGATTTAGCTTTTTTCATCTCTTCGATCCATGCACTCCCTTTGTCAGAAAAACAGAAATTTTTGTTTAAGATTACCTATGCAGTTGTGCTAACTATTACTATTTATTCATAATTGTTGTAATTTTGTAGTTAAGATTATGGTTGAGTAATATAAATTACGTTTTTTTTTTTTTTTTTTTTTTTAGAATTTTCATAACAAGCGTTCAAAAATGAGTTTATTCTATATTTTTTTCCTTAACAACTGAGAGTTATGAAGGTTACTTGTTTTCAGTAAATATAAGAAGAGAAAAAACACTGAATTATTACTTTTTAATATTTAATAGTTAACTCATGCATTAATATTAAGCTAGTACCTAATTAGAATTAGCCAGAAAAAACACCTTGAAATTTGAATTTTGTTAACGTTGTGTGTATTATTGTACTGATAACTAATTTTGAAAGTGCTTTCTTTCCATTGCTTGCTTTCTTAAACAAAAATATACAGAGTATAAAAAAAGTATGGAAAGAGTTAAATATATTTAGAAATATACATTTTATCAAAAAAGTGAAAATAGCCAAATTCGACATTGTTTAAGTATGTATCCATTGATTGATACCAAAATCTGTCTTCTACTCCACTCCTGTGGGTGGGGGGAAGGGTAACTCTGAAATCTTATCTCTGTACCCCTATTTTTTTCATTGCGGGTTCGGATACTAAAGAATAAAAGTAACTCTATTTGATAATAATTTCAAACGGCTAAGTTACATATGTTTTTCAATATTTTTTGCAAAACTTTACCTGATAAGGTGATATTACAGGTTTACTTATAGTAAAAGTATACCGCTTTCAGTTTTAAACTGTTAATTTGCGATGAAAATAAAATATCAAATCATAATAATAGTAGAGAATACTATTTAGAATGACAGAGGATGATAAAGAAATATTACAAGTAAATATCTATATATGATGAAAAAATATATAATTTATTAATATTTGTTAATTAAGGAACCTTATCAATTTTCTGGCCATAGGAATGTGTTAATACCTTTAAAAAATCGTTTTATACCCTTTTATTTATATGTTTCATCAAGAACTAATAAAAAACATTTTGGTTTGAAAATTATAAATCTTCTCAAACATAACTATTTTTATTCTATAAAAAATTTCATAAATATTTATTGCAATGGTAAAATAAGTTAAACCTAATGAAAAAGAAGGGGAATGATTTAAGGTGCTTAGATATTAGTATGGTCTGTTTTTACTTGAAGTAGGACTTGATTTAACATAACATAGTTAAGAAAACAATTCTCATGCATAAATTTAATTCAACTTTTTAGTATTCTTTTAATATAATACCCTTACTAATGAAAAATTTTATTAATAGAAAGAAAAAAAGAATTTTTTTGGCGTAACTGAATATTTAGCAAGATTGGCCCACAGCTAAATATGTGATGCATGTCTTGTAACGAAATATAAAATTAGTTATAATAATTTTTTAAATGTTAATCCCACATTTCTTTATTCACCCTTTTTTTTTAATGTAGGAAAAAAATTGCTAATCTTAGTTTTACGACTCAATTTCTGTGAAATCATTAAAAATTGAATACATATTAGTTTCGTAGAATTCATTAATCCATAACGCTCAAAATATTTTTAAAAAACCGATACAGGTTTGCAAAAATTGCCTGGTCTAACTTTAGCGAGCCGTGTTAATTAATGCAATTATATCAGTACTTACATTATAATAAAATCTTTTTTTATTTATTGATTTTATTTTTTAAGAAAGGTAAATAATTGGCTCTGTCACAGTCGGTATATGTATATTCGATGATAAACAATCATACTATTTTAAAGGTCTTTAATTTTTCATAAAAAAAAAGGTCCATAATTTTTGCTTTGTTAAAAGAGTGGGAACCCTGAATTATCATTGATATATAACACAACTTTTTCAACCTACTGTTAGTTAACACTCTCCCTATATCTTAACGAAATGAGAAACAAAATGGAATTTTTTGATCGGTTAAGCGTTAGTCATTGTTTTAAATTTTACTATAAGCGATTCAGTTTTTTTTCTTATTTTAGAAATGACATCAGTGATAATTTGTAACTTATAGCTCTATGTGAACAAAAAAAAAAAATAGTTTATTGCGCGTATTTAATTATTTTATATTCGCGATGTCAGATAAATTTCATACATGGTAGCATGTGTGGTCACCCAATTTATACTTTTATGGTTGTTTGATACTTTTCTTTTCTTCAATTCCAACTATTAGTTCATCATACTATCCCTATATATTTGTATATTTTGTTCAAATTTTCAATCGTTAATAAAATACTATTTATTCAAATAAATTTTTTTGAACTTGCTGTGGATGACACTTGATATTAATACAGTTTATTCATTCATTAAATAGCAGTGAGCGAGAAATGAAATTTTCTGATGGGTTAAGCGTTATTCATTGTTTTAAATTTTACTATAAGCATTTAAGTTTTTTACATAAATAACGTTAGTGATAGTTTCTAACTATTTGAACAAAAAACAATAGCACCCATATTGAATTGTTTTATATTCGCTGTGTCAGATAAATTCAATTTAGAACATTATGTTGTAGCATTGCCCTTTTTTTCAATTTCTACTGTTAATTCACATTCTCCCTATATATCTTGTTAAAATCGTTAATTAAATTATTTTTCATTCACCCACTCAAGTTCAAACACATTTTTTTTAAAACTTTTAGTGTATGACATTTGATGCTTCTTCATCACGACTATGTATTCTAAGTTGATACAGTTTTTTCAAATATTAGTTCATTCATTAATTCTTTGTTTTATATGGGAGAAAAAATTTTCATTATTTAATAACTAAAATAATATTTTTCTTTGTTGACAGGGAATGTTTTTAAAAAACATTTTATATATATTACTTGTTTTTTGTAAAGATGTTATTTGATAAAATAAACTTTTCTTTCTTCAGATATCACTCATCCTATTCCTGATTTAACTGGTTATATTACTGAGGGACAAATCTATATAGATAGGCAGCTGCATAACAGACAGGTAAGATCTTAATGAAGCAGCTAACATTCTCACTTTGTAACTGTAAATAAAAACAATATATATTTCATTTCTAGATTTACCCTCCAATCAATGTATTGCCGTCGCTTTCTCGATTGATGAAATCTGCCATCGGGGAAGGAATGACGAGAAAAGATCATTCCGATGTGTCCAATCAATTGGTATTCACTTTCATTACTTATATTCTGCCTACACATATTTTACTAAAAATTTTGTTTTTAGGCTTAAAAAATTCATATGATCAGTTTTTACCAATTCACTGTGCCATATTAAATTTGTCAGTTTAATTTTATTTTTATAACTGTTGTTGAACAGCTGACCCAATTTTATAGGACTACTAATGTTCAACTCTGTAGCCTTGTCATTTTGAACCCAATCCAGAAGGCAAGGAAACTCCTGGATCTAGTATTGGGTGAAATATTGCCTTCGTGGAGGACGTTTTGATAGAACTAACCCGCGTTACGTGGAGAGGAAAACCTCCCACTGTTAGCCTGATGGCAAGGAGACTCTTAACCATGATCTGTCTAACACTGAGGGTATTTTACGTCAGCATTGTGGTGAATGCAAGAGAATAGCCATCGCTGGGATTCGAACCTGGTTCACCTCAGTGAAAGGCTCCTGAGCCATCACTGCACAAATTTTTCGTTTGAAAAAATTGAATTTTTTTAAATGCATTTAAATATAAAAAAAATTAAAGTATCATAAAAATGTTCGCGGAGATATTGCAGAAGAGTACGATGAAGCTTTGCAGCTTTTGTAAATGACACCAACAGCCTTTGTTAAACTTATGTTTAAAAATATCTTACATTATTCATGGGTGCCACTCTTCAGTCCTGGAGGCTGAAATCAGTCTTTGAAAAAATTCAATACCCCTCCCTCCAATTGTTTTTTGTTCAGTGCTACCCAATTATTTTTTTTTAAATTAATTTTTTTTAAACCCAATTTTTTTTTAAAAAAAATCAAATTTTCCACATTTTTATTCTTAAAAATGTAACAAATATTTTCTGGTCAGTAAATGAATACGAAATTACTTTTTAATAAAAGCATTATTATTTTAATTTTATTGAAAATTTGTATTTCTGAATCATCTTGAAAAAAGAAAAAAAAATCTTTCTTAGCATTTTGAAATTGATATCTGTAGGTAAACTAGAGAACCTGGCCTGTTTTTTTTTTTGCACTCTTCAATGTAGGAAAAATTTTATTTTTTATTGTATATAACAATAGTTAATTCTATTTATTTTGTGAAATAGTATGCTTGTTATGCCATTGGTAAGGACGTCCAGGCTATTAAAGCTGTTGTGGGTGAAGAGGCATTGACATCAGAAGATCTCTTATATCTTGACTTCCTAAGCAAATATGAAAAAAGCTTCATATCACAAGGTATTCTTCTTTCTTATACTCAAGTTTATCGTTTTTGTTTAATTCACATTTCCTTTCAAAAGGACTAAATATAGAGACTGTGAAGGAACTTTTGTTAAGTTATAAGCTTTAATATTGTTGTTTTTTAATTCTATCGCTAGTGTTGAATTAACCCCTGTGGCAGAATTTCTTCAAGCTTTGTGACCTCTCTAATATCTTTCTGCACGATGATTTTAAAATAAAAAATATTCATGTTACTAATTTAAAGTAACAGAAGCATCAAGTTGAAAAAACTTTTGGGATTAAATAAAATATTTTTTTTTTAAATTCTAATACTCTGTTCAAATTCTCATATTTTGAAGGGGGGAAACACATTCATTATTTCCTTTTTGCATTTTGTGAATCATCATCACATTAAAAGAAATTATGAAATCCGGGGCTACAAAAAAAAAAGAGAAAAAAAAGAAGATCGACAGCGAAATTAGGCGAATCGGACTCGTCAAAAAGGGGCGTGTTTTCATTTCGAGATTCAGTTGTAATGAATAATATCGTATTAAAATTATCGAATTTTAGAAGCTATGAGGAAATAAATAGTAATAACTGCATAAAAAAAATTAAATTAAAATTTCTAAAGAGAAGAAAACCAAATTTTTTTTAATTTCCCAAAGAAAGAATCTTTCTGCAAGAATTTGATAACGTTCTGCTACAATGTTGCCGTGTCACAATGGTTCTGCCACAGGGGAATTGACAAACCAAATTAAGCTACCAATGTTCAATGTAACATTGTAGTTTAAATCCTACCCATTACACAAAAAAAATTTCTGTATTTTGTTAATTTATTGTTACTAAAATTACATTAAAAAATTGTCGTTTTTTTTTGTTTTGTTTCTTTTTCTTCTTACTTTTATGGTAGGCTGACAATTATTTCTATAACACATCGGCTGATAAATTCCCGGTCTAATGAAGTAAACACAACTTTTTAGTAAAATTCAAATTTAATCATCAACATAGTCTCTTTAAGAGATATACAATCACTCCATCGCCTCTCTACATCTCTATACCTTACTTAAAAAGAGAACCATCTTTGGTCTCAAAATAGGCGTTTGTTTCGACAATCACTTCCTCATTCGTGCTGAATCTCTTACCCGCGAGGATTTCTTTCAAGTCTGCAAGCAAGTAGAAGTCACTATGAGCCAAATCTGGTGAATAGGGGGTGTCTGACACAACGTCAAACAGCTCTCGTAATCATCAATTAGTTGTTGTTTTTGGTCAACTGTTAGCACCCACGGCACCGAAAACAGCTTTCTCATAAACAAATGTTCGTGCAAAATAAAGCCCACATGCTCTTTTGATATATTTAGAGTATCAGCTATGTCATGCAACTTCACTTTGCGGTTTTCTATAACAATTTTGTGGATTTTATTATGTTTTCCGGATTAACCACATCTTAAACATTTGTACGACCACGCTTAAAATCAGCAAACCAGTCAATAATGGTCGATTTTCCTGGTGAAGAACCCGGATAACACTTATCGAGCCAAGCTTTAGTTTCTACCATGTTTTTTCCCATTAAATAACAATGTTTAATAAGAACACGAAATTCTTTTTTATCCATTGTTTCAATAATAAAAATTGGTGTTCGATTAAAATCACTGTAACTTTAAAATCAATCGGCAGGTTGTTATAAAATTTTGACTCCTTTTATTTGAAGGTTAGGACTTGCTAAACAAAATACCAATTCTGCATTTAGGGCGCCATCTGTATGTCAGACCGGAAACTTATCAGCCGATGTGTTATAAGCCACTAATTTTTTTTCTTAAGTCAGCTATTTTAAGGTCATTTTTTTAAAAATTTAAATCGCTATTTTAATTGTGATTCAAATCAACAAACTCTGTTTAAATTTAAGAGAAAAATTGCATAAATTTTAGAGTTAATAACTCACCGTTTAAATGTTTTTTTAATTTTCTCTAGGGAACTATGAAAATCGAACAGTGTTTGATTCGTTAGACATTGGGTGGCAGTTGTTGCGAATCTTCCCAAAAGAATTATTAAAGCGTATTCCACAGAGCACATTAGAAGAATTTTATCCCAGGGATAGTCGCCATGGAGCAGCAGCTGATTCTAAAGAGAAAGCTTAGTTGTGTCTTTGTTGTAAATCACTCTACTAGTAAGTTCTTTTGTTTCATTTTTCTTAGATGCATGTATAATTTTTTATTTAGGTAATTATTGATTATATATGAAGAATTTTTTGAACTTTTTCATGACATGAGATTTTCCAGGAAATTGTTCAAAAGTACAAACAATGCATGTTCGTACTAGCAAAAGCAGTTACATTGTATATACATGCGTACGCAAATCTAGACATATATTGTAATTTCATGTAATGTATGCATTCATTGTGTATAAACATACATGTCTACATTGTTTGTGCATAAATATTATATATTGTATATAAATATTATATATTTCTAACTCACAACATATAAGTTTGTTTATCTAAAGATTATACCATGCGAAAAATAACTTTAGGTAAATATTTATTGTTTTAATTAATAAAAGTCAAAAAAAAAATTTGATTTTCAGGTATACAATTTTTTACATCATTTTAAAGAAAGTAATTTTACATGGCAGAATACAAAATTTGAATGAAATCTGTTTTAATAGTTCCTAAGAAATAGAATTTTAAAATTACATCTATTTTAAAATTTGATTTTTCAGGAACTATTCAAGCGATTTCAAATTCAAATTTTGTATACTGTTGTGTTAAAATCCTTAAAAATGATGTAAGATATTGTATATCTTACAATTCAAAACTCTTTGACTATTATTATATAAAATAATAATAAATATTTACTATAAGTTAATTTTCGCTTGAAATAATCCTTGGAGACGCAAATTTTATAATTGTGTGCAAAAAGTTTCAATTTCTTTAAAACTTTCTAAGTTATGGCAAAATACGCAAATTGCTTATTAACAAGCATAATTGATTATAATAATATGTATTCACCGTTACAATTAATAATATATTTTGATCCCTTGTGATTATTACAAATGATTGATTATTGTGATCAAGATTACTGTTGAGGTCAAAATTATGTTTGTAATAATTACCATTGATTAATTTAATTTATTATTGTCATTAAATTTATAATGATTTCTGTAATAAAAAAAAATGCAATTTTCATAGTCAGGCTAACCTTAAAATAATCGAAAGTTTGATTGACTGCACTCTCAATTTTTGGTTAAAATGACGACAAATTCTGTTTTTAGAAAATGTTTGAAGCTTGTATTGTTACCCAACATAGAGCTACAATTAAAATAGTAGAGTTCTAGCAAATTATAAAGCAGTCATAGGTTTATTTGATGACAAATTCCTATTAATATAACATGGTGCATAGCATTTTTAAAAAGTGCTTAATTTTTCTTTTTCAAAAATGAGATTTTTTTCTTTAGCATTTCAATTTTTGCCACATATTATGCAAAAGCATGCTTTTCACATTGTTCTATCCAACATTTTCGCAATTCTTTCAAGCACAATTTATTTTATTGCGCCATCAGTCTATAGCATATGAAAGCGCCAATCATTTTACATGTTTGAAGAAATACTTGCGAGTCTGCATAGTGAGCTGGATTTGGTGAGATCATTGCACTCTCATGTGCAACTCTGCTGCATTTTGCAAGCATTTTCCATTTCAAGCTTCATTTTCCACCCTCTGAAATCAAACCGAAAAATCTCTCGATCTTCTTATGGTGGCTAATAGTAATCAGTTAAAGAGTTCTTTCTCAGAAACTAATTATTTTATCATGATCAAGTAAAGTCTTTGAAAATTATTTTGCATTTTGTTAATGTATATAGTGCTTAAAAAGTACTTAAAAGGTGCTTATTTTTTGTTGAATGATTTGGCTACACAACCTGTATAATATCTGCATGCAGCAGACAAAACTTGCATAGTCATCTAGATCAGAGATTTCATTTCATTAAGTACTCTAGCTAAATTTAAAAGGGTCAGAATTTTAATTACTGACAAACTCAAATTTACAGTAAATGGGGATTGAAATTCATCATGAAATGATTTAAACTTGTATTGTCTTTCAGCCTGGCACATTCTAGCTAGTCAGGTCAGAAAGTATTACAAATTCAGGGTGGCCACCCACCTGGAAAACCTTGAAAACCTGGAATTATCAGGGAATTTTTTTATACTGGAAAAAACCTGGAAATATCAGGGAAATTTGGATAAAAACCTGGAAAAATCAGGGAATTTTAAAGAAAAGCTGGAAATTTTTCTTTGATAATTTTTTTAATTTCACTAATTTAAATTATTTGCTAATTTTCTTAATTTAAATTATTTCATCCATTATACCCACTTTTTTTTAACGGAAATGTATCGCCAAACAGTTGAAATATCATCAACTTAGCAATACTTTGCTTGCATCAAAATTTGCTCCATTATAGTTCTGTTAAACTAGAATGCCATATAAAATTCTCCCACGGTTGCTAAACAAATGTGGAAACCTTTGACCGCTATGGGAATTTAGGAAAATTTAGGAAAGATTCTGGTGGAAAAAGGGATTAGGTTATTAGCTTCTGTTTTTAAATTCTGTCCTTGGGCTGAATCCATTTATGGCTCAAGTTTGTTCCGATGCTTTGGTGGTTATTTTTTTTCTCGATTTTGACAAAATGTTTTTGTATTTTTAACTTTGTAAAATTCTCCAAAAATTAGTTTTTTAAATTTTATGATAATAGATTTTATATCGCACTCTTTTTCTACTCCCATTCAAAGAAATCTGTGAATTATTTTTTCTGAGCAAACCAACGAATCACACATTTTTTTACAATCGCTAACAGCAATGTTTGTCGACAAATTGTTACAATTGTTGCATTAATGGCAATTTTTTCTAATTCATTTTAACCTCTTATAACGTATTTTAATTTTAAAAAAAGGCTCCTTTGTTGGTCAATATATGATTTTTGATTCAAAATTTTGTACCAAAACATTAAAAAATAAATAAAAAATCTTGAAAATTGTCAAAATAAATTATTTTTTTCAAGTATGATATGTTAAAAAAGTACAATTTTGAATAAAATATTTTATAATATAGACACTTTTCTTGTACACATCCTATACTTTATAAGAAAAAAGAAACAAAAACCTGGAAAAATCAGGGAAATTTGAAATCTGATTTGAGTGGCCACCCTGAAATTTTAATAGCAAGTTTTCTTTGTTATAGACACAAATCAAATGAATAAAACTTTGTAAAAATTCACTCTCGCATTTAGTTACCTTGAGTGTCACAGTTAAGGGTAAGTTGACAAAAATGGCTTGCATTGAAGACCTAAATGCAAGAAACTTGTATGTCACTGGGCACACATTAACCTTATATCATGATTATTATCTTATATAGTTTAATAATTGTCTCTTATTTTAATCACTCTACTGGTAAGTTCATTTATTTATTTTTTTATTGACTACCCATGATTTTTTGAAGCCTTTTTGTTTGTCTAGGTATTGCAAAAAATCATTCCAAAGATATTACAGTGATTGCAATAATGTTTCGTGGTCCCGACGAACTTACATATGAATTAATGTCCTCTCAATATTGCTATATTCTAACCCTGTAAAAAGTTTTTTTTTTTTTTTTTCAAATAATATAGAAAATCTTATTTCATCATATTTTGCCATTTTTTCCGGTCTTTTCTGACAAGAGAAGACTCACTGCTGATTATGTACAAGGTATCCGCGCACCAGGAAAGTCATGATTTTTGGTATTGAACAAAATTGTCATGATTTTAATTTAAAAAAATCTTAGAAAGTCATGGATTTAGGTCGTCCAAAAATTTTATTTTTAAAATGGAACCACCCCCTCCAATTTTATGGTGTTCCGAATATCTGAATTTGTAACGAAATCCCCACTCACAGTCATATATTATTACAATATAAAATGTTTTTATCACTTTCTTTAAAAATTATTGTGTTCTTTCAAAAAATGAAAGAAAGGCCTTTCTAGAGCAAATTATCTTTTAAGCTTCTGTGATTTCAGAATTATTATAATTATTATTTTTTTTTTATTTCATCA
This sequence comes from Parasteatoda tepidariorum, assembly GCF_982258835.1. Classification (NCBI taxonomy): domain Eukaryota; kingdom Metazoa; phylum Arthropoda; class Arachnida; order Araneae; family Theridiidae; genus Parasteatoda; species Parasteatoda tepidariorum. Next base: position 131,808,187 of record NC_141756.1, on the reverse strand, counting down.
ATTTAAAATTCTAGTTGAAGCAGCCAGTCATTGGCATATTTTTTTTTTCATTCGGAAATGAGAATAGAAAAATCAGGAGTATTTCTTTTCTTTCCGATGAACAAAAAAAGTATCTTTAGAATATAATTCTGCAGAAAAAAATAAATAACTGTTTGTTTTTGTACTTTTTTCAGCTATTTTATTGCTTCAACTCTTTCTTTACTTTATTTTTTAAATTTAAAATCTATAAACATGAAGATGCAGAGTGTAACAGTTTTGTTTATACCTATCATTTCAATTAATGTCATTATAATGCTTTTTTAAATTTATTGTTGTATTTTTGTTGGCGAAAATATTAAGTTCGTTAAGTCATGAAAAATTCTTGAAATTAGTCATGAATTTGAAAATCTAAAAGGTAGCAGATACCCTGTATGTACTTAACTCATTTCTTTTCACCACAGTGAATGGCTTTCGTATTCAGATTTCAATATCCCATCCCCAAGACTTTTAGAATCGCCTCCCTTATCTCTTAAGAAGTCACTGATTTCATATTTAACCATAATTAACATTCTCCAAATTATATTTTTATATAACATATAAATAGATTTATAATTAATACATATTTAACATTAAAATTTTTTAAAAATCTTATTGCGTCGCAAAGGCCCTCTATATAATAATATATCCCTCTTCTACAATATATTTATTTGGTCCCTAAACTATTGTTGTAGCCAATTTTTACTGTATTATTTTATCTCATTAATTATCTTTCATTTTAATCACTCAATTGGTAAACTGATTTTTTTTTTTTTTATTTTGATAATTGTTGATACACATTGCTTTAATTTTACAAAACAAAAAAACTTTTTCACTTCTTTTAGGTTTTGCAGGAAATCATTCCAAAGTAGATAGTAAGATGTCAAAGATTCATGGTGTCTGCAAGATTGGTCATTATATCATTTTCATATTTTTTTTTTTATTAAAAGATTTGTTAGAATGACTTATTTAACTGATAATATTAACAATAGTATTTATTATTTTGTACATGTTTAAAAAAAAAATTAATAAATAAAAATATATATACGCTGTACATTTCGAAGAAACATTGTTCGCTATCAAGTTTTTTCCAAATAATTTCATTTGTCATAGAGTTTTTATATAGTAAGTAATTATTTCGCAATTTTTACATATTTTTCCTATTGTATCACATTAGTAGTTTATTCAAATTATATGTATGTTAAACCATTTGTGCAGATCTCTATATGGATATAGAGTTTTGTAAAAGTGTTGAGTCTAGTCTTTATTGTGAATTGAGACATAAATTATTGTTGAACTTACTGTGAATTGAGACATAAATTATTTTGCCGAACTTTCATGTCACGTTCAGTTTATATTAATTGTTTGTTTAATCTGGACTTGAAAATAATTTTACAACCAATTATCATCTAAAAGTGCTCTTGAACAAAAAATCAAGTTCTTAACTATACACATAGACTTTTTTGCTGCATCAAACATTTTGTCTTTTTCCTGTGCTGTTTCTTGAGTTTTGTACATATATATATTGTGGTTAGTGAACTATTCAAGATATGTCTGTTTTAACCGGAAGAAAAAAAAAATATTTGGTGTCAAATGTACTTTAATCCAGGAAAGAAAAAAATCATGTTTTTGATTTTGGAGTTTTATGGTAATAAATTGTTGAAACAAATATTTTCCTTAGTTCTTGTTTTTAACAACATTCTTTGCATTACATGTAATTAAGCTAAATAATTATCTATATATGCTTAGCCAAATTATTAGAGGCACTATAAGATTCTATTTAAAATCTTAATTATCAGGTGATACTCTATACAGCTTTATTGTTTTTATGCGACTGTTTGTTTCAATTGGTTAATGCAATACCTAAACACAAATATATAAAAAAAATCTGCGAATAAAACCCATGTCTTGTATATAAAAGTATTGCCTAGTGCAAAACATATTAAAAGACTATAGTGTATCTAATCATTTAGTCCAATTATTACAATATAATACCCTATATAATAAATATTCTATATTTATAAAATATATGGTCTAATGTATCAACTCATCTAATTTAACCAACTGATACACTAACGTAAACAAGTGCAAACCGATTTCAGTTGCTTAGTATCACCTTATAATTAAGATTTTACATAGAATCTTACAGTGCGTCGAATAATGTGACTGTGTATTGGGGCCTCTACTGGAGATTTGCTACTGAAATCAAGGCAACTATAGTTTATGTTTTTACAAAGAAAAAAAGGTGGTTTATTTTCAAAAACTGGTGGCTATTTATATTAAAAGATGGCTATTTTAAGAACTAAAAAGTTCTGTCTAGCCTTGTTATCATCTAAAAATATTGGAATTAGAAAATTTTTTTGTAGAAATAACTGAAAAAGTGATATTATAATTTATTTTTACAAAAAAAAAAGTGGTTTATTTTCACAAACTGGTGGCTATTTTAAGAACTAAAAAGTTCTGTCAAATCTTGTTATCAGATTCATCTAAAAATATTGGAATATGAAAATTCCTCGTGGAAATAGCTGAAAAAGTGATCAGAAAACAGATTTATGATGATTGTCATGAGTCAAGTGCTGTAAAAAGTGAGTAGTTAAATTCATAATAATAACGTAATTGAAACAATACAATTTTAAAAAGCACTTAGAAATTGATTCTAATAAATAAAGGAATGAATGAGATACTTTAAAATAACCACCTGAAATTATAATTGTATTTGAAATGATGGACTTAGAAATTGTCATTTTGGGGATGTACCAGATGAAAATAAATTTGCTCACTATACAAAATTAAATTTAAAACTTAAATACTTAATAAATATGGAATAAATATACATAGTTTCTTAGCAAAAAAAGTAAGCGTCGATCAAATGCTGAAAAAAAATTGAAGAGCTTTTAAGATAGCTGTAATATTTAAAATCATTTTTTATTAATAGCATAAAATTTTGCTAATCACTGGTTGGTAGAAAAGGTGCAATAATTGCATCGCCTTGTCAGAGTTTTTTCTAATCCACTAACTTACACAAAAATGAAAATTCCCTTTTGAATTGTAAGAAAGCAAACAAAATTAGAAAAATCTTTTGTGAAAAGATGGAGTCTATGAAGCTAATGTGCTTAAATGACATAGTTTATATGCTGCTTGTTTATTTATGAGCTATACACCAATTGCACATTCTGTTTTTAAAGCCAAGCTTTCTGTAATTAAGACGCTTTTACTCTCTTAATGTAATCAGTGATTATTATAACATGAAGTAATTTTTATTATGGTATTTTTATTAAGAAACTGCTGTTCTGAATATATTTACGTTGACTAATATGAAAATTAGTTTTAAGCTTTACAAGGAAAAAAAAAACTTCCAATCCAAATCTTTTTTTTATTTTCTTTAAAATAAATTGATTTTCATTTATGATAGTTAGTTTTAATGGCAAATAATATTAAGTTAATGCTAGATTCGAATCACATCTGATTCATGTTAGGTAAGCATCTGCATGAAAATCTTTTATCTATGAGATTTTATGAATAAACGAAACTAAATATTTGCCCTGCACTAAAACAAGCTTCAATAACACCCATTTAGAAATGAAAGAATATAAATTTGAGAGGTAGTTGACAATGTCGTTTACTTGAGTTCTGCAAACAACAAGAGGAACAATATAAAGAAGAATTACTATAGCCAATAAATGTTTTAATAAATCTACTGTAATTCATAGAAGTTTCATTACTCTTCTAAGATCAATTTTAACATATGCTTGTGAAACCTGTCTTGTACGGATGAGGCTATGTTGGGTACCTTTAAGAGAAAAGGTATTGACAAGTATTTTTTAGAAAAAAATGTTGTGTGGCTTAGAAGTCTAGAGATTTATCACTCTTTATATAATTAACCTGACATTATTAACTTTATTAAACGACTAAGAATAAAATGGGCAGGCCACGTTATCAGAATGGACGAAGACCGTACCACAAAAAGAGAGTTTTCAATGCCAGACCAGTTGGCACACGAAAAAAAGGCAGGCCGAATGTGAGATGGCATAGAAAAAGACCTTTTGGTCTTAAAAGCTGGAAAACACTAGCAGGAAGAAGCTTCTTGAGAAAGCCAAGGCCCACCTTGGGCTGCCGAGCCGTTGATGATGAGACTTTATGAAGAAGAAAGATTTTTTGTTACAAACGTATCTATTAAAATATTTATTGAATTTACCTTATTTAACTAACAAATAAACTTGAACTCTTTCTCTTGTGAACTTGAAAAAGCTTTTTTCAGGGTGAAAATTAAATCTTCACTTATTCCCTCTGTTATGTGATGCTTCAAAGGGACTTTAATTATTTTTAAATATTTTGGCAATTCTTATCATTATTTTATTTAAAAGACCAAACACACGTGCATTATTGCGTTTGAAATATATCCACCAATGTAACAGCAACAAAATAATATTTATTAATATTTAAAACAAAACAATTATGAGCATATAAGGACCCTCAGCGACCAAAATACAGAATTATGGAAATATTCTCTTATCGAGGAAAGACCAGCCTACGAGCCTCTTCATCTATATACCCTTCTCTTTAATTGGGTTAGTGATTAACTCGCCCTCTGGCGGTGAGCCAATCACTACACATAAATCCAGTAACAGTGGTGTATAACTTGTAAGCCCCCGTGGCAAAATTGCAACGACACGGTGACATTGTCGCAGAACGTTCTTGCAGAAAGATTTTTCTTTAATAAAGAAAATTTTCTTTTCTGCAGAAATTTACACGTAAAGTTTGAATCATCCATTTAAATTATCACTTTTTGGCGAGCCCAATTTACGCCGATAATATGGTAAATCAATGTAATGTTTCGGTTGTATTTTTGGCAGTTATTGATATTGATTTTCACGTGGTTTTTAAATATCCCGGTATATTTCAAGCAATATGGAAAATTCGAATCGTGCACTTAAAAATTTAGGCAATGATTCTATCGATTTTTTGGTTATTGCTATTGATCTACTTAGTTTTTAAATCCGATATTTTTTTTATACAATATTATTTATTACAACACCCTTTTCTCAAAACGAACACACATTTGAGGAATCCGATTCACGTGATTTCGTTGTCGATCTTTTTCTGAGAAATTATTACTATACGCGAATTTTATGATTTTTAATTATTTCTTTACTGTGATTCAGATTATTTACAAACTGCGACGAAGGAAATAATTAGGGAGTTTTTCCCCCAACAAAATGTGAGAATATCACCCACAATATTAGAATAGAAAATTATTACATGTTCAATTAAAAAAATTATATAGTTTTTTTTTTTTTGTAGTAAACACAGCGCTTTTGTTATTTTAAATTATTAACACCACATATGTTTGTTATTATTAAAATATATTAGTGGATAGTTTTGTCGCAGATAGTTAGAAAAAAAATTCTGCCACACAGTTAATAAGGTTTAATCCAGAGGTTCCACCCCACTCTCCCTTACTGTTGATCTACATCATAACAAAAATATTTTAAAAACTAAATTTATTATCAGCACTAGGATGACATTTTCCTATGCAGCCTTGGCTAATGACCAGTATTAATGGGTTTTTCTTTTTCAGTAGTTTTCAGGTATGAGATTGGTCAAAAGGCAAAAAAGCTGAATTTTCACACGAGTACATCTTACGTGATTTATAGCAAAAATATCAGTAACATATTCTTATCCAGTTTTGGCTAATGTTGTAATATAGCAATAATCGCCGATAGAAAAACTGCCACATTTATAGTAACTAATTCAAAACAAAAACTTGCTTTTTACAAGAATCGCGCGATAACGGATTTTAAAATCGCGTGAATATAAATCACGATATTGAAATAAGTAAGTGAATGAAACTCGACATTAAATTTCAAAAATGTGAAAATACAAATCATGATGCGTAACTTTCAGATCGCGTAAATACAAATTACGATACATAATTTCTAAATGGCGTTAATACGTATCCAAAGCCTAATTTTTAAATCAAGTAAATACGAAAATAGAAGTTGGATATTACAACTGCAAAAACGAATCACGACTTTGGATAAACTCTCATGAATCGTTACATAGAATTTTAAAAACGTCTGTATACAAATCGCGATATTGGATCTCGTAAAGAAGAATTGCAATGAACGATATCGCGAGAATCGGGTAAATACGAAAATCGATGTTTGATATTAAAATGCAGAGGGTAAAAATGATTCTATAGAAACTAAATTAAGTGCGGAAGGGTTATTGGCAGCTTTCGATATATCAAATCGAATTATTTCAACGGCTGAATTTTCAGAAAAAAACCGGAATATTAATTAAAAAAAACTTTTAGAGAGTCTGAGTTTTTGATAAAAAAAAAAGTCTGAAATCCCTGAGTTTTGTCGATTCTTTTCCTTTTTAATAATTCTATTTTAAATTTTTCCTTTTAAAAAGAAATATTTTTGAATTTATTTTTTTCTTCATAATGTTAATTTTGCGCTGAATCTTGTTGTTTTAAATATCCCTCAATAACTATAGGTGATGTCAAATAGTTTCTCTTGCCTTCATACAATAGCAATCTTTCAATTTTAAGAATATTAACAAAAAATAAGCACACTCAAAAAATAATTTTAATCACTAAAAAAATATCATAATTATGCAGGGTAGGAAAGTTTTCGACAATTGTTTTAACCGTCATGTCAAAACTTTTGGCATAGACGAAAATCATGTAAAACGAATGGCTTTTTCACACGCTATACAACAATAGATAGGGGTTGAATGAATTGTGAAAACGAGTGTCTTAGCGAAACTCAACATGGTAAAGGAAAAAATTAAGCACTTTTTAAAAACGATACTTCTTGGAAACTAAATATTTATCAAGTATTAATTCATAAATTGTATATTTATTAAACCTCATTTTTTTACACGAGTATTCTCTAGATGAACCCTCATTGTACAAATCTTGGCTCAATAATGGCCGTTATTTTCCCTATATAGAATTGTCCAATTCACACGATATTTTACAGCCAGTATCGGACCTACATAGAATTCAGCCAATACAGGTTCTCTAAAGCAGTGTTTCCCAAAGTGTGGTACGCGTACCCCCAGGGGTACGGGAACAGTTTAACGAGGGTACGGCGTTCTTATGCGAAATATCTTGCAGCAAACGAAAATTTCAAAAATTTTTGTTTAAAGACAAAGCTAGCCATGAAAGTTTACGATTACGTAATTTTCTATTGGCCATTTTTTGCAGAGTTAGCAGTTAATAACACAATCCTGCGAAATTGAACTTTTGGAAAAATACAAGAGAAGTTCTTGTTGATTTATATGTTATTTGATGTGCTGATTTCGAAAATGACCTTCATTTTTCCCAATCACATCAGGATTTTTTATAAAATCGATATTAATGTTTTTACTAAAATCCTATTTGGAAAAGAATTCTCTCAAACAATTTTGCATGTACTGTCCGGCAATTGCTCTCTTCATTCATTTTGATCCATGTAAAATTTAATCTTGTGAAAGAAAATTGATTTTTGAGCTATCAGCTAATTTTTTAAAGGTTAAAATGAATAAAAAATACTGTTACCAGACAGCACAAGTCACCTCTGGTCGAGAAAAAAACAATAAGTTCCTTGCGTTCAAACTTTTTACACCAGATTCTAGAAGAAAATCACCAACATACCATTGTAATTTGTTTTTATTGAGATAACTGACGTAAAATTGACGATTGACTAAGAATAACAAATATTGTGTATGTGTATATGAAAGTTTGAAACAAAAAACAAAACAAACAAAAATCAAAACAAGCAAAAAACAAAAGAGAAAAGTTTCTATTTAAGTACATACTCGTTTTCCTCTGAAACGTATTTTTGATAATCTTCTTTTATGCTTAATCTCAGGTTTATCCCGAGCTATCATCCAACAGTAGTCAGCGAGCATGTTCTTGTCTTATCTTCCTTGATATTTACGCTCCATATCTTTGATATCTTGATGGAACCTTTCCCATGCTCTTCGCTGATTGCTCCTAAATTTTCAGGGAAAAAGTCCACATGTGAGTGAAGGAAATGCATTTTTACACTCATGGAGCAACCCAGTGTTTTAAATTTGTCCAGCATTTTCGTTACGATTTCCTTATAATCAGGATCCTTGTAGTTACCCAGAAATTTATTGACGACATCTTTGAAAGCAACGCAAGCTTCTTTCTCCGTTTTTGTCATGTTAGTCTCAAATTCTTTATCCTTCATGAGTTTGCGGATATCTGGACCAACAAATATTCCTTCTTTCAACTTAGCTTGGGATAAACCTGGAAACTTTTTGCAAAGATATTTGAAACAATTGCCATCATTTGGAACAGTCTTGACAAACTGCTTCATTACACCTAATTTTATATGTAGCGGAGGTAACAATACTTTTTTCGGATCAACTAAGCTGTTTCGAATAACGTTCTTTGTGCCTGGGTCAAGATTTTGTCTTTTCGGCCATTCTTTTTTGACCCAATGTTGAGTCTTGTCACGGCTGTCCCACTCACAAACTTCACTTGTAACTTTGTCACTTTGTAAATCCCCCTTGTTGACCAAGAAGCATGGAGATAACTTTCAAATCACCGCAAATAGTCCAACTGTGGTCGATATATTTGATTTTGTTCAGGACGAGAGCCAAGTTTTCGTAGCATTCTTTTAAATATACTGAGTGTCCAACTGGTACTGATGCATACTGACTCCCATGATGAAGAAGAACAGCTTTGAGGCTTCTTTTAGAGGAATTTATAAACAGCCTTCACTCATCCTTATCGTAGATGACATTAAATTTGCTCATCAATCCAGGAACATCAGAACAATAGACCAAGTTCTCCTCTTCATCAAAGTACTTAATAAATTCCTTTTCACGATTTCTGTACCAATAAAAAAATGTTCCTTTGGCCAATAAGTTTTTTTCTTTCAGTCTGGAGCCTAACAACTCAGCTGCCTCTTTCGAAAGGCCAAGATCTCTAGTCAGATCATTAAGCTCAACCTGAGAGAAGGGCTGAGGAGAACCGTCTGCGGAAAGCTTATATTCGATATCGGAGCCTTGAACTTCTGGATGCTCCGAATCTGAAGACTCTGAAGAGATGATTGGCAATTCAGTTGGAGGCAAAGGCACAGGCACATCAGGTCCATGAGGAACAGGGCGTATGGCCGATGGAATATTATCAGGATAAGATATTAGTCTTTGATTTTTTCGGTTATACCCACGAACATGGCAGGAACAAAAATAACAATCATCAAAGTGGTTTTGGGGCTCCCTCCACGTCATAGGAATCCCAAATCGTAAAGTAGTCTTCTTTCCTTGATGCCATAAGCGTAGATCATTGAGACACTGCACACAAACTTTATGAGGTGCCCAAGATTTGTCCTGATCTCCGAGTTTCATGCCAAAATATGCGAGATAAAGTTGTCTTAAATAGTCTGTAATGTTCCTCATTCGATTTTTAACAACACAATATTCGCCGCATACATAACAAAAGTCATCTGGGAAATTTTCACAATGTCTCGAACTCGAAGCCATGTTTCACGAAACGCACAGAAAAAAGCAGACTTTAAAATGACTCCCTATTACGCTTGCTAGTGTTTCTGAGAGGTCAGCGAAACTAGATAAGGATTCTCGTGACGCTATTGGTAGAGGGAGATTGTGACAGAGAGAGGGACGGTGACAGGAAGTAGTAATAGAGGGGTACTTATGTAGATTTGACCAAAGTAGAATGCTGGTCAGTCAAGAAGGGATAGAAATTCAAAAACTTTATTTTTTTATGGTATATGTTCATAAAAATTCCAGTAAAATTGAATTTTTCTAATTTTTATGGTAAATATTCATAAAAATTCCAGTAAAATTGAATTTTTCTAAAAAACGTGACGTGATAGAAATTTTTCATTATTATTTTCCACTTCAGCACCAAAAAATACATTAAGTTCAGCTATCAGACCCTTTGTATTTTTTTCATCGCAGGCTTGTGTAATTAGTAGTGTCAACAGCCAGTTGTGATTTTTAGCTTTTGTGAAAATTTTTATAGTGAAAAATGCATTCATTTTTTATTAGTGGTACACAGCGTTACGAAAAATTTAGAAGGGGTACACAAAATTCATAAGTTTGGGAAACACTGCTCTAAAGGATTAATATTAAAAAATCTAGACATATCAATATGGTGCAGGAATATATGGGACAAAGGTAAAATTGCTAGGTTTACAATTAAAACGATAAAAAAAATGTTTTGGAAAACTTAAAAGTCATTTTTAATGATTAATAAAAGCTTCTAATTTTTAAAGGCCTTTTTTTATGAATTTTTAGGTCATTAACATCCTTGTCATATTTATGACTTTTAAATTCTATAAATTAATTAACGTATAATTTTTACTAAAATTATAAATTATTTATAAGTAAAAACTATATTCATAAATAAAAAATATATTCTGAACTATCTGGACTTTTGCTAAGCCTAGTACCGTTGGCAAGGTTTAGGACAGAATAGATTAATCCACGGTTTAAACCGTCCAAAACCCTTTTATTCAAATTATGTTTCAAATTTTTAAAAAAAATATAGTGAAAAATAAAAAGGTTGAGTTTTGAACAAGAAACAAACTGAAGACAAGATTTTGTTTTATAAAAAAAGTTTATTATTATTTTAAATATTGCATTATTTATCTTTATGCAGAAACATAATTTATCAGTATTAAGCATATTTATTCGTATTTAAAGGAATAAACTTTTGTTCAATGAACTGTGCAGATTCAAAAGTTATAAATCTTTTCCTAATATATTATTTTCCTTTAATAAGTTAAAGCAAATGGTATAAAAACTATCAAATATTTATTAATATATGTACAGGGTGCGTAGCCAAATTATTCATCAAAAAATAAGCACTTTTCAAGGACTCAAAAAATATTTTTAAGCACTTTAAAAATATATATTAACTGGGCAGGGTTGGAAAATTTTTAACAATTGGCGGTTTTATCTTGTTTCAACTGTCATGCCAAAAGAAGAAAAAAAAAAACTATTGGCATTGTTTTTGACAATTGTGTCAAAAATCATGAAGTTTTGAACCATGTAAAACGAATGGCGTTTTCATACGCTACAGACTGACAATACGCCGAAATAGATTGGGGATGAATTAATTAATTGTGAAAACGTTGAATAGAACAATGTGAACTGCGTCTTTTTGCATAATTCCTAGCGAAAATCAACAAGGAAAAATCTCATTTTGAAAAAGGAAAAATTAAGCCCCTTTTAAAAACATCCAATGAAAAAAGCACCAAACAAAAATAAGTCGTTTTAAGCACTTTTTAAAAACATCCTGATGTGGCTACACATAATAGAATCTGTCACCCTGCCTAATGTCGCATATGGCACGTGGTAATTCCAGACAGAGTTGCAGAAAATTATTTTATCCCTTTAAAACCTTTTGCTAGTATAAACAGTTCAGATGAATCAGAGCGACTTGCTTTTGGTTTTATACGCTTTACAGTCGTGAATAAATTTTGCAAATTACTATACAAAGTTTCGACTTCGTTAGAGTCCCACACTTTACATAAAAATACTCCTCTTTTTTTCAGTGTTAATACTGCAAAACTCAAGGCACTATACACTAATTTCAATATTTCGACAGAGTCAATGTGCGACATGCCACTTGCCTTAGGTGCCATGTCACTGAGTATCACGTCTGCTTTACCACCCGGAAGAAGTTCACTTATCTTTTGTTGTACGGAAGGTTCTGTGAAATTTGATTCTGAAATGATGATGGCACCTTTAATCGGCATAATGTGTTGAAGATCGACAGATATCACAATTCCTTGCTTTTCCTCTTCTTCCAAATCTGAAAAAGAATATTCATTAATTATTTGAAAGTAATTTGAAAAGAATTTTTACTTTATATTCTATCATTTTTAAAACTTTACTTAATAAAATCTTGATACATTTACCCAGTTGAAAAGTGTTGAGAAATATATATATTACACAGAGTATCTGCGCACCTGGAAGTCATGAGAAATCATAAACTTCGTTATTGAATGAAATTTGTCATGATTTTAACTATTTTTTTTTTTAAAAAAAATCATGGTAAGTCATAGATTTAGGTTGCCGAAAAATCTAATTTTTTAAAATGGAATTTACCCTCCGATTTCATGGTGTTCCGAATATCTGAATTTGTAACAAAAACCCCACTCACAGTCCAATAAAATATAAAATGTTTTCACCCTGTTCTTCAAAAATGATGGTGTTCTTTCAAAAAATGAAAGAAAAAACATCATTTCTAAAGCGAATTATCTTTTAAACTCTATTCTGTGATTTCAGAATTTTTGTTATTTTTTATTTTATCAATTTAAAGTTCTAACTGAAGCAAGCCAGTCATTGGCGATTTTTTTTTTCCTTTCCATTTCGAAATGAGAACAGAAAAATCGTATTTCTTTCCTTTCCGATGAACAAGAAAAGTATCTTTAGAATATATTTCTGCAGAAATTATCTGCTTTTGTATTTTTTTAAGCTACTTTATGGCTTCAACTCTTTCTTCACTCTGTTCTTTAAATTTGAAATCTATAAATATGAAGATGCAGAGTATAACAGTTTTGTTTATACCTATCATTTCAATTGATGTTATTATAATGTTTTTTTTTTTTTAAATTTATTGTTGTGTTTTTGTCGGAGTAAATTCGTTAAGTCAGGAAAAATTCTTGGAATTAGTCATGAATTTGAAAATCTAAAATGTACATATTATACATAATATGTTAAGAGGATAAATGCAATCACTGAAACTCTTGTATGAGTTGTATTGGGCTCTAGTTTTAATTACTGAAATAAGGAACAGCTTAAAAACAAATATCGCTATAGTAAATGATCTAGTTTAATATAGTTGAAGCATCATCCTTGAATATCCTGCACTTTGAGCGGTTACCATTTTTTAAAAGATGAAAATAAGATACAAAATTCCCTCTATTTTCTAAAGAAAAACTCAAAATTCTGTGAATTTTCTTTGTTATTTTAGGTGATTTTAAATTTTCCTGTACTTTCCAGGTTTTGCTTGTAGAGTGGCAACCTGGGTAAATTTATATGAAATTGGAATACAAAGAATGTGTAGTCAGATATTTTCACAACATGAATATAATAGTCAGACATTGATATTTTCACAACGTGAAAGTCTACTTAAATTATATGCAGCATAATTTAAATTATGTATTTAGTTTACTTTTATCTCTAATCACATTTATTATTCTACCAGAAAAAATATTTACTAATGAAAGAGATGCCAAGTATTAATTCTAATATTTTTAAATAAAATATACAAGAATTTTTATACATAAATGTGATCGATGATTTCTGTAAACTTCTGGACTGTGGATTTCCGGATCGCAATTAGCGAAAAATCTGGAAACCCGGATTTTTTCCGGAGCACAATCATCTCTGTATTATTTTCAATTTAAAAATATATAGAGAGAGGGAGGGGGATTTAATTTAAATAGTTTATAAAGAGAGGATTGAACTAAGCAAAGTATAATAAACAATAAGAGAAATTATGCTATGTTTACAAATAATTCGAAAATAGAATTTCTTATTATTAAAAAAAAAATGCAACTTGTAATTTATTTAAATCAGCAATTTTGACATGATACTCTGGTTATACATCTTAATGATTATATTTTAGCTCATCTAATTTGTAATCTTATATAATAATTATAAATTTAATTTTAAACAATCTACATTGAACTTTTAGTGTAATCTATTATCAATCATAAATTCCAACGTCAGGGCTTTATTGCTAACATCCGCTGTAGCACTTTCGTCATGGTGGGGAGGCAAAGAATACATATTCTTTGGTACCATATGATTAACGGAGGTGTGTTGGCGCCTCAGATTTGGTTTTGAAATAGTCAGATAATACACCATATCTTCCAATTATTCCTATAATTTACATAGATTTAGCAATATTTTCCTTACATAAGTGCTCATAAAACGTTCATTAAGCTTTCTTTTTTATTTAAAAATTCTATCATAAATTTTCAAACTTTCTTCCTAACCACTTATCATCCCACTAAAAATAAAACAAGTCTAATAATATTGTCATCCAGTTGCAGATTCAGACTAAAGGCATTTGATGTATATGTAAGCATAGGTAACTTGAAATGTTAATATTAGACAGTTATATGGGTGATTCTTTGAAAACATGACAATCAGAAATTATTTTTTTTTTTTTTCAAATTTACAGTCTTCAAAATAATCAATTTTTTTTTTGTATATTTATTTAGTTACATTTTTTAATATCTTACAGACAGTAGTGTAGTTTATCGATATTTGTTCAAGGAACAAGATTTAATTGATGTAATCAATTAAATCTTCATATCCAGCAAAATTAGCTGTAAAATTGTTTTAAAAAAATAAAAAGCTTTTCTTAAAGTTTATAAATGCAAAAATCAAATAAGAGCTGGGTCGTAGAGGGAATTTGTAATCTGACTTAACTAAATAACTTTTCAATAAATTCTGCATTCAAAATAATCATGTCGATAAATCGGATTTGTAAAAAAATCAGCCCAACTCTGCTTATGAAAATGATTTAGACACATGTTTATAATCATGAGGATAAAAATATTACATTTATTAATCTTACTACAAGCGTTTAAATTATTACTTATTGCAAAATTAATTTATAATATTTAAACGTTTTTTTTTACTAAAGTATTAAGAAAATACACTATTGAGACTGAGGGTATATTGATTTTCTGGCAAGATTAAATGAAAATATAAATCACCAGCGGTAGGTGATATTCTTTCATGTAAAGGAACAACTAATTCTT